>NC_140585.1:22741618-23204118 GCF_964204655.1 Triturus cristatus | reverse complement strand
AAGGTGCCGAGCTCAGGGTCACGTTGAAGGTCATGTATCGCACCAAAACACATTGTGGACAGCCTTTATCTCTGCCCAGTGGTTCCTCATTATGTCCAGCATGTTCTGGGGAACAGGGGTTGAGCACAGGGCATGTATAGAAACTTACTGGTCCAGCCAGGTTCTTGGGATAGGGGGCTTAAGTTAGGGGTCTCGGGATAGAGGTCTTGGGTTAGGCGGCTTGGGATAAGGGTCTTGGGGTAGGGGTCTAGGAATAGAAGTTTTGGGATAGGGGTCTTGGGTTAGGAGTCTTGGGACATGGGTCTTAGAACAAGGGTCATGGGATGAGGTCTTGGGTTAGGGGTCTTGGGTTAGGGGTCTTAGGTTATAGGTCTTGGGATATGGGTCTTGGGTTAAGGGTCTTGGGATAGCGGTCTTGGGTTAGGGGTCTAGGACAGGGCCTTGGGATAGGGGTCTTGGGGTAGGGGTCTAGTGATAGGTACCTTGGGATATGAGTCTTGGGTGCATGGTTTGGCTGATCCCCAGGCCCTTCTTCCAGAGCAAGATGAGTATGGCTTGTAATTCACCCTGGGAGTAGGGATGCAGGTCCTGCCTGGAGACCCCTTCCTGGTCTTGGAGATTCTGCCGTTCACAAATTTGCATTTCTAAGTCTATATGTTTCAAAAGCTTCCAATGTTTTCCGATATTTTGTTGTGTTCTGCTGGAGAGAGTTGCGAAAGTGGTAACGCATTCAATCCAGTTGCTTGGTTCTTTCATGTTTCTGTCAAGAAGGATCTCACTCTTGTTGTCTTTGGCCTTCTTCTGGGTCAGAATCTCCCTCCCCCCAGATAATCAAAATATCATCGATGAACCATTTCCAAAGCTTTCTCTTGGTCTTAAATCCTCACCTGGACATAGAGTTGAGGTTACTTTGGGGTGCAAGCCATGCTCCCCCTCTGTCCTAGGTAGAAGTCATCTTCATATTGAAAAGAGTTTTTAGTGAGAACAGGTCTCGCACAGTTGATTATGACGACGACTGATGTGTAATCCCAGGTGAGTCGACTCACTTCTTGTTGTCCTCAGAGCGTATTGGTGCAGGGTGCTCGCGTATAAAGCCTCCATGTCACGAGTAAATACAAATTGTGTTTCTGGCTCGAAGCTGAGATCTTGGATCAATGCTTCGTGACCTTCCAGTAGGAAGGCACAGCTTTCACTATAGATTCAAGGAAAGAATCCTCCAGCCTAGTGGCTCCAAAGGTGATCCAACCCCCGACACAGATGGGGTAGTGGAGTGGGGGAGATGGGGCGAATCTAATACATCTTGGGAGGAAACAGCCTCAGCTCGAACCACGCTGTGCTTTAGCGACACGGTCCGAACCACAGAAGCGTCTTTACAACACATTCCTTTACCAAGACTTGCCTTAAGGAAAGCGTTGTTGGATTGATGTTGGACTGTAAGTCCAACACTTTCCCTACTGTTCCACAGACTGGAGTTGGAATAGTAAATTATACTCTTGCAACTCCAGCGCTTTCCCTAAGGCAAGGCGATATAAAGACCAGCGTGGTAATGGCATTGCATCGTTAAGATGCTCTTGTGGCTCGGAACGCGTTGTAAAGCCATGCGTGATTAATACATGCGTGGTTCCAACATACAACCATCTTGAGAAAGCAAACGAAACCTGAAACAGCAGGATTGTCATTTGTGAAGAATTCACGCTCGACCTTAGAAACCCCATATAGTGGGACGGCTCCATCAACCAGTAGCCCTTACGATCACATCAAGGGTGGAGAGGTGTGGTGCAGCGGCCAGAGCAGCTGACTTCAGAGCACAGGGTTCACAGTTCAATCCCCGGCTCTGGCGGCAGCTCAGCTCAGCACCATGTGACTCCGGGCAATAGCTCACTTAGGGGCATATTATCTAGGGCTGGCGATAATTATCGCCGAGCACGCTTAGTGCGCTTTTCTTTATCGCTGGCTATCGCTGGAATATCTCGCCAAAGCTAGCGCTGAATTACCAACGCTCAGTGCTATGGCGATAAATATTCCAGCGATAGCGGGCAAATGGCCAAACATCTCCCAAAAACAGAGATGTCCCTCCCAAAACGGCGATGATCTTGGTGATAAGGCTCTGTGGCCTTAACCCCATAATCCACCTCCCATGTTAGGTATGCCTAACACAGGAATTTAGCAGACGTTAAATTTCTGCGTTAGGCCAGAGGTAGCGCGATTATTATCATCGCTACCTCTCCTTGCTAATATCGCGAAGCTGCATTCGCGATATTTTCCCATGTTGTTTCCGTCAGCCACGCCTACTTTGCATCTCATTATCGATGCGTAGCGAGTGGTGAAGAAACGGGAGATAAATCAAGGACACACGCGCTAGCGTGTCCTTGTTTATAATGCGATAGAATTATCGCCGCTTTTCGCCCGAAAACGGACGCTAAAGCGGCGATAAATCTATCGCCAGCCGTAGATAATATGCCCCTTAATTTCCACGCCGGCGCCCAGCGCCTTGAGACCCGTAAGGGTTTGTAGTTCGCACTTTGCAAATACGGATTTATTTATTTAAGAGGGCTTTCCAGTGATTTCCTGTGACTCTCGCCCTCCCCTAGCAGAGCAGACATTCTCTGCTGTACTCCTTCCCCTTCGGTATCACTACCGCGCCTCCTCTTTCGGGCCCTTTGTATCCCAAGGATGCCCTGGGGTTTGATGGTTCCTTCCATTGCACCCTCTCTATGGGACCATAAATCGCGCCAGACTCTCCCCTGACAGACATATCCAGTCCTGAATTGTCTTATCACAACATTGCCCCCTTGGAGTAAATATTATACAATGTGCACACACTGATATGTTTCTAAACAATATTTAGGGCTTCATTTTTCGTCGGGTGATGTTTAGGACGATGTCAATTACAGCCGGATGTATCCTCGCGAGTGAGGCGTTTAAAGTGATAAGTTGGCAGGCCTTGGGCAGGGCAGTGCAGTTTCTACTTTCAAACCCACCTAAAGATCTTGAGAGTGGGGGTTTGATGGCCATCTAGTCGCACCTCGCAACATATATAAGGTCCAGTTGCCACTGTAAGATGTGTAACCACACAATACTCGTGTGTGCTGGAACAGGATGTGAAAGACACATCCCAGAGGCCCGTGGCTGAAAGGGGCCGATCCACGGACCACTTTAGGCGTGTTTGTGTGCACGGATGGCACAGGCTCTACTCACCCCAAGCAGTCCATAGCCAGACCTAAAAATGTTACTTTCATTCACTCCGAATACGTGTCTTCCCTTGGCTGATCAGCGACACTGATTGACTTGGATGAAGCTGCGGAAGGCGCGCGCCAGGCACTGTCTGGGACATTCCTCCCTCACCCCCACTCATTCAGCAGATTCAACATCTGTTTCCTATGGAAGTTGCAAGTTATCGATAACTCCAGAGTCACCATCACGACTGGGTAATGTGTGCGTTGCCACTGGCAGAGTGAACTCTACAAGACAAACAGATGTTTCAGTTTCTTTAATAACTTCTTAGCAATTTGATGGCCCCAAATGAAATGCGGCAAACTTTGGACTCGTCAATCTGCTTATCAAAGATGGGACGTGGACTGGTCCTGGGGTTCACAGGCTATTCTGGATCAGGTGCCTAGCCCCGGCCCCCACCCACTTACCTGTGACTGGTTCTGGGGTTCACAAGTTATTCTGGAGTAGGTGCCTAGGCCCGGCCCCCACCCACTTACCTCTGACTGGTTCTAGGGTTCACATGTTATTCTGGAACAGGGGCCTAGGCCCGGCCCTCACCCACTTACCTGTGACTGGTCCTGGGGTTCACAAGTTATTCTGGAGTAGGTGCCTAGGCCCGGCCCCCACCCACTTACCTGTGACTGGTCCTGGGGTTCACAAGTTATTCTGGAGTAGGTGCCTAGGCCCAGCCCCCACCCACTTACCTGTGACTGGTCCTGGAGTTCACAAGTTATTCTGGAGTAGGTGCCTAGGCCCGGCCCCACCCACTTACCTCTGACTAGTTCTGGGGTTCACAAGCTATTCTGGGACAGGCGCCTAGGCCCAGCCCCCACCCACTTACCTGTGACTGGTTCTGGGGTTCACAAGCTATTCTGAAACAGGTGCCTAGACCTGGCCCCCACCCACTTACCTCTGAATTGTTCTGGGGTCTACAAGTTATTCTGGAGTAGGTGCCTAGGCCTGGCCCCCACCCACTTACCTGTGACTGGTCCTGGGGTTCACAAGCTATTCTGGAGTAGGTGCCTAGGCCTGGCCCCCACCCACTTACCTCTGACTGGTTCTGGGGTCTACAAGTTATTCTGGAGTAGGTGCCTAGGCCTGGCCCCCACCCACTTACCTGTGACTGGTCCTGGGGTTCACAAGTTATTCTGGAGTAGGTGCCTAGGCCCGGCCCCCACCCACTTACCTCTGACTGGTTCTAGGGTTCACATGTTATTCTGGAACAGGGGCCTAGGCCCGGCCTTCACCCACTTACCTGTGACTGGTCCTGGGGTTCACAAGTTATTCTGGAGTAGGTGCCTAGGCCCGGCCCCCACCCACTTACCTGTGACTGGTCCTGGGGTTCACAAGTTATTCTGGAGTAGGTGCCTAGGCCCGGCCCCCACCCACTTACCTGTGACTGGTCCTGGGGTTCACGAGTTATTCTGGAACAGGTGCCTAGGCCCGGCCCCCACCCACTTGCCTGTGACTGGTCCTGGGGTTCACAAGTTATTCTGGAGTAGGTGCCTAGGCCCGGCCCCACCCACTTACCTCTGACTAGTTCTGGGGTTCACAAGCTATTCTGGGACAGGTGCCAAGGCCCAGCCCCCACCCACTTACCTGTGACTGGTCCCGGGGTTCACAAGCTATTCTGGTGTAGGTGCCTAGGCCTGGCCCCCACCCACTTACCTATGACTGGTTCTGGGGTCTACAAGTTATTCTGGAGTAGGTGCCTAGGCCTGGCCCCCACCCACTTACCTGTGACTGTTCCTGGGGTTCATAAGTTATTCTGGAGTAGGTGCCTAGGCCCGCCCCCCACCCACTTACCTCTGACTGGTTCTAGGGTTCACATGTTATTCTGGAACAGGTGCCTAGGCCGGCCCTCACCCACTTACCTGTGACTGGTCCTGGGGTTCACAAGTTATTCTGGAGTAGGTGCCTAGGCCCTGCCCCCACCCACTTACCTGTGACTGGTCCTGGGGTTCACAAGTTATTCTGGAACAGGTGCCTAGGCCCGGCCCCCACCTACTTACCTGTGACTGGTCCTGGGGTTCACAAGTTATTCTGGAGTAGGTGCCTAGGCCCGGCCCCCACCCACTTACCTGTGACTGGTTCTGGGGTTCACAAGTTATTCTGGAGTAGGTGCCTAGGCCCGGCCCCCACCCACTTACCTGTGACTGGTTCTGGGGTTCATAAGTTATTCTAGAACAGGTGCCTAGGCCTGGCCCCCACCTACTTACCTGTGACTGGTCCTGGGGTTCACAAGTTATTCTGGAGTAGGTGCCTAGGCCTGGCCCCCACCCACTTACCTGTGACTGGTTCTGGGGTTCACAAGTTATTCTGGAGTAGGTGCCTAGGCCTGGCCCCCACCCACTTACCTGTGACTAGTCCTGGGGTTCACAAGTTATTCTGGAGTAGGTGCCTAGGCCCGGCCCCCACCCACTTACCTGTGACTGGTTCTGGGGTTCATAAGTTATTCTAGAACAGGTGCCTAGGCCCGGCCCCCACCTACTTACCTGTGACTGGTCCTGGGGTTCACAAGTTATTCTGGAGTAGGTGCCTAGGCCCGGCCCCCACCCACTTACCTGTGACTGGTTCTGGGGTTCACAAGTTATTCTGGAGTAGGTGCCTAGGCCGAGCCGCCACCAATTTACTTGTGACTGGTTCTGGGGTTCACAAGCTATTCTGGAACAGGTTCCTAGGCCCGGCCCTCACCCACTTATCCGTGACTGGTCCTGGGGTTCACAAGTTATTCTGGAGTAGGTGCCTAGGCCCAGCCCCCACCCACTTACCTCTGACTGGTCCTGGGGTTCATAAATTATTCTAGAACAGGTGCCTAGGCCCGGCCCCCACCTACTTACCTGTGACTGGTCCTGGGGTTCACAAGTTATTCTGGGGTAGGTGCCTAGGCCCGGCCCCCACCCACTTACCTGTGACTGGTTCTGGGGTTCACAAGTTATTCTGGAGTAGGTGCCTAGGCCGAGCCGCCACCAATTTACTTGTGACTGGTTCTGGGGTTCACAAGCTATTCTGGAACAGGTGCCTAGGCCCGGCCCCCACCCACTTATCCGTGACTGGTCCTGGGGTTCACAAGGTATTCTGGCTCAGGTGCCTAGGCCCAGCCCCCACCCACTTACCTGTGACTGTCCTGGGCCTCACAAGGTATTCTGGCTCAGGTGCCTAGGCCCAGCCCCCACACACTTACCTCTGACTGGTTCTGGGGTTCACAAGTTATTCTGGAGTAGGTGCCTAGGCCTGGCCCCACCCACTTACCTGTGACTGGTTCTGGGGTTCACAAGTTATTCTGGAGTAGGTGCCTAGGCCTGGCCCCCACCCAGATACCTGTGACTGGTCCTGGGGTTTACAAGGTATTCTCGAACAGGTGCCTAGGCCCAGCCCCCACCCACTTACCTGTGACTGGTCCTGGGCTTCACAAGTTATTCCGGAGTAGGTGCCTTGGCCCGGCCCCCTCCCACTTACCTGTGATTGGTCCTCCGATCAGTCCTAGGCCCTTTCTGACCTGGCTCCTCGCCTTTAGACTCCTTCCTTGCTCTCTCTGTTCTCACTCTAGCTGATCCTTTCCCCTACCTCTCCATCCTAACTCACTTTTTGACAAATTCTCTCCACTCGCATGCTTTTTCTCTTTTGTGCATATTCGCTTTTCTCTTTTGTGCATTCTCTCTGTGCACACTTTCTGTTTTGTGTATTTTCTCTTTTGTTCATTCTCACTCTGCGTAGGCATGGCCTGTAGTGTGTGTGGAGAGAATGACCTCCTCTTTCAGACCCCTCTCTCAGATGACAAGTGGATGTGTGGAGGGACTGAGCTTTCTGCTAAGACCCCTGTTTAATGACAAGTGTGCGTAGTAGGGTGTGGGGAGGGACTGGTCTCTCCTTTCAGACCTCTCTCTCAGATGACCAGTGTGCACAGTAGGGTGTGGTGAGTGACTGGCCTCTCCTTTCATACCCTTCTCTCAGATGACAGATGCGCGCAGTATGGTGCGGAGAGGGACTGGCCTCTACTTACAGATGTCTCTCTCAGATGGTGGGGGTGCATAGTAGGGTGTGGGAAGGCATTGGCCTCTCCTTTCAAACCCTCTCTACCACATAATGGGTGTGCGTAGTATGGTGTGGAGAGGGACTAGCCTCTTCTTTTAGACCCCTCTCTCAGATGACAGGCGTGCATAGTAGGACACATGTGGAGGGAGTAGCATCTCCTTTCAGATCTCTCTCTCAGAGGACTGGTGTGCTTAGTAGGGCATGTGGAGAGAGACTGGCCTCTCCGCTGAGACCTCTCTATTGGATTACGAGTGTGCATAATATGCTATGTCCAGGGAATGTCCTCACCACTAACACTCTTCTCTTTGATGATAGGTGTGAATAGTGCCCATACTACAGTGTATTCAAAGATCACCTACTACTTCCTATTCCTAAACGCCCCGGGGATCCCAACTTTTGGCTGAAATTTAACAAATTGGTGATAGGGAGCCATGCGGCCCCACTTCCCTGAGCCATTAATGTCCTCGGACACTCCATCTCCTGGGGCTGGCTCGCAAGCTATGTCTCAGGGAGTCCCCTCTCAGGACATAGCAGTTTCCCTGCCCGCATTGACACAAGCAGGGATACCCATGTTTGCTCCTGCTTGGCGGGATCACTTTCAAAACTCCCACCAAACTGGAGCAAACACAAAGTCTGTTCCTAGTCGTGCACCCCTCAACCCCATTGGAAGTGATCTCACCACCAGAGTGGACTTGTCGGGGCCTTTAGAGGCTTGTGGAGGGGGACGGTACACCTCCCCTCATTTTGCCAAGTTTTGGCCCGATGGGTTGGCTCCTGGGGTCTTTAGAGCCTCAAGGAGAGGTGCCATGCAGCCCCCTTCCCCATATAAACAAATGTCGGCCCCGGGGGCGGGCTCCCCTGGGCCTCTGGAGGCTCAGGGAGAAGGGCCATGCAGCCCCCCTCCCCACATAAAGTAAATGCAGAGGGCCCTGGGACATTGGGTCCCGGGGGATTATAATGGCTTGGGTGGGAGACCCCCTCCCCTTTTAACGGAGGACCAGGAGCACGGAGTCCCCAGGCCCTAAAGAGACTCAGGGAGGGGGCCCTTTTATTGAAAACAGTAGCCTTGGGGTATGGGGTCTCCAGAGGCTAATAGGGCTTGGGTTGGTGGGCTGCATGGCTCCCTCCCCTTTATTGAAATGAGTGACCCTGGGGGATGGGCCCCCCAGCGTTTAACAAGGTTTGGAGAAGGGGACACTTGGTCTCCCTGCCCTATATTTAAATGAATGGCCCCGGAGGGCATGGCCCCCAGTGTCTAAAAAGGCTTGGGATGAGGGCCACTTAGTCCCCCCCCCCTTTAAAAGACAAATGGGCTTAATTAGGATCGGTAGGGCCATGCCTGGTGGCCTTCACCCGCCACTCACAGAGAAAAGCCAACCTGCCACTGCGTAAGGCTGATGGCCATATGTGGCGTGGGGTTGACGGCGTGCGGGGGTTGTATTTATGTATGGTAATTAAATATTACTTTATGTTAAAAAAAAATGAAATTCACAGAAAAAATCAAATGTTTAAGAAACATTATAGTTAGGTGTGATGAAGAGATATGATTTTGTTTAAAAAAATAAAAAAATAAAAAACCTTAGAAATTCACTGAAAAATCCTAAGGTTAAAGTAACGTTATAGTTAGGTGAATTTGTTAGTAGCAACATTAACGTTTTGAACTCAAAATACACAGAAATTCACCAGTTATAGTTGGTAGAGCTAAATATAACTTGTACCCCTGCCATGCCCTGCTTATGACCTCACATATTACATCACTGATGACACATTCTTTGAAATAATTTATGACATCACTCATGGCATCTTAAATGACATCACTGATGACATCATCCAAGCTTCTTTTGTACTTATTGCTGTTTAAAGTAAGAGTATAGCATTAGAGCTCTGAAGGTAAGTACAAAAAAGCTCAGAAGTGGTCATGTGTTATTTGCCACATTGACCCTATAACATAAGCTTCACGGGTAGCATAGTTCACTTTGAAAATCAACCACAGATATCGGGGACACCCTCACTGCATACGGTGTTCAATCTATATACAACTGTTCAGAGAAAGCAAGTTCTTAAAAATGCTGAACATCTGTTCCCAAACAGCTTTCACCTGTCTCAATCCCCTGAGAGTCACTGAACCTACACTGAGAAATGCAGTGGAAATGAGTAGAGCAGGGGGTACTGAAAACAGTGTTCGCTCTATGGAGAGAGTTTACCTTATACCACGCTGTTTGCAGACAGTGAAACTCATGAGAAATACACTACAGAGTATTAAAAAGAACAGTTAACACTCTATGCAACACTTGGCAAAAAATACATTAAAATAAGCAACGTCTAAAGGGGTTAAAGATAATACTACCCATGGCTGTCATACTCCGCAGACAGCCCTTCTTCCGAAGCAAAACAAGCACAGAGCGTAATACCTGTTCTTCACAGTCTTCTCTGCTACATTGAAATTGTCACACTGAGATGATTCTGTCTAAAAACTCAGGCTGCTTGCAATACTTAGTATGTTGCATGTAGAATCTTTTCACTGTCTGCAGAGCCTATAAACGTGCATGGAACATAATGGACACACGTTTTCAGCTGTCACCTGCAGACAGGGCTGCTCTTCAATGCAAACATTCATAAGGTGTTCAATAGCTCTACACAGCTATGATGCATTAGAAGCACATGTGCTTTGTAAACACCTACACCCATTAACTGGACCCAGGCTGTACAAAACTGGATAGAAAAGTAGTATTGTAGTTACCTGAAGCTATGTAAATTACAAAACAAACTAGCACCCTCATTGGATGATTAACACAAAAAGAACAAACGACAGCCCAAGGTCCAGCTCAACCAATCCACATGTATCAACAATAATACGGTGGTGAAACACTCTTCCTGGACCCGTCGTCCAAAGGTGTAAATCACAGCCGTAATTTTTCAAGAGGAGATGGAAGGTGCACTCATAGCCAAGTTAAACACGTGAGCAGTAATTCCAAAAGTACTTCTTTTATTAAATCAGTCCTTAAAAAACGGTACACAGCCAACGCGTTTCGTTCCCAGAAGTGCCAAGAAGGGAACTTCGTCAGGGCTGCAACAATCATAGAAAAACCGCACATTAACAATACATTACCAACATTTAAAATTACATGCAATTTTAAACAAATAACAAAGACAAACAAAGAACAAGAAATGACCCACAACATATATATAGGGCAATATTCTTTTTCACATATATATACACAAACGTGTAAACAAGATATTAAAAGAAAAAGTGCCATATTATTGGCATAGCCATATGTTACACTTTTGATGTATTCAATATGCAAGTTTATAGAACATAAGAATAACATATTCGTCAAAAGAACCACGAAAAACGAGAGAGAACAGGGAGAGAAAATGAAAACAGGAACATACCATTAAACAAAGTATCATAACAATCTTTTCATACATATGTGCATTAAAACCAAAAATAATCCAGTTATATATCACCATGTTTGAAGACAGTGAAACCCTCATAAGAAATACACCACAGAGTATTAAAAAGTAAAGTAAGAACAGAGTAACACAGGCTATCAGGAGGGCCGGATTATTTTTTTACATTTTCTGCATTACAGACTTTAGTGCGGGATTAGCAACTTTTTGGCTTTTTAAACCTTTTAATGTTTAAACCTTCTTATTTTTAAAGAAACGCCTTTTCACAAATCACACATCATAGTGAAAAGATACCTGCTGCATATTTTCTGGTTTTTCCCTTCTCTAGTCTTTTTTCTGACTAGACGGGGACGCTAGAGGTGTAATTGCTGGGCTCACTCTATTCGCTGCAGGGGAGACAAGACTTGTTTCCGGAGAGGTTTTCTACTTAAATATGGCCGTGGCACAGAAGGGCAGTGGATTCAAGGAAAGCCTGTCTGCACCCGTCAGCGTCCCGGAAACGGCCAGCGTCAGCCACTCTGCTGGTTCGAGGATTGAAAGTAGGACCTTGCGAAAGAACTACTCCAGGCTTGTTTATCCTGCTGAGGTACTCCTTAATTTGAGTGGCTCTGCTGCGTGCGTGTGTAATTTGACTGTGAAAGACTGTTGGGGGCCAGTTTCGTGTGCGATATGTAGAGAGGTTCTTAACCTACAAGGATGTAGGATTGTGGAGGAAGAACCGATTAGTTCCTCGGTGTTTATTAACATACGTTCTCCCCACAAACCAGCGACAGCCCGTATAGGGTGTGTTACCGGGGCGGTGACGTGGGGCAGAGGAGGGGCAGGGTGAGGGGTTGCAAAATGCGGCATACGGCCGATTACAGGTAAGTTCCGAAAAAAATTAATAAAACGAATTTCATTGCGCGCGCAGCATCGCCAAATGCGATGCAGCGCGCGCAACAAAATTTGTTTTCTTTATTTTTTTTGTAACTCACATGCAATCGGCCGTATGCCGCATTTTGCAACCCCCACCCTGCCCCTCCTCTGCCCCACGTCACCGCCCGGGTAACACGCCCTATACGGGCCGTCGCTGCCACAAACACACTTGTAATATATATGATCTCTTAAATGATTCTCAGCCGGATATATTATTTATGACTGAGACTTGGTTAAAGGACGATTCCAACCCCGATTTACGACTAGCCCTCCCAGACTCCTACGCGTGCATTCATGCTGATAGAAAAGAGAAAGGTGGTGGGGGGGTTCCAATTGCTTTAAAAACATATTTGAAATGCTCAACATTACAGGGGGAGGAGCTAAAGGCAGCAGATGCCTTGGGCTTCTCTTTTTCACCATCTGCCGAACACTCTCTTTCGGATGCAGAGATACCACCCCCAGGGTAAGCAGGTGATATTACAAAGTCTCCTGTTCGGGCACTAGCAGCTAAAATCATTAATTATGCTAATTGTAGGTTGTTAGGTGCCTTCAACCTACATATGAATATGATTGGCGGTCCTCTGGTGAGACATCTCCAGGAATCCTGAACATCTCTGAACCCTTACTGGTTCCCTTTTGACCTACTAATGAGGCTGGGCACACAACTGATTTATTATTTTCCAACACTTCCATCATTTTAGAAGCTCCCAAGAAAATGTTATGGTCTGGATCCTTCATCCTGCCATTCTTTTAGTTATTTCCTAACCATAGGTCTAAGCCCTCCAACCAATGGTGCCAAGAACTTGGAGTTTGAAGATGACCTGAGCATGAACAGGCAGAATGGCTGTGAAGTAAGGTCTGGCCTCTGGATCCTGAGAACTTTGAAAAATGTCTGTTCTTCCTACCTTAGGATGCGCAGAAAACCATAGTTCAGGTCTTGATTTGATCCCATCTGGTCTATGCCAACGCCCTTTATCTTGGCCTTCCTGCCGACCTGTCACACCCGCCTCCAAGTGATTCAGAACTCAGCAGTGCCACTTTTGTTTAAATTGCCAAAACATTTGCCTGTAACAACCTTCCGCAAGAAGCTACATTGCTTCTGGTTAAAAAAAGAGTAATTTTTAAGGCGCTTACGATTGCACATCATGCGCTGCATGAGACAATCCTTAAATACTTGAACTCAAAGATTCCCCCCCCCGGCGTCTGCACTAGGGGTGGGCGGAATTTGCGGAATTAACCTTCGCAAATTATCGCGAGAATGTTTAAAATTATCGCAAACAAGCAGAAATATCGCGAAGATGCGGAAGTTTTTTTCCGGCATGTTCGCGAGATTTTCTGCATGGTTGCGGGTCGCCAACTTACCCATGTGGTTGCTTGCGGGCGCGGCCATCTTGTTTTGAGTTGTTCTCGCGGTGCATGATCGCGAGAAGAAAGACGTGATCGCGCGACGCATGACGTCACTGCGGGCGCGAACTGTCGCGAGACAGCGCAAATGGCTAAAAACAATACAACATCTCATGGAGAACGCGACCGGATCAAGAAAACTTGTCGGCGAACGCAGGGATTCAGGTAAGGCGATCGCGCGCGCGAGAATGTATCATTTTACAGCGCGAGCAAGAAACAAATTATCGCCAAGCTGCGGAAACCGGAATTTTTGACATTTTCGCGCTCTCCGCGGAACGCAAAAATGTCAAATTATCGCAATTTCCGCGAACGGAACGAAATTTTTGCCCAGGCCTAGTCTGCACTAAGTAGATCTGCCATGTTTAGCGCCGGGACACTCATGAGTAGCCGTGCTCTTTATAAATATTTTCATTCATTCATTCACTTTATGCAACATTTGTCAAAAAAGACACTATTAGCCTGAAAAAAGCCAAGGTCTGCCGGCCGCCACCCTGAGGCAGTCGACCCCACACTCTGCACGGCCTTATTCATGCGTGACATGTGCTTAGAAGCATGGCCTGTCTAGCAGCCAGGCCCTGCGTCCAACTCCCCGCATAAATAAATAAACCACAGGGGTTTGCCCTAATCACCCCAACACATCTGGGCAAAAAGCATATGAGAACAGAAAAAAAGATGTGTGGGAAAAGACCAAAATGATTTTTTGTAGGGAGTAAAATGACTTAGTCCCTACGTGTGGGAGCCCAGTCCCCAGACTTATTACCTAATTAATTGAGCACCCACAATTTCTACCCCAAGTTGGCTTTCAAACTGAAACTTTATATTTTCTTAAACGTACATAAAACACATCAAGCAAATAACAATAACACAATGATCATCGGTATTTCATGATTCCTTCCTACCCATACGATCTAATAACGGTTGCGAAAAAACAACATTACACGCGCAATCCGTGTGGGAGATAGTCCCGTACACACATAGGAGGATAACTTTCAACCTCCACACAGTCCAAAAAGTGTGTATCCAGATGTCTTGCATATGACTTCTAATCAGTCGGACTCATCCAATTCATGAAGTCGAAGCGTTTCGGCCCACTGAGTCGGGCCTCATCAGGACATGGGCAAAAAGAACACCTACAAAATAATGTACCAAAGTAAATACTTCAAATATTCTATATTGCAAATCCAAGGTGCCCGATCTCCCATGCAAGTGACAGTGCAAGCACCTGAATAAAAAGCACATGCAGATGAAACATATAAACACTTATAAAAACAGAACCTCATACTAGAAACAGCGCCTTGGTGGACTAAGAGAGGAAAATCAAGCCACCACCAGTGTGCAACTACTGTCACTCTTATTACCAGGTGCAGAAATCCCCGTGTACAAAACTAAGTGAGGTTGAGAGCAGACGCTGTCTGTGTGCGGGGTTTGGCTGGTCACCAACTCTGGCTGAATACACCCTGGCGGGAGCCTAAGCCTAGGGTGTAACATCTGACATCCCGCTTTCCACTCCGCTCTAATTACCTGGGCCGCCACTCACCCTGGTGGGACTACAAGTCCCATGGTGCATCGCGAAGGATTCCTGCCGCATTTCTGCTGCCACAGGTGAGGGGGAGGTGCTTCCATTGCACTACAAAGCGCTGCCTCTGCTTACCTGGTGCTGGACGCACGCAGGCCGCGCCCGGGTGAAGCCCGGGCCAAGGGCGGACCCGTCCTTGCCCGTCATTGACAGGAAGAGGCAGGACAGGGCCACCCCTCTTTCATCTGGCATTTGGACTTGGACTGATCTAGGACTTGGACTGTTGCATAGACCCCCCACGGATATAGAGGTACAAAGTGCAAATATTTCTCCGGTTCTTAACTAAGAGTCCGAGAAAGAAAGATAGAAACTGGTCCTTGAATTCTATATCATCGGACATTGCCTCTATCTTCGAAGGCCCTTTTACAGGTTGAACGCAATATCCTCTTTGAAGGTTTTGTTGTAGCTTGCACAGGAGAGCTCGTGAAGATACCCCAGGGCTGGTCCTATTGTATTCACAAGAATGGGGAAAAGGAAGAGCATGGAAGGAAGTGGGGGCGGGGAGGAGGTGGTGGTATTGGGAGAAGTAGTAAAGGTAAAAAGGCCAGGAAGATAAGTAAACATGTAGGTAGTAATTGCGTTTTAGATCGCATAGATACTCTCATTGGTGAATGTGAGGAGATACTAGTAGCTGAGCCAAATGGGGAAATAGACAGAGATAAGTCATCCCCTAGATCCACCCAATCCGCTGACGGAAGTCCAAACCACCAGTCTGCCATCCCCGCCATGTTTCTTAAAGCACGGAAAAAAGGGCCTACTACTACTAAAGCTGAGAAAAAGCAGGGCCTAGTGAGGGCAAGTGACCCGACTATTAGCTCCCCTGAGCCAGGCGGTAATAATCCCCAACCCATCGATCCCATAATCACACGTACAAACAGACTCTCTGCCCTATTAAACACCGAGGTGGGAGTGGCCCAACCATCCAAACCATCGTCAGCAAGTACTGCAGGGGCAGAAGGGGCAGGGGTTAAGTAACACTTAACACAGACTCCCAGGACATGGTCTATCTGGTCCACACGCTTAGGTCTGAAGTAGGGCCCATGAAAACAATGACTGAGGACCTTGCCGGTATGATGAGGCTTTTATCACTAAGGGGGTCTTCATTTATAGTATGTGCTAAGACAATGGCGAGTGATCGTTCCTGGCCTAGGTAAGCTACTGATACAGAGAGAGTAACAGCCCCACTAGGGGTGGCAAACATAAAGGTAATATTACGCTCCCAGAAGCGGTGAATTCCAAAATTAAAAAAAGAAACACTCCGCTATCATCCACCTCTAAGCTGGTGCTCCATCCTAACCTAGACAACTCTAACCATCGCAGTGTAGAAACGCACAGGGAGCAGGTAAAACAAGGTACAGACTCTCATCCTTTACAGATACATCACCCACAGTACAATACTTTAACTGGGCGGGGGGAACAGAACGCTGACAAGTCGTTTGACACACATAGAATTTATATGGTGAACGTACCTAAGTATGACACCGCCAAAGGTACAGAAAACGCAGACTCCCTGACGAATAAAGCCAGACACTGGATTAGACAAGTAAGGGGACGTCGTTCAGTGATCAGGGAGGACATTGTCAAAACACGTAGGCTTACCTCCCCGCTGCATCAGGTAGATTGCATAGAGCTCAGCCTCGTAAGTGAGGATCTGGTAGAAAATCTATTTGCTCTTGAGTTTCGAACATACTCCCCTGATTCATCATCTATCCAGCTTAGACGGTCGCCCCCGAGTTGCCAGCCTGGACAGCTTGCTGGACAGGTGCCTATTGGAGGGTTGGGATGCTCTGTGCTGGAGAGTAATGATTGACTCAGAGAAGCTACCAGAACACATTCGGGATTAACTGAAGTCCCTATATTTAATGGGGGATGTCCTCCTACTACTATTCTCCCTAACCCTGTCGTTGGTGGGCTCATAAGGTCCCTAGCCTGTTCTCCACCCCGGATTGAGACGCAGTATAAGAGTACCTGTACAACAAATAACAATCCCAAAAAGCTATTATCAACTTGTCAAACTTCCGAAAGGGTATCCAAATTGTCGTGGAATATCGCAGGGATGATTGCTAAAATATCATCCCCAGAGTGGAATGCCTTCAAAAACTGCTATGATATTTGCCTATTTCAGGAAACATGGCTAGTGGCACCACATCACTGTGTAGATTATGTAAACTTTCATATTCCAGCCCTGAGAGGAGCAAAAGGCCGCCCCTCAGGAGGGTTGACAATTTGGGTTCGCCAAGAATTAGGCATTATTATCGAGGAGCTCTCGACAGAGAATAATGATATCCAGGCCATAGACTGAAAACGGGCCCGCAGGGGAACGTGGATATCTATAACATTTACGCGAGGGGAACTAGAGGAAGGAAGTCGGAGGTTTTAGCGGCTCTCGACTACCTCCTTGACCTATACTCAGCAGATACCAACGTTATACTTGCGGGCATTTTCAACTCTCCTTTTGAACCCCTTGCTAATGAGGAGTGGCATCTAACAGCAGAGGAAGATACACAGTGGGGGGTCTCAAAACTCGAGCTTGCACCCATAAAAAGTGGACAGATGTAGCCATACAAATTAACTCCATCTGCCTGGAAAAGGGTCTGCGGGCAATAAAAGGAAGGTGCACATCAGATAGATTTGGGGCAAACACATTTAATAATGGATCCAGTGCCAGTCGCATAGACTATATATTAATTAGCCGCAAATTGTGGCACCCTTGGTGATATGGTGGTGAGAGAATGGATAGAGAGTGACCACTATCCCCTGTGTGCGACTTTGGGATTCCTGTGGCAAAAGGCTTCTACACAAAGAGGAGCAAACTGCTCTCTTGTGATGTTGTTCCTACTAATGACATGTGGCGCCTAAAATGGGTAAAGATAGTAGAAAAACCTGAACCTATAGCTAGTGTTTCTACGGAAATTGAGCATGCTCTAATTGAACTAGAGACTAATACAGACGCCATTGAAATACCAGAGCTTATTACTCTGACCCACAACACATTCTTTGCCCAACTACGCACCTATTGTGTAACGCAATGCAAGGCTAACAAAAGAATGAATCAGAAAGGCTGCCGCTGGTTGAATAAGGAATGTAGACAGACCAGGGAATCACTTGGGAAAGCTATTGAAGCAGGTGAGCCCGCCGCAGTGCGAGCGGCTACACAAATATATAGGACTACCCAGAAAATGGCCAAGAAAAAGTGGGATGAGAAAAGATGGCAGGATTTAAAAGAGGCGTGTGCCACGAATCACAGCAAACAATTTTGGATTATAGTAAAGTGGGATAGAGGAGGTCAACCCCAACAACCACATAATCATGTAATGCAGGAAGATTGGGTCAATCATTTTAAACCCCAATATGCTTGTAGCCCCCTTGAGATAAATTGGGCTGAACCCGCTCAAGTGCTGTATACAGATGAGGTTTTTTGTAGGGCCGACGTTAATATGGCACTTAGATCTGTAGCAGGTGGTAGAACACCTGGCCCTGATGGTGTCCCTGCAGAAATATTCCTTTATGACAAAATAAGATGGTGTAGGTACATCTTGTTAGTGGCTAATGCGGTTGCCAAGGGCGCGCCAGTACCAGACTCATGGAAAGGGGCAGAAATAAACCCTGTTTATAAAAAGGGGGACAAATCTCAGCCAGGTAACTATAGGCCCATTAGCTTAATAGATTATCTGCAAAAGATAATGGGGAGGCTTATTCTTAACAAGATCCAGGAGTGGACAGAGGAGCACAGCATGTTATCCCCCCGCAGGCTGGCTTTCGGTCCTACACTAGCACCATAGACCAGGTGTTTCGCTTTATTTTGGTAGACTGGAAGACGGTGGTTTTGGGCAAAGGCAGCTTGTATGCTGCCTTTGTCGATCTAAAATCAGCATTTGATCATGTTCCCAACTCTAAACTATGGGTGATCCTGCAGGAAATGGGGATTCCACCCTAACTGCTAACTCTCATTGTCAGAATGCATGAGGGTAACTATGCTAAAATCCGATGGGGCTCCCTGGGAATGGTTACTGGTGCTTTTCCTGTAGAGAGAGAGGTGTGTGTCAGGGGTGTGTAATGGCACCCACAGTATTCTCCTTGTTTATCAATGGAATAGTAAACTGCATGGAATCTACTAGCACCGACGCTCCGACACTAGCAGATGAAAAAATTCCCATCTTAATGTTCGCAGACGACACATTGATTATCTCAAAGACCCCTAGTGGCCTCCAACGGGCACTGCTAATTTTTGTGGAGTTTTGTGCTGAGCGGGGTCCGGAAGTTAATGTGTCCAAAACAAAATGTATGTCTTTTAACCCGCACAGATCTTTTAAAGGTAGTATTTTAGTGAGCAATCGCTAACTGGAGCAAGTCAAAGAGTTTATCTATCTGGGAGTTAACATACAGAGTGATCTAAAATGGAATCAACAAATAGACCTGGCCGTACTAAAGCATCAACAATTAACGGGAGTGCTCCAATTGGAGCACAGTGCCGCACTTACAAAACCAATTACTCCGGTGCTCCAGGTATATAATATGAAAGTGGTTAGCTCAGCCCTCTATGGAGCAGAATTATGGGGGTGTGAGAATCTGAAAAAGCTTACCACAGCAGAAAATAGGTTCCTACATAAGATTACTAACCCCCCTCAAAGTACCCCGATGTGTCTTCTTCGTTATGATCTGGGTAGAAAGTGCTTAGCTGACATCGCAAAACGACGCCCATTATTATACTGGTGCAGATTGTGGACAACACCGGAACTGAAAGCTTATGCGGCAGGTTTCATGGATATAATAAAGGCAGATCATTTTCATCAAATCAAATGGTTACGAGACTCCCTAATAAGTATTGACCTGTTGACGCTATGGGAAGATCCAGGCACTGTTCGCTTTCCCTCCAAAAAAATTCTTAAAAGAAAAATACTAGGAGTTGGTGATGCACAAAACCCTGAGAACCAGCGAGTCAACATCGCTTACTGGAATCTTTCTGGAAATAAAACACATCCCGAGACTAGAATACTACGGGCACATTATAACTAAGTCACTTGATTGAAAGTCATATTTTCAGCTTAGGGTGGGCTCATAGCCTCTAAGAGCTTTTACTGCCAGATGGGCTAAACAAGGCGATAATAAGTGCCCAATATGCCAGGTACATGTGGAGTCGGTGGCACACCTGCTGTTTGCTTGTCCAGCATACACTGCCCCGCGACACGCATGGCTGGTGCCAATTTGTAAAAGGTTGGGTACTAGAAGGAGTGAAGAGGCGGAAAGAATCTTACGTACTGATACGTCAACTCCCATTACTGTAGCAGTGGCAATATTCCTAAGTTGAACATGGGCTATAAGATCGAATCTATTAGCTATGCAATAAGGGGGTATTTGCCACCACACTTGCTGCACAGGTACCAGGGAAATTATAGCCATACACTACTATCTCGCGGCTATTCACTCGAGGGCAAAGGTTTGGTGCTCCCCTTGATGAAAATCATATGATTGTTCAGGCTATTAAGCAGATAGTGTTGGTTTTAAAAGTTTTTATCGAAATAGTTTTTTTTATGATGATCTGATGTAAATCCCACATGCAGATTTTATAAACAAAACTGGCATTGTGTGTAATGAAATATTTTTGTACTATTCTCCTCTTGATGAAATCCATATAACTGTCCCGGTTATCAAGCATATAATATCAGTTTTAAAGTTTTCACTGAAATTCGTTTTTTGTGATATGATGTAAATTCAACAAGCATTTTTATCAATCGCACCTGGCTTTGTGTGTAAGGAACTATGGGCCCGATTCACAGAACAAAATCCTAAACTTAGTACCATTTTGGTATTCACAGAATGCACTTACTACTTCTGGTATTCACAGAATGAACTTACTACTTTTGCGATTCACAGAATAAACTTACTACTTTTGCTATTCACAGAATGGATTTACGACTACTAACTTTGCGTCCGCACTCGGGCCGGAAATTTTGGCCATGGCTAAATCTCCGCCACTGGCCGGAATCCCCACCTCCGGGCCGGAAGCTCCGCCTCCGGCCCGGAAGCCCCGCCTCCGGGCCGGAAGCTCCACCTCCGGGCCAGAATTTCCGGCCCGAGTGCGGGCGTAAAGTTAGTAGTCGTAAATCCATTCTGTGAATACCAAAAGTAGTAAGTGCATTCTGTGAATACCAAAAGTAGTAAGTGCATTCTGTGAATACCAGAAGTAGTAAGTTTAGGATTTTGTCTTAAGTTAATTCTGTGAATCGGGCCCGGAGTTTGTACTATGCTTTTATGACTGAACTGTCGAATAAAGCTTGTTTGGATTGGATTGGAATAGTACAGGGCTCCCAGTCTCTGTAAGGGAATCAGCTTGTACTTACAATAAAGTGCGGGCCACTGGAACAGGGCCATCGCCCAGCCGGTTGGAAAGAAGCCTCCGTATCACGGGCCGCACTTCGTGTCTCCAAATCAACTAATCAGTCCAAAAAGGAAGAAATAACCAAGTGAATGACACAGGGCTACGACCCTAAAAGTACAAGGGGGTCAAACAAAAAGCAAGCGAATTACCTTAGAAGCCAATGGCACGTCCCTTCCTCCAAGGGGACACTTTGCAAAGATTGAAAACAATGATGCCACACTTTGGGGCAGATTTACAAGCCCCTTGCACCACTTTTGCGTCACTTTTACCATGTTAAAAGTGACGCAAAAGTGGCGCAAGGGGCTTGTAAATATGCTCCTTTGTGTCCATACGAGTACTAGTCGGGCGAGAAAGAAATGAAACCAGCTGCAATAGCCATTGGCAGACTAGAAGAATGTGAAAGACTATGGGGCATATTTACAATAACTGGCGCATCCCTGCATATCAGCAGGGATGCGCCAGTTATTGTGCGCCGCGGCTCCGCCACCATGGATGCGCCGCATTTACAATGCGGCGCACCATGGGGCAAAAACGGCACAGCTGCGTGACGCATCTGTGCTGTAAAAGTGGCGCATTGCTGGAGTTGCGGCGCAAGCGCGACGCAGCTCAAGCAATGGTCTGGGGGGCCCTATCTTGCTAATGCTGCGTCAATCCTTACGCCTGCTTCAGGCAGGCGCAGGGTTTTGACGCAGCATGGGCCTAAAAGTGACTGAGTGAAATCATGTAGATTTCACTCAGTCACTTTTAGGAGGCGTTCCTGCGCCGGAATGCCCCCCACTTTAACGTTAATTTATCCTTTGGTGTTTTCAGTGAATATAAATATATTTATATATATATGTATAGGGGCAGAGGAATGGGAATGAAATAAAATAAAAAACTAACTGCAGAGAACGATGCATCTAAATTCCTAACTCTACAACACAAAATAAATATAACCTCAATTTATTTTACTAATACAGAAAATCGAACGAAGTTAGATAATTTGCCAGAATGGTTTCTTATGTATTCATATGGCTTTAATCGAAAAATCAACAGTTTGCTCAGGAAAGGGTTAAACAAAGGCCTTACATTGACTTATCTGTAGTATTAACCTCTGTGGATATATCCTACAGCTCAATGTTTAAAGATTTCCAGAATCGTGAATCAGATTTTAAAAATAAGTCTGTGAATCTGCCAAATTCTGATTGGCTCAGAATATCAGAAATATTTGCTCTGCCCCAATGTGAGATCTGCACTTGTCAGAAAAGAGCCGCCTGTTTAGTTAGTGAAAAGAGTTTTGCTGGGGGTCGGTGAAGGGTCCTATCATGGGCTCAAAAGAATGAGGACACAGTCAAGAGAGGTGACCTATATCCAGGGCCACTGGAATTATGCGGCAGGACAGGGTCACATTATGTGGCAAGGCTGACTAAGTTATGTGGCACGAAAAGGCAATTGATGTGTCATAATGCAGCACATTTTGTGATAGTGTCACTTCAATATTTGGTCTATTTTACACTTGTTAACACTGTTTGGGCATTGTTTGCACCTTTTTTAGTACCAGTTCAATACCTAAATATAGCAATAAGCAACAGACGGGTGACCAGTCCACCGTTGCGAAGGGCACTCCGTTGCACGGCAACACACGTCACTGCATTTTTAGTAACTTTTTGAACCGCTTGAGCTAAAAACAAACTTATATTTTTGTTAAAATCTGCAGATTATGCAGCAGAGGATGGATCATGTGGCGAATGCGGCAAATCTATAATTATGTGAAAATTGTCGTGGCCGCACAATCACATAATTCCAGAGGACCGCCTATATCCTGAAAAAGTACACATGTACTTCACCTTAATCCCCACATATCATTCTCATGGGTTGGTGGTTCTGCAAACCCCTGGTGATTGCTTCTGGCACATGATGTACAGATCTGCATGTGATGCAGGCACCCATGCATGTGGTCTTCATGTAGCATGATCCCGGCCAAAGGGCAGCTGGGCGCTGGACAGTTTCCAAGGATACATGGTATGGAAAGAAGATTCTGTCCTTTTGGCCATTAGGGCATGTGAGTACTTGATCGAAATGGCAAATCGATACTTGGGGACTAAATACATTCAATTACAAATGCGAAAAGTTGGTGTTTTGAAGACAAAAAATAATTGTAATATTTTTAAAGCTTTTCATTTTGAGAATTCAATTTGCATAGCTAGCATTAATCAGCTTTCATTTAACATTATTACATTTTTTTTTTTAGAAAATGTCAAGTTGATGTTTGGAGACACATTATCACGTTTTGCTAATATGTTTAGAACTGATGGTGGAGTGAAAAATCATGCTGATTTGGGGACACCTGTCCATGAGAACCCCTTTCCTTGATTCCAGAGTGTACTTGCTATCATGGTTGGTCTTTAGAGATTCACTTGAAGGTTTTTCGACATCTACTTTGATACAGTTTTTGTGCCATCCCACTGTGTGAAGAGCTGGTGTAACTTAAGGGTATGTCTGCAGCTTTAGCTTTTGATGTCTCCACGGTACATTCTGTACTTCTGGTGTCTCTATGGTACATACTATACTTCTGGTGTCTTCACAGTACATACTATACTTCTGGTGTCTCCACGGTACATTCTGTACTTCTGGTGTCTCTATGGTACATACTATATTTCTGGTGTCTTCACGGTACATACTATACTTCTGGTGTCTCCACGGTACATTCTGTACTTCTGGTGTCCCCACGGTACATACTCTACTTCTGGTGTCTCCACGGTACATTCTGTACTTCTGGTGTCTCCATGGTACATTCTGTACTTCTGATGTCTCCACGGTACATTCTACTTCTGGTGTCTCCACGGTACATTCTGTACTTCTGGTGTCTCTATGGTAAATTCCGTACTTCTGGTGTCTTCACTGTACATTCTATACTTCTGGTGTCCCCACGGTACATTCTGTAATTCTGGTGTCTCCACGGTACATTCTGTAATTCTGTTGTCTCCACAGTACATTCTATACTTCTGGTGTCTCCATGGTACATTCTATCCTTCTGGTGTCTCCACCGTACATTCTGTACTTCTGATGTCTCCATTTTACTTTCTGTACTTCTGGTGTCTCCCCGGCACATTCTGTACCTCTGGTGTTTTCACGGTACATTCTGTACTTCTGGTGTCTCTATGGTACATTCCGTACTTCTGGTGTCTCCACGGTACATTCTGTAATTCTGGTGTCTCTATGGTACATTCCATACTTCTGGTGTCTCCACGGTACATTCTATACTTCTGGTGTCTCCTCGGTTAATTTTGTACTTCTGGTGTCTCCACGGTACATTCTATACTTCTGGTGTCTCCACGGTACATTCTATACTTCTAGTGTACCCACGGTACATTCTGTACTTCTGATGTCTCCATGGTACATTCTGTACTTCTGGTGTCTCCACAGCACATTCTGTACCTCTGGTGTCTTCACGGTATATTCTGTACTCCTGATGTCTCCACGGAACATTCTGTACTTCTGGTGTCTCCACGGTACATTCTGTACTTCTGGTGTCTCCATGGTACATTCTGTACTTCTGATGTCTCCACGGTACATTCTACTTCTGGTGTCTCCACGGTACATTCTGTACTTCTGGTGTCTCTATGGTACATTCCGTACTTCTGGTGTCTTCACTGTACATTCTATACTTCTGGTGTCCCCACGGTACATTCTGTAATTCTGGTGTCTCCACGGTACATTCTGTAATTCTGGTGTCTCCACAGTACATTCTATACTTCTGGTTTCTCCACGGTACATTTTATACTTCTGGTGTCTCCACGGTACATTCTGCACTTCTGATGTCTCCATGGTACTTTCTGTACTTCTGGTGTCTCCCCGGCACATTCTGTACCTCTGGTGTTTTTACGGTACATTCTGTACTTCTGGTGTCTCTTTGTTACATTCCGTACTTCTGGTGTCTCCACGGTACATTCTGTAATTCTGGTGTCTCTATGGTACATTCCGTACTTCTGGTGTCTCCACAGCACATTCTGTACCTCTGGTGTCTTCACGGTATATTCTGTACTCCTGATGTCTCCACGGAACATTCTGTACTTCTGGTGTCTCCACGGTACATTCTGTACTTCTGGTGTCTCCATGGTACATTCTGTACTTCTGATGTCTCCACGGTACATTCTACTTCTGGTGTCTCCACAGTACATTCTGTACTTCTGGTGTCTCTATGGTACATTCCGTACTTCTGGTGTCTTCACTGTACATTCTATACTTCTGGTGTCCCCACGGTACATTCTGTAATTCTGGTGTCTCCACGGTACATTCTGTAATTCTGGTGTCTCCACAGTACATTCTATACTTCTGGTTTCTCCACGGTACATTTTATACTTCTGGTGTCTCCACGGTACATTCTGCACTTCTGATGTCTCCATGGTACTTTCTGTACTTCTGGTGTCTCCCCGGCACATTCTGTACCTCTGGTGTTTTCACGGTACATTCTGTACTTCTGGTGTCTCTTTGTTACATTCCGTACTTCTGGTGTCTCCACGGTACATTCTGTAATTCTGGTGTCTCTATGGTACATTCCGTACTTCTGGTGTCTCCACGGTACATTCTATACTTCTGGTGTCTCCTCGGTACATTCTGTAATTCTGGTGTCTCTATGGTACATTCCGTACTTCTGGTGTCTCCACGGTACATTCTATACTTCTGGTGTCTCCTCGGTTAATTTTGTACTTCTGGTGTCTCTACGGTACATTCTATACTTCTGCTGTCTCCACGGTACATTCTATACTTCTAGTGTACCCACGGTACATTCTGTACTTCTGATGTCTCCATGGTACATTCTGTACTTCTGGTGTCTCCACAGCACATTCTGTACCTCTGGTGTCTTCACGGTACATTCTGTACTCCTGATGTCTCCACGGTACATTCTGTACTTCTGGTGTCTCCACGGTACATTCTGTACTTCTGGTGTCTCCACAGTACATTCTGTACTTCTGATGTCTCCATGGTACATTCTGTACTTCTGGTGTTTCCATGGCACATTCTGTACCTCTGGTGTCTTCACTGCACATTATGTACTCCTAATGTCTCCACGGTACATTCTGTAATTCTGGTGTCTCCACAGTACATGCTGTACTTCTGATGTTTCCATGGTGCATTCTGTAATTCTGGTGTCTCCACAGTACATTCTATACTTCTGGTTTCTCCACGGTACATTTTATACTTCTGGTGTCTCCACGGTACATTCTGCACTTCTGATGTCTCCATGGTACTTTCTGTACTTCTGGTGTCTCCCCGGCACATTCTGTACCTCTGGTGTTTTCACGGTACATTCTGTACTTCTGGTGTCTCTTTGTTACATTCCGTACTTCTGGTGTCTCCACGGTACATTCTGTAATTCTGGTGTCTCTATGGTACATTCCGTACTTCTGGTGTCTCCACGGTACATTCTATACTTCTGGTGTCTCCTCGGTACATTCTGTAATTCTGGTGTCTCTATGGTACATTCCGTACTTCTGGTGTCTCCACGGTACATTCTATACTTCTGGTGTCTCCTCGGTTAATTTTGTACTTCTGGTGTCTCTACGGTACATTCTATACTTCTGCTGTCTCCACGGTACATTCTATACTTCTAGTGTACCCACGGTACATTCTGTACTTCTGATGTCTCCATGGTACATTCTGTACTTCTGGTGTCTCCACAGCACATTCTGTACCTCTGGTGTCTTCACGGTACATTCTGTACTCCTGATGTCTCCACGGTACATTCTGTCCTTCTGGTGTCTCCACGGTACATTCTGTACTTCTGGTGTCTCCACAGTACATTCTGTACTTCTGATGTCTCCATGGTACATTCTGTACTTCTGGTGTTTCCATGGCACATTCTGTACCTCTGGTGTCTTCACTGCACATTATGTACTCCTAATGTCTCCACGGTACATTCTGTAATTCTGGTGTCTCCACAGTACATGCTGTACTTCTAATGTTTCCATGGTACATTCTGTAATTCTGATGTCTCCATGGTACATTCTGTACTTCTGATGTCTCTATGGTACATTCTGTACTTCTGGTGTCTCCATGGTACATTCTGTACTTCTGATGTCTCCATGGTCCATTCTATACTTCTGATGTCTCCACGTACATTCTGTACTTGTGTGGTGTCTCCACGGTACATTCTGTACTTCTGGTGTCTCCACGGTACATTCTATACTTCTGGTGTCTCCACAGTACATTCTATACTTCTGATGTCTCCACGGTACATTCTTTACCTCTGGTGTATTCATGGTACATTCTGTACTCCTGATGTCTCCACGATACATTCTGTACTTCTGGTGTCTCCACAATACATTCTGTACTTCTGATGTCCCCATGGTACATTCTGTACTTCTGGTGTCTCCAGGGTACATTCTGTGCTTCTGATGTCTCCACGGTACATTCTGTACCTATGGTGTCTCCATGGCACATTCTGTACTTCTGGTGTCTCCATGGTACATTCTGTATTTCTGGTGTCTCTCTCCATGGTACATTCTATACTTCTGGTGTCCCCACGGTACATTCTGTACTTCTGATGTCTCCATGGAACATTCTGTACTTCTGGTGTCGCCACGGTACATTCTTGTACTTCTGGTGTCTCCACAGTACATTCTGTACTTCTGGTGTCTCCATGGTACATTCTGTACTTCTGGTGTCTCCACGGTACATTCTGTACCTCTGGTGTCTTCAAGGTACATTCTGTACTTCTGATGTCTCCACGGTACATGCTGTACTTCTGGTGTCTCCACGGTACATTCTGTACTTCTGATGTCTCCACGGTACATTCTGTACCTCTGGTGTCTCCTTGGCACATTCTGTACTTCTGGACTCTCCATGGTACATTCTGTACTTCTGGTGTCTCCATGGTACATTCTGTACCTCTGGTGTCTTCACGGTACATTCTGTACTTCTGATGTCTCCATGGTACATGCTGTGCTTCTGGTGTCTCCACTGTACATTCTGTACTTCTGATGTCTCCACGGTACATTCTGTACTTCTGGTGTCTCCATGGTACATTCTGTGCTTCTGGTGTCTCCATGGTACATTCTGTACCTCTGGTGTCTCCATGGTACATTCTATACTTCTGATGTCTCCATGGTCCATTCTGTACTCTTGATTTCTCTTTGGCACATTCTGTACTCCTGGTATCGCCATGGTACATTCCGTACTTCTGGTGGGCCGAGTTTAGACCCAGCCATATGCAAATCAGTCTTGACCCTGTGCCTCATGGGAACAGTCAAGACCGAACTGCCATGCCAGGTCCTCCCTGGACCAGAAACAAGCATCTTGGGACCGGTTTCTGGGTATTACCCTTTATCAGCCAGGCTAGCTTGAATCCGGTGGCACAGTGATCAAGGGACCCACGTCTTGTCATGCCTATCCCACTTAGGGTGAAAAGTGCTACACAAACAAATGGTGGACGGAATGCTGATAAATCATACATTCACCCCCAGTCAAGATCTGGGTTAAATCCGTTGTTCTTTTGCTCACCATGCCACCCCAGTTTAGACACAGCCATATGCAAATCAGTCTTGACCCTGTGCCTCATGGGAACAGTCCAGACCAAACTGCCAAGCCAGGTCCTCCCTGGGCCAGAAACAAGCATCTTGGGACCGGTTTCTGTGTATTACCCTTCATCAGCATTCTACATTCTGTACTTCTGGTGTCTCTATGGTACATACTATATTTCTGGTGTCTTCACGGTACATACTATACTTCTGGTGTCTCCACGGTACATTCTGTACTTCTGGTGTCCCCACGGTACATACTCTACTTCTGGTGTCTCCACGGTACATTCTGTACTTCTGGTGTCTCCATGGTACATTCTGTACTTCTGATGTCTCCACGGTACATTCTACTTCTGGTGTCTCCACGGTACATTCTGTACTTCTGGTGTCTCTATGGTAAATTCCGTACTTCTGGTGTCTTCACTGTACATTCTATACTTCTGGTGTCCCCACGGTACATTCTGTAATTCTGATGTCTCCACGGTACATTCTGTAATTCTGTTGTCTCCACAGTACATTCTATACTTCTGGTGTCTCCATGGTACATTCTATCCTTCTGGTGTCTCCACCGTACATTCTGTACTTCTGATGTCTCCATTTTACTTTCTGTACTTCTGGTGTCTCCCCGGCACATTCTGTACCTCTGGTGTTTTCACGGTACATTCTGTACTTCTGGTGTCTCTATGGTACATTCCGTACTTCTGGTGTCTCCACGGTACATTCTGTAATTCTGGTGTCTCTATGGTACATTCCATACTTCTGGTGTCTCCACGGTACATTCTATACTTCTGGTGTCTCCTCGGTTAATTTTGTACTTCTGGTGTCTCCACGGTACATTCTATACTTCTGGTGTCTCCACGGTACATTCTATACTTCTAGTGTACCCACGGTACATTCTGTACTTCTGATGTCTCCATGGTACATTCTGTACTTCTGGTGTCTCCACAGCACATTCTGTACCTCTGGTGTCTTCACGGTATATTCTGTACTCCTGATGTCTCCACGGAACATTCTGTACTTCTGGTGTCTCCACGGTACATTCTGTACTTCTGGTGTCTCCATGGTACATTCTGTACTTCTGATGTCTCCACGGTACATTCTACTTCTGGTGTCTCCACGGTACATTCTGTACTTCTGGTGTCTCTATGGTACATTCCGTACTTCTGGTGTCTTCACTGTACATTCTATACTTCTGGTGTCCCCACGGTACATTCTGTAATTCTGGTGTCTCCACGGTACATTCTGTAATTCTGGTGTCTCCACAGTACATTCTATACTTCTGGTTTCTCCACGGTACATTTTATACTTCTGGTGTCTCCACGGTACATTCTGCACTTCTGATGTCTCCATGGTACTTTCTGTACTTCTGGTGTCTCCCCGGCACATTCTGTACCTCTGGTGTTTTTACGGTACATTCTGTACTTCTGGTGTCTCTTTGTTACATTCCGTACTTCTGGTGTCTCCACGGTACATTCTGTAATTCTGGTGTCTCTATGGTACATTCCGTACTTCTGGTGTCTCCACGGTACATTCTATACTTCTGGTGTCTCCTCGGTACATTCTGTAATTCTGGTGTCTCTATGGTACATTCCGTACTTCTGGTGTCTCCACGGTACATTCTATACTTCTGGTGTCTCCTCGGTTAATTTTGTACTTCTGGTGTCTCTACGGTACATTCTATACTTCTGCTGTCTCCACGGTACATTCTATACTTCTAGTGTACCCACGGTACATTCTGTACTTCTGATGTCTCCATGGTACATTCTGTACTTCTGGTGTCTCCACAGCACATTCTGTACCTCTGGTGTCTTCACGGTACATTCTGTACTCCTGATGTCTCCACGGTACATTCTGTACTTCTGGTGTCTCCACGGTACATTCTGTACTTCTGGTGTCTCCACAGTACATTCTGTACTTCTGATGTCTCCATGGTACATTCTGTACTTCTGGTGTTTCCATGGCACATTCTGTACCTCTGGTGTCTTCACTGCACATTATGTACTCCTAATGTCTCCACGGTACATTCTGTAATTCTGGTGTCTCCACAGTACATGCTGTACTTCTGATGTTTCCATGGTGCATTCTGTAATTCTGGTGTCTCCACAGTACATTCTATACTTCTGGTTTCTCCACGGTACATTTTATACTTCTGGTGTCTCCACGGTACATTCTGCACTTCTGATGTCTCCATGGTACTTTCTGTACTTCTGGTGTCTCCCCGGCACATTCTGTACCTCTGGTGTTTTCACGGTACATTCTGTACTTCTGGTGTCTCTTTGTTACATTCCGTACTTCTGGTGTCTCCACGGTACATTCTGTAATTCTGGTGTCTCTATGGTACATTCCGTACTTCTGGTGTCTCCACGGTACATTCTATACTTCTGGTGTCTCCTCGGTACATTCTGTAATTCTGGTGTCTCTATGGTACATTCCGTACTTCTGGTGTCTCCACGGTACATTCTATACTTCTGGTGTCTCCTCGGTTAATTTTGTACTTCTGGTGTCTCTACGGTACATTCTATACTTCTGCTGTCTCCACGGTACATTCTATACTTCTAGTGTACCCACGGTACATTCTGTACTTCTGATGTCTCCATGGTACATTCTGTACTTCTGGTGTCTCCACAGCACATTCTGTACCTCTGGTGTCTTCACGGTACATTCTGTACTCCTGATGTCTCCACGCTACATTCTGTCCTTCTGGTGTCTCCACGGTACATTCTGTACTTCTGGTGTCTCCACAGTACATTCTGTACTTCTGATGTCTCCATGGTACATTCTGTACTTCTGGTGTTTCCATGGCACATTCTGTACCTCTGGTGTCTTCACTGCACATTATGTACTCCTAATGTCTCCACGGTACATTCTGTAATTCTGGTGTCTCCACAGTACATGCTGTACTTCTGATGTTTCCATGGTACATTCTGTAATTCTGATGTCTCCATGGTACATTCTGTACTTCTGATGTCTCTATGGTACATTCTGTACTTCTGGTGTCTCCATGGTACATTCTGTACTTCTGATGTCTCCATGGTCCATTCTATACTTCTGATGTCTCCACGTACATTCTGTACTTGTGTGGTGTCTCCACGGTACATTCTGTACTTCTGGTGTCTCCACGGTACATTCTATACTTCTGGTGTCTCCACAGTACATTCTATACTTCTGATGTCTCCACGGTACATTCTTTACCTCTGGTGTATTCATGGTACATTCTGTACTCCTGATGTCTCCACGATACATTCTGTACTTCTGGTGTCTCCACAATACATTCTGTACTTCTGATGTCCCCATGGTACATTCTGTACTTCTGGTGTCTCCAGGGTACATTCTGTGCTTCTGATGTCTCCACGGTACATTCTGTACCTATGGTGTCTCCATGGCACATTCTGTACTTCTGGTGTCTCCATGGTACATTCTGTATTTCTGGTGTCTCTCTCCATGGTACATTCTATACTTCTGGTGTCCCCACGGTACATTCTGTACTTCTGATGTCTCCATGGAACATTCTGTACTTCTGGTGTCGCCACGGTACATTCTTGTACCTCTGGTGTCTCCACAGTACATTCTGTACTTCTGGTGTCTCCATGGTACATTCTGTACTTCTGGTGTCTCCACGGTACATTCTGTACCTCTGGTGTCTTCAAGGTACATTCTGTACTTCTGATGTCTCCACGGTACATGCTGTACTTCTGGTGTCTCCACGGTACATTCTGTACTTCTGATGTCTCCACGGTACATTCTGTACCTCTGGTGTCTCCTTGGCACATTCTGTACTTCTGGACTCTCCATGGTACATTCTGTACTTCTGGTGTCTCCATGGTACATTCTGTACCTCTGGTGTCTTCACGGTACATTCTGTACTTCTGATGTCTCCATGGTACATGCTGTGCTTCTGGTGTCTCCACTGTACATTCTGTACTTCTGATGTCTCCACGGTACATTCTGTACTTCTGGTGTCTCCATGGTACATTCTGTGCTTCTGGTGTCTCCATGGTACATTCTGTACCTCTGGTGTCTCCACGGTACATTCTATACTTCTGATGTCTCCATGGTCCATTCTGTACTCTTGATTTCTCTTTGGCACATTCTGTACTCCTGGTATCGCCATGGTACATTCCGTACTTCTGGTGGGCCGAGTTTAGACCCAGCCATATGCAAATCAGTCTTGACCCTGTGCCTCATGGGAACAGTCAAGACCGAACTGCCATGCCAGGTCCTCCCTGGACCAGAAACAAGCATCTTGGGACCGGTTTCTGGGTATTACCCTTTATCAGCCAGGCTAGCTTGAATCCGGTGGCACAGTGATCAAGGGACCCACGTCTGGTCATGCCTATCCCACTTAGGGTGAAAAGTGCTACGCAAACAAATGGTGGACGGAATGCTGATAAATCATACATTCACCCCCAGTCAAGATCTGGGTTAAATCCGTTGTTCTTTTGCTCACCATGCCACCCCAGTTTAGACACAGCCATATGCAAATCAGTCTTGACCCTGTGCCTCATGGGAACAGTCCAGACCGAACTGCCAAGCCAGGTCCTCCCTGGGCCAGAAACAAGCATCTTGGGACCGGTTTCTGTGTATTACCCTTCATCAGCATTCTGCATTCTGTCCATCAATTGTTCTTTTTGCATTTGTAACCTCGAGTGGGACGGGTTTGCCCAGACACGGGTCCCGTGCTCTCCATGCCACTGGAATCAGGCTATCCTGGCTGATGAGGGCTGAAAGCCCGAAACCGGTCCTAGGATGCTTGTTTCCAGTCCAGGGAGGATCTGGCCTGGCAGTTCAGGCTGGACTGTTCCCATTGGGCGCAGGGTCGAGACTGATTTGCATATGGCTGAGCCCAAACTGGAATCACATGGTGAGCAAAAAAACGATGGATTTAGGCCCAGATCTCCATACTGGGGTGAATGTATGACATTGTCCTGCATTCTATCCATCAGCTGTTCTTTTTGTATTTGTACTCCTAGTGTCGCCATGGTACATTCTGGACTTCTGGTGTCTCCACGGTACATTCTGTACTCCTGGTGTCTCCACGGTACATTCTGTACTTCTGATGTCTCTATGGTCCATTCTGTACCTCTGATGTCTCCACGGTACATTCTGTACTTCTGGTGTCTCCATGGTACATTCTGTACTTCTGATGTCTCTATCGTCCATTCTGTACTTCTGATGTCTCCACGGTACATTCTGTACTTCTGGTGTCTCCATGGTACATTCTGTACTCCTGGTGTCTCCACTGTACATTCTGTACTTCTGATGTCTCTATGGTCCATTCTGTACCTAAGTTGTCTCCATGGTACATTCTGTACTTCGGGTATCTCCATGGTAGATTCTGTACTTCTGATGTCTCCACGGTACATTCTGTACTTCTGGTGTCTCCACGGTCCATTCTGTACCTCTGATGTCTCCACGGTACATTCTGTACTTCTGATGTCTCCATGGTACATTCTGTACTTCTGGTGTCTCCACTGCACATTCTGTACCTCTGGTGTCTCTATGGTAAATTCTGTACTTCTGGTGTCTCCACGGTCCATTCTGTGCCTCTGATGTCTCCACGGTACATTCTGTACAGCTGATGTCTACATGGTACATTCTGTACTTCTGGTGTCTCCACGGCACATTCTGTACCTCTGGTGTCTCTATGGTGCATTCTGTTCTTCTGATGTCTCCACGGTACATTCTGTACTTCTGGTGTCTCTATGGTACATTCCGTACTTCTGATGTCTCCACGGTACATTCTGCACTTCTGATGTCTCTATGGTACATTCCGTACTTCTGGTGTCTCCACGGTACATTCTGTACTTCTGGTGTTCCACAGTACATTCTGTTCTTCTGGTGTCTCTATGGTTCATTCTGTTCTTCTGATGTCTCCACGGTACATTCTGTACTTCTGGTGTCTCTATGGTACATTCCGTACTTCTAGTGTCTCCACTGTACATTCTGTACTTCTGGTGTCTCCACGGTAAATTCTGTACTTCTTGTGTCTCTATAGTGCATTCCGTACTTCTGGTGTCTCTATGGTACATTCTGTACTTCTGGTGTCTCCACGGTACATTCTGTACTTCTGGAGTTTCTATGGTACATTCTGTACTTCTGGTGTCTCCACTATACATTCTGTACTTCTGGTGTCTCTATGGTGCATTCTGTACTTCTGGTGTCTCTATGGTACATTCTGTACTTCTGGTGTCTCCATGGTACATTCTGTGCTTCTGATGTCTCTATGGTACATTCCGTACTTCTGGTGTCTCCACGGTACATTCTGTACTTCTGGTGTCTCCAAGGTACATTCTGTACTTCTGGTGTCTCTATGGTACATTCCGTACTTCTGATGTCTCCACAGTACATTCCGTACTTCTGATGTCTCTATGGTACATTCTGTACTTCTGATGTCTCTATGGTACATTCCGTACTTCTGGTGTCTCCACGGTACATTCTGTACTTCTGGTGTTCCACAGTACATTCTGTACTTCTGGTGTCTCTATGGTACATTCCGTTCTTCTGATATCTCCACGGTACATTCTGTACTTCTGGTGTCTCTATGGTACATTCCGTACTTCTAGTGTCTCCACGGTACATTCTGTACTTCTGGTGTTCCACGGTACATTCTGTACTTCTGGTATCTCTGTGGTACATTCCGTACTTCTGATGTCTCCACGGTACATTCTGTACTTCAGATGTCTCTATGGTACATTCCGTACTTCTGGTGTCTCCACGGTACATTCTGTACTTCTGGTGTCTCCATGGTAAATTCTGTACTTCTGGTGTCTCTATAGTGCATTCCGTACTTCTGGTGTCTCTATGGTACATTCTGTACTTCTGGTGTCTCCACGGTACATTCTGTACTTCTGGTGTCTCCACGGTACATTCTGTACTTCTGGTGTCTCCACTGTACATTCTGTACTTCTGGTATCTCTATGGTGCATTCTGTACTTCTGGTGTCTCTATGGTACATTCTGTACTTCTGGTGTCTCCACGGTACATTCTGTACTTCTGGTGTCTCCATGGTACATTCTGTACTTCTGGTATCTCTGTGGTACATTCCGTACTTCTGATGTCTCCACGGTACATTCTGTACTTCTGATGTCTCTATGGTACATTCCGTACTTCTGGTGTCTCCACGGTACATTCTGTACTTCTGGTGTCTCCATGGTAAATTCGGTACTTCTGGTGTCTCTATAGTGCATTCCGTACTTCTGGTGTCTCTATGGTACATTCTGTACTTCTGGTGTCTCCACGGTACATTCTGTACTTCTGGTGTCTCTATGGTACATTCTGTACTTCTGGTGTCTCCACTGTACATTCTGTACTTCTGGTATCTCTATGGTGCATTCTGTACTTCTGGTGTCTCTACGGTACATTCTGTACTTCTGGTGTCTCCACGGTACATTCTGTGCTTCTGATGTCTCTATGGTACATTCCGTACTTCTGGTGTCTCCACGGTACATTCTGTACTTCTGGTGTCTCCACGGTACATTCTCTACTTCTGATGTCTCTATGGTAGATTCTGTACTTCTGGTGTCTCCATGGTACATTCTGTACTTCTGATGTCTCCACTGTACATTCTGTACTTCTGGTGTCTCCACGGTACATTCTGTACTTCTGGTGTCTCTATGGTGCATTCCGTACTTCTGGTGTATCTATGGTACATTCTGTACTTCTGGTGTGTCCACGGTACATTCTGTACTTCTGGTGACTCCACGGTACATTCTGTACTTCTGGTGTCTCCACGGTACATTCTGTACTTCTGATGTCTCTATGGTAGATTCTGTACTTCTGGTGTCTCCACGGTACATTCTGTACTTCTGATGTCTCTATGGTACATTCTGTACTTCTGGTGTCTCCATGGTAAATTCGGTACTTCTGGTGTCTCTATAGTGCATTCCGTACTTCTGGTGTCTCCACGGTACATTCTGTACTTCTGATGTCTCCACGGTACATTCTGTACTTCTGGTGTCTCCATGGTAAATTCGGTACTTCTGGTGTCTCTATAGTGCATTCCGTACTTCTGGTGTCTCTATGGTACATTCTGTACTTCTGGTGTCTCCACGGTACATTCTGTACTTCTGGTGTCTCTATGGTACATTCTGTACTTCTGGTGTCTCCACTGTACATTCTGTACTTCTGGTATCTCTATGGTGCATTCTGTACTTCTGGTGTCTCTACGGTAGATTCTGTACTTCTGGTGTCTCCACGGTACATTCTGTGCTTCTGATGTCTCTATGGTACATTCCGTACTTCTGGTGTCTCCACGGTACATTCTGTACTTCTGGTGTCTCCACGGTACATTCTCTACTTCTGATGTCTCTATGGTAGATTCTGTACTTCTGGTGTCTCCATGGTACATTCTGTACTTCTGATGTCTCCACTGTACATTCTGTACTTCTGGTGTCTCCACGGTACATTCTGTACTTCTGGTGTCTCTATGGTGCATTCCGTACTTCTGGTGTATCTATGGTACATTCTGTACTTCTGGTGTGTCCACGGTACATTCTGTACTTCTGGTGACTCCACGGTACATTCTGTACTTCTGATGTCTCTATGGTAGATTCTGTACTTCTGGTGTCTCCACGGTACATTCTGTACTTCTGATGTCTCTATGGTACATTCTGTACTTCTGGTGTCTCTATGGTACATTTTGTTTCTGAGCCTGTCAGATCTCTCTAACTCTGTGCCCTACTTATCTAGCTTCACTTTTCATTTCTCCACCTCGCGTCCTGTAAGTGGATTTTCAGAATTAATAGATGGCTTAAAATCTACTTAGATAGGTCAGTGCGGAAAAATGGAACGGAATGAATGAATGATAGATATGGAGGAAATGAAAACGTGCATGCGCCCCACCGCGTGCATGCTAGCGGGCCCTGCCTGATTATAGGCCTCTTAATCTGAGCTGCCTCTAAGCCCGGGGGCTTTAAGACATTTTTTGAGGGAATCTGGATTTTGAAAAGTCCTATTTCACTGTGATGTGTTCGCACATTTGCTTTGGGGAGAGGAGGGAGTCACCCTAAAAACCCTCTGACTCGGAAGAGACTTGTCTGCACTGATGAGAGTGCTGGAATATTTCATGTGGGCCCCTCAAGAAGTGCTGTAAAACCGACGGCTTTTTCTCCGGATCCTCTGGAAATTGTGCTATAAAATTCAACTTGTGACCCCTTTACTGCCAAAGTTTTCTCAGAAAGGAGTGACCTGTCCACCTCTCAGCGGAAGGTCATCTTCATCAGGCAGTCTAATTTTTTTTTTTTTTGTAGAATGCAGCATTACAAAAAAGGCCTGGGCTAAAAATCCGTTCCGCTCGGGGAAATTGCGATAATTTGACATCTTCGCGTTCCGCGGAGAGAGCGTAAATGTCAAAATTTCCGCAGTACGCATTTTACCGGAAATTTTTTGCTTGCTCGCGCTGTAAAATAATACATTCTCGCGTGCGCGCGATCGCCTTACCTGAATCCCCGCGCTCGCCGACAAGTTTTCCCGATCTGGTCGCGTTCTCCACGAGATGTTGGATTGTTGGTAGCCATTTGCGCTGTCTCGCGACAGTTCGCGCCCGCAGTAACGTCATTCGTCGCGCGATCACGTCTTTCTTCTCGCGATCATGCACCGCGAGACAAGTGAAAACAAGATGGCCGTGCCCGCGAGCAACCGCATGGGTAAGTTGGCGAGCCGCGACCACGCAGAAAATACAGCAAACGGGCGGGAAAAAAACTTCCGCATCTTCGCGATATTTCCGCGTGTTTGCGGAGATTTTTAACATTTTCGCGATAATTTGCGAAAGTGAATTTCGCAAATTCCGCCCACCCCTAATTACGAGGCGGTGTCCGCACACTTTACAGCAAATCAGCAGAAGAGGGGAAAATGAACCGCTACAAGTAACTTTGAATATCAAAACAAAGAGGAATAAGTGCCTAAAAGAAAAAATATCTCAATTTGAACCAGAGTTGCACCACGAGAGAGATGCGGCTGCCATGTTACAGATGTCTAATAATTCAAAAATGTGTCATATCATATAATATAAGCGTGAGGAATTGGGCTATTAGTTGTGAAGGATTGGAGTCTTTCTCAAGTAATACGTCTGCAATCGCCTTTTCACTGGGAGCCAAGCCCCGCATTGCAGCGCTGGACTCCCTCGGGGTACAGGAGCTGCGCCGTCCAAGGGCCACTGCTGGCGCGCGGTGTGGGCTACTAACCCCAGCTCGCTGGTCCGCACCACAACACTCCTCGAATCATTGCCCAGTGAATGCCTTTTCATGCAAAGTGAAAGCACTTTATTACACACACGCTACTAAGTACTTACTACACATTATCTTACAGATATATACATTCAGGTAGGTGGAAACATGCCTCTACTGTGGCCTGATCTCGATAGCCACAATACCCCCACCTATACTAGATGCCATATCACGATATAAAGGGGTGTCGTTATCAAGAGGGCAGCCCTCCTGGCTTTATCAGAGTGCCACCAGATTAGTAGAATGTTATAATTCACCATTGAACTCAATGGGGGCCGTACCAATCTGAAACACGTTATAACCACCATTGAACTCAATGGAGGAACAATGCTCGCTGGCATTCATTAAACTGTTAACCCTTGCATTGTTGAATACCGCACCCCCAGAGTTCCGGCCAGGGGTGTAGGAGACACTAAAATTCTGGGGGGGACAGGGACAACCTTGTGCACTTTCCAGTGACCCTATACAAATCACCGCCCGTTGAACAAATACAATCGCATACTTTCGAAGTGAAATATTGAGAAAAGCAGGCATGTAGTCACAGTTTGCATGTATGCTTTATTGTTATTTACATTCATATAGTAAATTAGTAATGAGACCAAATGTTTAAAAAAAACATATATATGAATCTTGCATCTTAATGCACAAAGCAAACAAAGGCCGCTGACTTTGTGTTTCTCTAGTGTTGCAAAGCCGCCCTGGGCACTCCTCAACTTTTTGCTGACTGGTACTGGTGGTACCTGACTGACTGACCCTGGCCTCTGCCTAAACAGCCAGTGCTATTCTGAAAGAGGCACTTAAAAATACAGTGAAAACACCTACATACACTAGGGTGCACTATGGGTTAGGGTACCCCTATGATTGGCATGACCTCTCCTATAAGGCCCTAGTACATAATAGGGCAGGGGGATTAGAACTACTTTTAAGTCCCTAGAATATAATAAGGCATGGCAGTTTAGAGGCCAGCAGCCCTTTCTGCGCTTGCATGTGTGCACTGCTGAAGCCTGAGGTCAGTTTAAAAGTAGCCCTGTGTTATAGGGCTGCTTTTAAAATGCAAATTGTGCCCAAACTCGACTTTTGGGTTTGGGGAACTTACAAATTGATCAACTACAATGTTGGGGCAAAATTAAGTGGAAAAATGTTTTCCACTTAACTATGGCTGTATCATATTTGCCACATAATACATCATCTGCTGCATAATCATACGATTTCCTCCAAAACAATTTTGTGGCTCAAACGGATCCCAAATTACTAAAAGAAATGTGACTTGTGTTGCTGTGAAGTTTAGGGCCCTTTGCAAAGGTTAGTAAAGAAAACAATTCCTAAGAAAACAATTGGTCCCAGATACTCCTAATGACACTCAAATTAATACCTGTAGGAGAGTCTAGTATGCAATCAATTCATACAACCGAAAATGTATAATGTAAAGGCACATTCAACAGGGAAATCTCATAGATAAGAGGCCAACCAAAGTCAATTAAATTGCAATCATCAATTTATTTCCCGCTGAATCATATTCATAAAATGCAAACTTAGGGGCTGACTACGATGGCAGGTGGACTTCAGTACCACCGCCATCGAATCGGGAATGGGACCTCTGGCCTTCAAGGTGGAGGCCCCGCGATAGGCATTACAATGCGACTGCCACTACGGGGTTCGCAGTGCCTATCTTTTACATTTCAGCAGATGCTGCTGGTTGCATCATCCGCCGCAAAGTAAAAAAAAAAGGAACATGTTAAATATATCGGTGCCTGCCACATGGTGCAGTGATATGTTGTGGGGACCCATGTCTGGGGGCCAGGGGTAAAGGGGCCTGCTACGGGCCCCCAATGTCCCTTTCGCCAGCATTTCCATGGCAGGTGATCCGCCATTGATAAGCTGGCGGGTAAGGGACATCGTAATCCCTGCTGCGGTGCATGGTAGGCACCACCAGCATTGTAGGAACCACGAGCCCCTCCACCACACCGGCGGGCTCAAGAAGCCTGTCGGGTGCGTGGTGGTTGGTCTTTCCGACCGCCAGGTAACCACCCGCCATTGTAATATGGCGGGCTGTGATGCAGTCACCAATGGCGGTGGGACCGACACCGACGGGGTGACGTGGCGGTCCCACTGCCATTATAATCACCCCCTAAGTTTGGTGTGCATGCAAATCCTACATTGCCAACCCCTGGCAAGTTGCACTGCTAGTGCTGGAAAAAGGCCAATGGAGGTACCAATGGGTGAGGTGGACTGGCCTCAAGGGTCTTGTGACCTCAGTGACAGATTCACTGTCGATCTAGGGTGTGCTTCTTCATATGCCTGCCCGTAAGACTGGAAGTGAACTGCAGTATGGATTGTGGTGGACAGGTCCACCAGCGGGCGCTAAGACACCTGGGCTTCTAAGGTCTATCGGGCCTTCTAAGGTGTAGCATCGGAATAAGCTCTGTCAGGAGTGTGGTATGGTGAACTGGTCATGAAGGTCTGAACATGGTTCTCCAGTTCCAAATTCAGCAGCTCTGGCCAGAGTGCCACATTCTCTCCCACACTGAACACCATACTGCCCCACTGAGAGAAACTCGCACTGCCTTCAGCACAACTCAATTGTGCTGCGACTAAATTCAAATTATGCACTAGACAACAGTAAAATGCTGCCTGAAAAAAATGAATAACACCCTGGAAAAAGCAAACACTCATAGGGAATGCAAGTATAAGCAAAGCATGTGAACTGTAATCAGAAAAAAACATGGTTACCTTAACGGTTTTAAACTCATTATTCAGAAATCAGTAAGTGATTTTGCCTGAAAAGTTCAAGACATGGCTACAGGACCAGGAAGGGACCCCTTTCAATGTCCATTGCTTATATCCTTTCAAAATGTATGCAGTTTGGTTTAAAAAAGACCACATCCCCAAACACAGAGCCGCATTTTATAAGCTAAAATAATTAAAACAGTTGAAAACGATCATATTAAACGTTTCCACTCTACCCATCAACCAGGTGTTGCAGTCCCTTTAGGAATGGCGCACTTACCCACCCTGGGAAAACAATGCTGTTCAAAGAAAGAAGATAAAAAGAAAGTAGCGCTTTCACTGGCAAACTCTGTAAAGTGGCGCTAATGTGTGTGGGTGTAAATAACAGTCTGGCCTGTCTGCTGTCCACTCTGTATTGCTTTATTTAGGTATTTAACTATTTTTCTCTCCATTCCGAGGTTTTTCTTTTCAATAGAAAACGGTCAGAAAATGAGGACATTTACAGCCAAAGTGTTCAGCCTTTTTTGGATCAATTTCCCAGGGGAACAAGTAAAGAAAAGGAGAGGCAAGAGAGAGTACCTTAAGAGCTGCCTCTTGAAATCAGCACGTAAGCAGGAGCGAGACAGAGAGAGAAAGAGATGGAGGAATAAAGAGAGGAGGGCGGCGCCAGAGGCAGGTCAGGAGGAGTGGACACGGTCCTTGCCATGAAGGAAAAGAGACAGCGTTTATTCTCCGTTCTCTGCCCTTCCCAGAACGGCTGAGCCTTCCTGCAGCAGAACAAAAGGCAGAGGGCGGGTGGCCTCTGACTCCAGGCAGGTCAAGTGCAGGGCCATTAGGGAGCGCTTTCGCGTGCTAATGGCCCTGCGATAACAGAAGGGAGAGGGGAAATTCCTTTGTCCCCTCGTCCCCCCCACCCTTGTCCCCCGTGTCCTCCTCACTCCAAAATCTGGGGGGGATATATCCCCCCGTCCCCCACACTTCCTACGCCCATGGTTCCGGCCCCCTCCTCTGTTTCTGCGGCTGCCCCAGCCCAGATGCGTGTGACGAGCTCGTGAACAGATGCAGAGTTTCGTCCCTGGAAGTGGGTCACGCGCCGTGAGCTGCTCTTTTGCGTGACGAGGCTTCGATCCCCCGGCTCAGGCGCAGCAATGAACGGACCCAGCAGTGAGACAAGGGCCTGACATCTAATTATGAGCTGAGCGGGGATTGTGACGGTTCTGAAATGCCACAAGGCGTGTGGGTCTGGTGTCAGGGGCTGAGGGTCTACACTTGGGGTGCATGTGCACCCCTAGATTGAAGCCTCACTAACTGTAGGTCTAAGTAGAGCGAACCTGCTCGTGTAGTGCAGATGTCGCCTATAGTTAAGGCTCCCCGTTTTCCCATTTTAACTGATTTTTTACACATAAATACAGACAGGAAGCAATATGTTTCCTGACTGTATTTTTTTTTATAGAGGAAACAACAGAAAATGTTGCTTCTTGCGAGCGGCTCCGCAGGCGGTTCATGACTCCCAGGCCGACAGCGAGGCGGCCGGACTACACGGGGAGCGGACACAAGGAGAGACTTCCCTGACTATAGGCCTGTGTTAACATGTATTTGTATATATGCTAATATTCATCTATGGGTGTAGTGTTTTGTCATATCTGTCAGCTTAATTTGCTAAAACGCGACAGGCTGATCAGTTAAGGAAATCTGGAAATATACAATTTTACGACTCCATTTATTCTGAAAATACAAAATATATGAGGATAAATACGAAAAAGATGGCAAAAGAGAAATATGGATAATTACAGATGGAAATGTAAAAAAAATACAATACGCACCATCAGCCCTACCCATGATGTGTAATACAGTGTAAGCTCCACGGATCTCCAGTGAGAACGTCTGACCTACACTGTGAATGCCCACTCACCTTATGAGGCCCCCCAGTTTGCAGATGTCAGGCTGGGCGGGACGGTCATCCCACTCATACAGGCCGCACACATGCGTGTCCTCACATGTTCATGTGTAAGCCCAGAGCCTCCGACCTTAGCACCGCGGCGGCCTTATCTTAAACAGCGACACTGGCGGTGGCCATCTCAGTTCATGTCCATGGATCCAACGCGAGGGCTCATGTGTTCACGGGTAACCAGCCAGAAACTCTTAGCCTAGCTGCGGGGCGCTGGTGGTTTGCACTCTCAGTACATTCACAGTGAATCTACTGTGAGTGAGACCCAGGGGGTGAGACCGCTCCAGGGGTGTTAAAGGGGCAGAAACCATCGGCTGCGATAAGCCATGACGTTTTGGTCATTTCGTGAGGGTTAACACTGAACTTACTGGGCGGCTTCTGGCATTTTGGCACCTTTTTGGCAAGTTGAGTTGAGAAAGGCACTGATTTGCACCCTAGTTTAGGAAATTCCTCAAGAGGGTACAACTTTCCGCACCTTACAAAGGGAAAGCTGGGCTTGTTTCCTCTGTTGCTTGCTCACTGACATTCAGGCTATAATTCAAAATGGAAACTAATGGGTTAATGTCCGCCACAGGTAACTACTCGTTCCTTTGCCCACCATGCCATCTCAGACAGACACCAGCCAAGTGCAAATACGCCTTGGTCCTGCACTAGTGGGAAGAGTCCAGCCCCAACCGGCAGGTCAGGCCCCACCGAGTGGGACCACCATCCACCCATGGCCGACGTCATCCCATTTGAGACTCTTCAGCACGGTGCGGCTTGAGTGCTGAGGCACAGAGAGTAAAGGACCCATGTCTAGGCCCACCCGTCAATCTTATGGCTAATCCCAGCCACGGGTAAATATTAGCCCTCAGCCCTTTCCATCATGCCTTTGCCCACCATGCCATCTGAGACAGGAACCAGCCATATGCAAATCAGTCTTGGTCCTGCTCCAATAGGAAAAGTCAGCCCGAACGGCCAAATCATCTGGGGTTTGATTTTCAAGCCCCGTGCGCTGCCGGTGCGTCACTTTTAATATGGGGAAAAGCACCTCTGTGTTTACTCAACACCTGAGGTTATTTGGCAAGTATGGAAGTGGGAAATAGCAGGCCTACGAACCCAGGTGATGCGTAGGCATAGGCGATGAATTCCACTCCACTGGCAGATCTGTGTGTATTGATGGAAGGCTGATGTGTCATGTGCTCAGCCCTGGGGTCAGGAGGGTAGGCTGATACCTCACAAGGGCAGCTTTGTGGGTCTGGAGGGTAAGCTGACGGGTCATGAAGGCAGCCCCCTGGGTCTCAAAGCGGTACAAAAGGGGGTGGTGATGGACGGAGCATCAGAACCAATCAAACACTCACACCCAGTCAACAGATCTGGGTTTGATCCATCACCGTTCTTTAGCCCACTCTGCCACCCCAGTTCAGACATGGCCATATGCAAATCAGTCTGACCCTGTGCCTCATGGGAACAGTCCAGCCCGAACTGCCAAGCCATGCCTTTCCTGGACCGGAAACAAGCTTCCTAGGACCGGTTTCTGGCATTACAGCCGTCTTCAGCCAGGCTTGCTTGAATCCAGTGGCAAAGTGAGCAAGGGACTCACGTCTGAGCATACCCTGCCAACTTATTGCGAACAAAGCGGTACAAAAGGGGGTGGTGATGGACGGAGCATCAGAACCAATCAAACACTCACACCCAGTCAACAGATCTGGGTTTGATCCATCACCGTTCTTTAGCCCACTCTGCCACCCCAGTTCAGACATGGCCATATGCAAATCAGTCTGACCCTGTGCCTCATGGGAACAGTCCAGCCCGAACTGCCAAGCCATGCCTTTCCTGGACCGGAAACAAGCTTCCTAGGACCGGTTTCTGGCATTACAGCCGTCTTCAGCCAGGCTTGCTTGAATCCAGTGGCAAAGTGAGCAAGGGACTCACGTCTGAGCATACCCTGCCAACTTATGGCGAACAAAGCGGTACAAAAGGGGGTGGTGATGGACGGAGCATCAGAACCAATCAAACACTCACACCCAGTCAACAGATCTGGGTTTGATCCATCACCGTTCTTTAGCCCACTCTGCCACCCCAGTTCAGACATGGCCATATGCAAATCAGTCTGACCCTGTGCCTCATGGGAACAGTCCAGCCCGAACTGCCAAGCCATGCCTTTCCTGGACCGGAAACAAGCTTCCTAGGACCGGTTTCTGGCATTACAGCCGTCTTCAGCCAGGCTTGCTTGAATCCAGTGGCAAAGTGAGCAAGGGACTCACGTCTGAGCATACCCTGCCAACTTATGGCGAACAAAGCGGTACAAAAGGGGGTGGTGATGGACGGAGCATCAGAACCAATCAAACACTCACACCCAGTCAACAGATCTGGGTTTGATCCATCACCGTTCTTTAGCCCACTCTGCCACCCCAGTTCAGACATGGCCATATGCAAATCAGTCTGACCCTGTGCCTCATGGGAACAGTCCAGCCTGAACTGCCAAGCCATGCCTTTCCTGGACCGGAAACAAGCTTCCTAGGACCGGTTTCTGGCATTACAGCCGTCTTCAGCCAGGCTTGCTTGAATCCAGTGGCAAAGTGAGCAAGGGACTCACGTCTGAGCATACCCTGCCAACTTATGGCGAACAAAGCGGTACAAAAGGGGGTGGTGATGGACGGAGCATCAGAACCAATCAAACACTCACACCCAGTCAACAGATCTGGGTTTGATCCATCACCGTTCTTTAGCCCACTCTGCCACCCCAGTTCAGACATGGCCATATGCAAATCAGTCTGACCCTGTGCCTCATGGGAACAGTCCAGCCCGAACTGCCAAGCCATGCCTTTCCTGGACCGGAAACAAGCTTCCTAGGACCGGTTTCTGGCATTACAGCCGTCTTCAGCCAGGCTTGCTTGAATCCAGTGGCAAAGTGAGCAAGGGACTCACGTCTGAGCATACCCTGCCAACTTATGGCGAACAAAGCGGTACAAAAGGGGGTGGTGATGGACGGAGCATCAGAACCAATCAAACACTCACACCCAGTCAACAGATCTGGGTTTGATCCATCACCGTTCTTTAGCCCACTCTGCCACCCCAGTTCAGACATGGCCATATGCAAATCAGTCTGACCCTGTGCCTCATGGGAACAGTCCAGCCCGAACTGCCAAGCCATGCCTTTCCTGGACCGGAAACAAGCTTCCTAGGACCGGTTTCTGGCATTACAGCCGTCTTCAGCCAGGCTTGCTTGAATCCAGTGGCAAAGTGAGCAAGGGACTCACGTCTGAGCATACCCTGCCAACTTATGGCGAACAAAGCGGTACAAAAGGGGGTGGTGATGGACGGAGCATCAGAACCAATCAAACACTCACACCCAGTCAACAGATCTGGGTATGATCCATCACCGTTCTTTAGCCCACTCTGCCACCCCAGTTCAGACATGGCCATATGCAAATCAGTCTGACCCTGTGCCTCATGGGAACAGTCCAGCCCGAACTGCCAAGCCATGCCTTTCCTGGACCGGAAACAAGCTTCCTAGGACCGGTTTCTGGCATTACAGCCGTCTTCAGCCAGGCTTGCTTGAATCCAGTGGCAAAGTGAGCAAGGGACTCACGTCTGAGCATACCCTGCCAACTTATGGCGAACAAAGCGGTACAAAAGGGGGTGGTGATGGACGGAGCATCAGAACCAATCAAACACTCACACCCAGTCAACAGATCTGGGTTTGATCCATCACCGTTCTTTAGCCCACTCTGCCACCCCAGTTCAGACATGGCCATATGCAAATCAGTCTGACCCTGTGCCTCATGGGAACAGTCCAGCCCGAACTGCCAAGCCATGCCTTTCCTGGACCGGAAACAAGCTTCCTAGGACCGGTTTCTGGCTGATGACGGCTGATAGCCAGAAACCGGTCCTAGGATGCTTGATTCCGGTCCAGGGAAGACATGGCTTGGCAGTTCGGGCTGGACTGTTCCCATGAGGCACAGGGTCAAGACTGATTTGCATATGGCCATGTCTAAACTGGGGTGGTGTAGTGGGCAAAAGAACGATGGATTTAACCCAGATCTCTTGACTGGGGGAGAATGTCTGCATTGTCAGCATTCCGTCCATCAATTGTTTGTTGTAACGCTTTTCGCCCTAAGTGGGATGGGTATTCCCAGACGTGGGACCCGTGCTCACTACGCCACTGGAGTCAAGCTATCCTGGCTGATGACGGCTGATAGCCAGAAACCAGTCCTAGGATGCTTGATTCCGGTCCAGGGAAGACATGGCTTGGCAGTTCGGGCTGGACTGTTCCCATGAGGCACAGGGTCAAGACTGATTTGCATATGGCCATGTCTAAACTGGGGTGGTGTAGTGGGCAAAAGAACGATGGATTTAACCCAGATCTCTTGACTGGGGGAGAATGTCTGCATTGTCAGCATTCCGTCCATCAATTGTTTGTTGTAACGCTTTTCGCCCTAAGTGGGATGGGTATTCCCAGACGTGGGACCCGTGCTCACTACGCCACTGGAGTCAAGCTATCCTGGCTGATGACGGCTGATAGCCAGAAACCGGTCCTAGGATGCTTGATTCCGGTCCAGGGAAGACATGGCTTGGCAGTTCGGGCTGGACTGTTCCCATGAGGCACAGGGTCAAGACTGATTTGCATATGGCCATGTCTAAACTGGGGTGGTGTAGTGGGCAAAAGAACGATGGATTTAACCCAGATCTCTTGACTGGGGGAGAATGTCTGCATTGTCAGCATTCCGTCCATCAATTGTTTGTTGTAACGCTTTTCGCCCTAAGTGGGATGGGTATTCCCAGACGTGGGACCCGTGCTCACTACGCCACTGGAGTCAAGCTATCCTGGCTGATGACGGCTGATAGCCAGAAACCGGTCCTAGGATGCTTGATTCCGGTCCAGGGAAGACATGGCTTGGCAGTTCGGGCTGGACTGTTCCCATGAGGCACAGGGTCAAGACTGATTTGCATATGGCCATGTCTAAACTGGGGTGGTGTAGTGGGCAAAAGAACGATGGATTTAACCCAGATCTCTTGACTGGGGGAGAATGTCTGCATTGTCAGCATTCCGTCCATCAATTGTTTGTTGTAACGCTTTTTGCCCTAAGTGGGATGGGTATTCCCAGACGTGGGACCCGTGCTCACTACGCCACTGGAGTCAAGCTATCCTGGCTGATGACGGCTGATAGCCAGAAACCGGTCCTAGGATGCTTGATTCCGGTCCAGGGAAGACATGGCTTGGCAGTTCGGGCTGGACTTTTCCCATGAGGCACAGGGTCAAGACTGATTTGCATATGGCCATGTCTAAACTGGGGTGGTGTAGTGGGCAAAAGAACGATGGATTTAACCCAGATCTCTTGACTGGGGGAGAATGTCTGCATTGTCAGCATTCCGTCCATCAATTGTTTGTTGTAACGCTTTTCGCCCTAAGTGGGATGGGTATTCCCAGACGTGGGACCCGTGCTCACTACGCCACTGGAGTCAAGCTATCCTGGCTGATGACGGCTGATAGCCAGAAACCGGTCCTAGGATGCTTGATTCCGGTCCAGGGAAGACATGGCTTGGCAGTTCGGGCTGGACTGTTCCCATGAGGCACAGGGTCAAGACTGATTTGCATATGGCCATGTCTAAACTGGGGTGGTGTAGTGGGCAAAAGAACGATGGATTTAACCCAGATCTCTTGACTGGGGGAGAATGTCTGCATTGTCAGCATTCCGTCCATCAATTGTTTGTTGTAACGCTTTTCGCCCTAAGTGGGATGGGTATTCCCAGACGTGGGACCCGTGCTCACTACGCCACTGGAGTCAAGCTATCCTGGCTGATGACGGCTGATAGCCAGAAACCAGTCCTAGGATGCTTGATTCCGGTCCAGGGAAGACATGGCTTGGCAGTTCGGGCTGGACTGTTCCCATGAGGCACAGGGTCAAGACTGATTTGCATATGGCCATGTCTAAACTGGGGTGGTGTAGTGGGCAAAAGAACGATGGATTTAACCCAGATCTCTTGACTGGGGGAGAATGTCTGCATTGTCAGCATTCCGTCCATCAATTGTTTGTTGTAACGCTTTTCGCCCTAAGTGGGATGGGTATTCCCAGACGTGGGACCCGTGCTCACTACGCCACTGGAGTCAAGCTATCCTGGCTGATGACGGCTGATAGCCAGAAACCGGTCCTAGGATGCTTGATTCCGGTCCAGGGAAGACATGGCTTGGCAGTTCGGGCTGGACTGTTCCCATGAGGCACAGGGTCAAGACTGATTTGCATATGGCCATGTCTAAACTGGGGTGGTGTAGTGGGCAAAAGAACGATGGATTTAACCCAGATCTCTTGACTGGGGGAGAATGTCTGCATTGTCAGCATTCCGTCCATCAATTGTTTGTTGTAACGCTTTTCGCCCTAAGTGGGATGGGTATTCCCAGACGTGGGACCCGTGCTCACTACGCCACTGGAGTCAAGCTATCCTGGCTGATGACGGCTGATAGCCAGAAACCGGTCCTAGGATGCTTGATTCCGGTCCAGGGAAGACATGGCTTGGCAGTTCGGGCTGGACTGTTCCCATGAGGCACAGGGTCAAGACTGATTTGCATATGGCCATGTCTAAACTGGGGTGGTGTAGTGGGCAAAAGAACGATGGATTTAACCCAGATCTCTTGACTGGGGGAGAATGTCTGCATTGTCAGCATTCCGTCCATCAATTGTTTGTTGTAACGCTTTTCGCCCTAAGTGGGATGGGTATTCCCAGACGTGGGACCCGTGCTCACTACGCCACTGGAGTCAAGCTATCCTGGCTGATGACGGCTGATAGCCAGAAACCGGTCCTAGGATGCTTGATTCCGGTCCAGGGAAGACATGGCTTGGCAGTTCGGGCTGGACTGTTCCCATGAGGCACAGGGTCAAGACTGATTTGCATATGGCCATGTCTAAACTGGGGTGGTGTAGTGGGCAAAAGAACGATGGTATTAACCCAGATCTCTTGACTGGGGGAGAATGTCTGCATTGTCAGCATTCCGTCCATCAATTGTTTGTTGTAACGCTTTTCGCCCTAAGTGGGATGGGTATTCCCAGACGTGGGACCCGTGCTCACTACGCCACTGGAGTCAAGCTATCCTGGCTGATGACGGCTGATAGCCAGAAACCGGTCCTAGGATGCTTGATTCCGGTCCAGGGAAGACATGGCTTGGCAGTTCGGGCTGGACTGTTCCCATGAGGCACAGGGTCAAGACTGATTTGCATATGGCCATGTCTAAACTGGGGTGGTGTAGTGGGCAAAAGAACGATGGATTTAACCCAGATCTCTTGACTGGGGGAGAATGTCTGCATTGTCAGCATTCCGTCCATCAATTGTTTGTTGTAACCCCTGGGTCTCAAAGGCAGGTATTTCGCCTTAAGTCAGTCCTGATTAACTCTGAGTTTAGGCTGATGGGTCTTGAGGGCAGCCCTATGGATCTAGAGGGTAGAGTGATGAACACCGAGGGCAGCCCTGTGGGTCTCGAGGGTAGAGTGATGAACACCGAGGGCAGCCCTGTGGGTCTCGAGGGTAGAGTGATGAACACCGAGGGCAGCCCTATGGATCTAGAGGGTAGAGTGATGAACACCGAGGGCAGCCCTATGGATCTAGAGGGTAGAGTGATGAACACCGAGGGCAGCCCTGTGGGTCTCGAGGGTAGAGTGATGAACACCGAGGGCAGCCCTGTGGGTCTCGAGGGTAGAGTGATGAACACCGAGGGCAGCCCTGTGGGTCTAGAGGGTAGAGTGATGAACACCGAGGGCAGCCCTGTGGGTCTCGAGGGTAGAGTGATGAACACCGAGGGCAGCCCTGTGGGTCTAGAGGGTAGAGTGATGAACACCGAGGGCAGCCCTGTGGGTCTAGAGGGTAGAATGATGAATACTGAGGGCAGCCCTGTGGGTCTCGAGGGTAGAATGATGAATACTGAGGGCAGCCCTGTGGGTCTCGAGGGTAGAATGATGAACACCGAGGGCAGCCCTGTGGGTCTCGAGGGTAGAGTGATGAACACCGAGGGCAGCCCTATGGATCTAGAGGGTAGAATGATGAACACCGAGGGCAGCCCTATGGATCTAGAGGGTGGAATGATGAACACCGAGGGCAGCCCTGTGGGTCTCGAGGGTAGAGTGATGAACACCGAGGGCAGCCCTGTGGGTCTAGAGGGTAGAGTGATGAACACCGAGGGCAGCCCTGTGGGTCTAGAGGGTAGAGTGATGAACACCGAGGGCAGCCCTGTGGCAGGTTATTTTGCTGTGAGGCAGTCGCACTGGGCCTTAAGTGCAGGTTAAAGGGTCCTGCTGGTGCATCGTGGGCTTGAAGGATAGTTCCTGGAGTAGTTCTTCTGGTCCTGAGGGCAGTCTTTGCTCTCTGCTCCTAGGTGGTGAGGTCCTTAGGGTAACCTGGTTTCCTGAGTTACTCCTGAGGGAAGACCGATGACTCCAGAGAGGAGGTCTAGTAGATGCAGAAATCTGGTGGATGGTTTGTGAGGCAGGATTGGTGGGTTCCACATCAGCAGGAAGACTAATGGGTGCCAGAGATGGGCAAGAGTGTCCTTACGTACACCTTTCCTGTGATATCCCACATGGGGGGTGTAAGGAGAGTAGCATAAAGTACCCATCACAGACGGGAAACATCCTTCACAATGCGGGCATTGCATCGCAATGCCTTTACATCGCGAGCATTACAACGCAAGTCGTTACAACGACTTGCGCTGGATGGAGCTCTAAGGTAAGGAATAGTATGATTTACTATCCAACACCTTCCCTACTGTACGTAGACTGGAGTTGGAATAGTAACTCACACTATTCCTAAGTCCAGCGCCCTCCAGCGCAAGTCGTTGTAACGACTTGCGTTGTAATAAACGCAATGTAAAGTATCGCGTTGTAAATGTATGTGTAGTAACATCATGCTTTCATCAGAGACTGGTCTGGTAGGAAGCTGGCTCTTTACGTGATATGTCAAACATCTGATATACTCTGTAAAGAGTCCAGGGGTTCCCTTATCAGTGGACAGGGGCTTGTTGAATGCCTGGATACCATATCGGGAGATTAGCCGCTCTTTATAAATCCTGAGTGATTGATTGCTCTGGCAATCCCAAAGTGGTCTGTCGGGGGATAGTGTGGGTGATCAGCCTTAGGCTTAACACAGAAGAGTGCACGACATCTGAAAAGAAACACAACGATTAATAAATGACAGCACGACTCAAGAAGGAGATACACACCAATCTGTAAAAATAGAAAGTATCTTTAGATATGTTTAGGCATCAGAGAAAAATCATTCAGGTATGTATGTTTTTCAGAATATTCACAGATCACAGTAGTGTATCGCACATTCGGTATACGGAAAAACGTCTTCAAATATGAAGGTCTAGATGATACCACTTGACGGTATTCTATTAATATATTGCAACAAATGTTCACTCACAATAGTAAAAAAATTCTCTGTTGGACCAAATAATCTCCAAAATCAGCAAATGCCGGACGGCATAATAACCGACAGTGACACGACACAGTGTCGTGTCACTGATCTGTGAATATTCTGAATCAACTACTATGGAATGAGCTTATTCTCATGTAACCAACTCCATGCCCTGAAGAAGTTCCTGGGTTAAAGGACCGAAATGCGTTGGCTGTCCGCTTTCTTTAATAAATAAAAGAAGACTAAGAAACTCTTTGGAATACATATCGATCTGGACTTTGTTTTTTGAGTGCACCTTCCGTTGTGTAAAAAATTCATGTTTCAAAATGGCTTCGCTGGTCACTTTTTACTGGCAGCAGTAATTGGACTGACCAACACAGAAGGATATCTTCTAATGCACGTATGCCCTCACAAGTGAGATTCAGCTCCATGCCTTAGGGCTGTCAGGCCTGCTGTAGGAGTGACTTACACATATGGTATGCAGTGGTAGGGAGCGTGCCTCACAGGGATGTGTGACATGTCAGCTTTTCACTTGTGTCTGCACCTAGACAAGCAGCCTGCAATGGCAGCCTTGCATGTGCTTGGTGAGGGGTCCCTTAGGGTGGCACAATCTGTGCTGCTGCTCTCTTTAGCACCACAGGCCTTAGTTACCATGGCAACTTTTACTAGGGACTTACAGAGGGTGCTAAAGGTTTTGCTAATTGGAGGAACAGTTGGACAGTTTTGGAAAAGTGCTCTGACACTGGATAACTGGTTATCAGTAACCCAGTGTACTTTCAGCCAAAATCCCATCATTTACCAGGCAAAAGTGGGGGTGATCATGTAATAAAAGGGGCCCCTTCCTACAGGTCTTACCATAGGTCTGGTGGTGTCTCTGTCCCAGAGCTGCCCGCTGCTGGTGCTGGACCCCCCTCGTACAGCTGACTGTAAAAGAACACACCTCTTTTGGAAAGAGCTCTCTTCAGCCATTGGTCCATCAGTGTGCCTTTCATATTTATGTTCCGCCCCGCACAGCATACAGGATGGGGGGCACACGACCAACATCCTTTAGCCACTGCCTTCCCCCTCTATGGGTGATGACACTCTGCTCTTGCACACTGTTCAGTAGTCCCCTTGTACAGTTTTACAAAAAACATTGACAAACATTCCAAAGCCAAAGGTTGGTGGCCAACATCAGACCTATTGTCTTTGCTAATGCTTGTTAAGATATGAATCTGAATAAAACATGTTTTGTTACATTTTTCACATAATGTGGGACTGCTTTTGCTGTTTGAATTGTTCTCAGGCAATGATTGGAAGCCTGGTAAGTGGTTGCCTTAGTTTGGGCTCCTGTTATATCTCAATACCAGCACCTGCTTCACACTGACAACACCACAAGAAGAGTGAGAGAGAGTGGGAGTGTGTGTGTGTGTGTGAGTGCGTGTGTGTGTTTCTCTAGGTGAATGCTTGTCAAAAGTAAGGGTGTGTGAAATCTGCCCAATTTGTTTTCAATTATGTGGAATTTCTGCAAAATTAAGTAAAACTCCTTGTAATTGTGAGAAATGCAAATCCCTCATTAAACGCTATATTTTAGCCTGGAATATGTCCCCGCATCAATTATTGGCACATAGACACACGTAAACAAGACACCGTGAACAAAACTAATCGTGTTTTGTTTTTGCTGTATCTGTGCAGTAAATGTTTACATTGAGTGGCACATTTGCAGTAATTTTTTGCAGCAAATGCCACACAATTTCACATAACTAGTGAAACGCGATATTTTACAAAAAATACTCAAATTACACCAGGCCTAGTCAGAAACTGCCTCTTTGGGTCTGTGTTTGTCGCAGTGGCCTCTCGCTCTAGGCCTTTGCTTGGGTATGTGTATGGTATCACCTGCATATGTAGCTTTATGTGCCTGCCTGAGTAATCATACACCTCACATTAGTTCTTCTGTGGAAGTTTGTTGACTTTTGTTGGGAACTGATTTACTTACTTTCTGGTCACAAATACTGATTGTAATTTGCAACCAGAAAGCTTTGCTTTTCTAACAACCAACCTTTGTACAAATAGATCGGTGGCCACAGAAGGATTTGGAGTGGGTCGCAGTCCGACCAGCCTGAATAATGTTCATGATCTAGGTTGGAAATTGCGACTCATTCTGATCGGAGGACATCATAAGGATGGCGGCCTGCTAGGGTCAGCAGACCACCATATCTGTGATTGCTTCTCAATAAAGAACATTTTTTTAGGTCTTGCCTAATTGACAGCACACGTGCCAGTCTGTTGCAAGACATATTGTCGGCTAAGAGTGGGCTTAAAGCCCAACCATTGCATACCATTGGTTGGCTTTAATGTCACTCTCATTTGCTTGTTTCTTATTTGTTAGCTTGTGTGGACTTTACCTTCTCCTCTTGTGTAAGTTTCTCTCCTGGACCATGGGCACTTTACTTGAGTTCTTCCAATGCACTCTTTTTTAGGCGCTCATCTTTTAGTTTTTTTGTGTAAGCAGTCTACGAGAGTGCATGTGTTTTTGAGCAGTCTCTCCATTGTGCTTCTTCCTCTGTGCCGCGCTCCTCTTCCTCCTTTGCTGCCAGGCTGCTTCTCCTGGTCCCCGTCATGATGTCCTTGTGTGCGTCTCTCCCCCACGTGTTGCTTTTCCACTTGTGTGCTTGTCACCCTCAGCTGCATTTTGCACTCTGTCTCACCCATTTGGTTCCTCTCATGTTCCTCTTGTTGAATGTTGCTTCACTCCGGGCTTCCTCTCTGATGCGTCCCTCCGCCTGTGCCCACCTGTGTTACTTCTGTCCACCCCTGTGTTGCTTCCCCCCTCTCGTTGATCCCTCACCTTAAACTCTAAACAATACGAAAACCTTGGGTCTATTGCAAAAATCAGAAAGTGTGGTGAACCACTACTAGATAGTTTATAAACAAGAAAATGAAAAATGATAACAAACAACACAGAACCAATGACTATGCTCCACGGAACTACCTGCGGACACTTCCGTTTTCAGGACTAAATCCCTCACTCCCCAGAGGTGACATGCTTCATCATATGGGATTCTCCTCCCAGAGGAAAAAACTAGTTCCTCTGGGGACTACAACCCCCTCTCTGAGAGGGAGGAGCTCAGGGATGTTTTGAATAGCTAGTAGGATATTTTAAATCCACATATGAGGAGACAGCTGTGTGAATGAGGGTGCAGCGCAAAGAAACAAAAACTGTGAGGATGGTGAAGTTAAAACTTGCTAAAGTGTGTAAAAATGATATTTTATTTAGATACGCTCCTTGCCAGGATTAAAAAACAGTGCACCAGTGGTATGGATTTAAACCGCGATGGTGGAGTAGAAAATAATGATCAACATGTTTCAGCCAAAACCCTATTAGTAGGCGAGGCTTTCATCAGGACCTGTGATGCTGCTGCTAAATCAGTGTAAGTGATACAATGACAAAGGATACAGGGACAGAGACTTTTCTTAGTATGCCTGTTCCATAGGGAAGAATTACCCGCCACTGCTGGGTAAGGAACCACACCTCTACCTGGTGACAGCTCAGGAAAGGAGCACCGCTCTCTCCGTCGGTACGCCGGCACGGATTGAGCCTGTGCCCACCTGTGTTGCTTCCCCCCTCTTGTTGATCCCTCACCTTACCCTCCCTCCTTATTGTGGCCCCCACCTGCTATCAACTCGGATTGGCAAACAAAAAAACGATTGCATAATTTTGTAGGGGCGCCGGGCATGTTTGGTTAGTGCGCCTACAAAATGATGCAGCTGGCCACATCATAGGCTTCTTTTAGCCATACTGCATGCTGTGCAGCATTTCTAAAACCATTTGCAAATTCAATAGGTCCTAAAGACAAGACCAATTTCCTTTGCTAATGCTTGTGTTGTTGATGTCATGCGGCCAGACTCAACCCCGGGCATTGGAAAAAAAATATGAAATGTGGATATCCTGCTGCAATATTAGCAGAACTGTAAACAAGTCTTGGCAAAACAAAAAGGTCTCTCCTATGCAAGAGCTTTTGGCTTTTCCAATATATTTTAGCCAAGTTCTACACTACCGTGGCTGATGGTCACCATGGCTGTTAGACCTGGCACCTTGGCGTGAGTCTCCCTTCCACTTTTTGTTGCTGTGCCTCATGTGTTTTGCTGGTGTTAGCTGCTCAGAGCACTGTGCCACTGCCAACCAGTGCCACAGTGCAAGTGCTCCCTATATAAAATGTATATGTGGTTGGATTCCATGATTGGCTTATTTGGTTTACTGTCAGACCCTAGTAAAGTGCACAGGGAGTGCCCAGGGCTTGTAAATACAAATGCTGCTGGTGGGCTTGCAGCACTGGTTGTGCCACCCACAGAAGCGGCCTAGTAAAATGTGTCTAAGGTCTGCCATTGCAGAACCTGCGTGCAGTCTGGTACTGTCATGCTGACTGGGCAAATGCACCCACATGCCAGTCCCTAAACCTTCCCTTAACTTCATATTAGTCACCCCTATGGTAGGCCCAAGGGCAGGGTGCATTGTAATCATAAGGTAGGACAAGCCCTGATGTGTGTGGCATGTCCTAATAGTGAATTACAGCCATTTTCGTTTTTCACTATTGTAAGGTTACCTGTTCTCCATAGTCCAGAATGGGCTGCTGGAATTATTACACTCTATAATCCTAGCGGACTCAGGGAACATGGTAGGAACTCAAGTTTGATATGCCTGAACTCAGAATAATAAAATACATCTTTTAGCAAAGTTTATTTTAATGTTCTGTGTTTGTAAATGCCACTTTTAGAAGGTTGGCATTTGCTTGCCTAACCATTTCAGCCCGCCTCTGCGTGATGTGTATCTGCTGTCTGGTTTGTGTTAGTGGCAAGGCTGGGGAATTCCAGGAGACAGTCTGGGCAGCCAGGTGGTAAATAGGAAGATTACACCAGGATGGGTGGGAGGAGTACACCCGGACTCTGAATAGGGCTGTGCTCTGCCACCACAATGCTGGCTCCACCTCCTGTGGAGCGTCTGATGTCTCTGCCCTGCACACTGAAAGCAGAAGCCTGCATCATGTCAACAAAGTGCTCAGAAACCGGACTGAACTAGGCAAAGGCCCCCTGGCCGCAAAGAACAAAAGAAATGTAGTATAAATATAGGAGCCCTGCTCCTAAGAAACTAGATCCTGCTTTGACAAGCCTATCGAAACGCGTCGACGCACAGGAATTGACACAATCCAAAGCACTGGGCACTCACTTGTAGCGATAATTTGAGTCAGATCCCACAAGTGTATAATCCTTGAAATAGTTAAAAGTGGATGTGTACTGAATGACAAAGTGTAGTGTCTTTTTATTGTTCTCTGTATTCTCTCTGTCATGCAGGTTCATAACAGAATGATGCAATATATTTGAATGCTTGTTTTTACTTTTTTTAGTAAGAAATTTTGTTTATGTCATTGTGTAATATAAATTTGAAGCTTTCTTTGTTGCAATGCATATTGTGATTTAATATGTTATTAAGAGTAAAATAGGGACCATGGATTATTACAGTTTTTAAATATATGTATTGTATGTGTTTATTAAATAAATGTAAAGAAATCATTTTAACCGATTTGTGTATATAATAACTGCAGTGTGTCAATTTAGTTAGCCAATTTATGTGCAATCAAGGGACTGCTAGGAGAGATAAAAACACATATTCCTATTCCCTTTATTCAACCTTAGAGTTTCTACCCATTTCCACACGATCAAGAGATTTCTTGTTTTTACTAAGAAGAAACCTCTGCCCGACGAGGAGGAACCGGGAAAGCTGTAAGGAGGAGTACTGTCCCTGACCTGGGGGATGGGCCTGCAGTGGTTGCCTTGCTGCTGAAGGAGAGGAAGAAAAGACTCAAAGACTTTTTATCTGCAACCTGTACTACAGATCTCCAAGGACTTGTGGGTGAGCTTGCCCCCTGAACGAAGTCCCAGGACCAGTGGACTTCACCGCCTTGAGAAACGCTGCTGAGAACCGCTGTTCTCACTGTAGCGCCGAAGCCGAGAGAAGTGTGCGTCTCGTAGATCGAGGCTTAAACTGGAAAGCCTGTGCCAAGCTGTCCGGCCCGAACAACGCAACGTTGTGGTCCCCTACGAGCCATAGCTCGCACCGCGAAGGAAGGACTTCGTGCCGCAGTTTGTTTTCCCCTCTTCGAACCGTACTACTCAAGCGTGCCCCCCTACCCCTGTTGTGGGCAGTCTGCGGCGCGTAGAGTGGCTGGGTACGTCGCTCACAATCGGAGCGTACTGCCTGCTTCGCAATACACTTACGGAAAAGGCGCCGCTCTCAAGGTATGGCTCGTACGCCGAAACGAACAGTAAGAGCACCGTACCTACGCACCGTCCTCTCGAACAACGCGACTAAGGCCCCCAACGAGCCGTAGCTCGCACCGTAACAGGAGGACATCGCAACGTACAACGTGTTTGTTTTCACCGCATCGTCCATGACAAACTCTCCAAGATAAGGTACGGTGTATGTTTCGCACCGCAGGGTGTATGCTTCGCACCGGAGCGTCTGCAGCGTTTGTGAGACTTGTTCTTAGGCATCTCTTATCCCCGTACGAACCGTACGAAGAGGAACGAACCACACAGAACTTTGAAGTTACGCTTTAATCAAGAACTGCTTATTGCCAATAGTATTGTGGGCCGTTTTATCGTTATTTGGTCTTGTGCTAAGTCTTTATATATAAAATACTTATTTTTTATAAATCCCAATGTGGAGTCCATTTGTGGTGGGTCGCCTGATTACTGTATGAGTTCACAAATGCTTAACCTATGACGCTCTGAGACAAGCCTTGTCTGCTCACGCCAAGCTACCTAAAGGGTGAGCAGGGGTTGTTTTAGGAGTGTAACCCCTTACCCTGACTAGAGGAGAGGGTCCCTGTTTGTCACAAGTACCTACCTGTGCCAACCAGAAATCCCCAATTCTAACAATGGCTAAAAGTTAGAGTATGGAGTAGAGTAGAGTGGAGTGACATAGAGTGGAGCAGATTGTCATTGAGTGGAGTGAGTGGAATGAAGTAGAGTGTCATGGAGTGGAGTAGAGTGGCGTAGAGTGGCGTGGCATAGAGTGGAGTGGCATAGAGTGGAGTGGCATAGAGTAGAGCGTCATGGAGCAGAGTGGCAGAAAGTGGAGTACAGTGGAGTGACGTAGACTAGAGTGGAGTGTCATTGAGTGGATTAGAGTATAGTAGAGTTGAGTGGCATCAGGTTCAGGGGAGTAGAGTAGCAGAGTGTAAAGTGGAGTAGAATGGTGTAGAGTGGAGTGTCAGAGTGGATTACAGTGTCATAGAGTTTGGCTTTTCTAATATAGTTTAGCCAGGTTGTACACTACCGTGGCTGATGGTCACCATGGCTAAAAGTTAGAGTATGGAGTAGAGTAGAGTGGAGTGACATAGAGTGGAGTAGAGTGGCATTGAGTAGAGTGGAGTGAAGTAGAGTGTCATGGAGCGGAGTAGAGTGGCATAGAGTGGTGTGGCATAGAGTGGAGTGGCATAGAGTGGAGTGGCGTAGAGTGGAGTGTCATAGAGCAGAGTGGCAGAAAGTGGAGTACAGTGGAGTGGCATAGACTAGAGTGGAGTGTCATTGAGTGGATTAGAGTATAGTAGAGTTGAGTGGCATCAGGTTCAGGGGAGTAGAGTAGCAGAGTGTAAAGTGGAGTAGAATGGTGTAGAGTGGAGTGTCAGAGTGGATTACAGTGTCATAGAGTGGAGTGGCATAGAGTTGAATAAAGTTAAGTGGAGTAAAGTAGTATAGAGTATTATTATTATTATTATTATTATTTAGAGGTTTTATATAGCGCTGGCTAGACCCGGAGGTATGACAGCGCTTTACAGGAGCAAGAGCAGGCAAATATCATTGGAACAATGGATGCATGGAAAATACAAGCAAGGACATGGGAATATCCACATTGAATCGGGGAAAGGCAAAAAAACTTAGGATGCAAGGTTACATACAGTTAGAAAAAAATAAGGGAGGTGCGACAGAGGAACACTCATAATTAAATATAACAAGAGCCAGTGTTAACAGAACACACAAAAGTTAGAGAAATGTAGTTAGAACATAAAATACATGGGAGACCATGGAAGGCAAGGTAGGTGTAAACAATAAGGAGAACACAAGCAAAACGCAAGGCCAGCAGATCAGCAGAGAGATGACCTGAACAGGTGTCGCAAAATATCAGGTTCTGAAAGAATCATGTACTACAGTATGTATTGAGGAGATGGCATTTAAGGTCACTTTTGAAGCCGTGGTAGGAGGGGTTGCAACAAAGGTCCCTCGGAGGGGCATAGTAGGGTGGAGCGGAGTGGCATACAGTGGAGTGGTGTAGAATGGAGTGGCGTCGAGTGTCAAGAAGTACAGTGTTGTAGAGTGTAGTGGTGTACCGTAGAGTGGAGTAGAGTGTTGTGGAGTATGGTGGCACCTAGTGGCGGGAGTGGAGTGGTGTAGAGTGGAGTGTCACAGAGTGGAGTGGATTGCCATAGCATAAAGTTGAGTAGAGTGAAGTAGATTGGGCTAGAGTGAAGCAGAATGTTTTTGAGAGGAGTAGAGTGTTATAGAGTGTAGCAAAGTGTCATAGAATGGAGTGGTGTAGATTGGAGTGGCGTAGAACAGCGTGGAGTGCCATAGAGTGGAGCATAGAGTGGAGCAGAGTGTTGTAGAGTGAAGTGGTGTAGAGCAGAGTGGAGTAGAGTGGAGTATAATGCTGTAGAGTTGAGTGGCATAGAGCAGAGTAGTGTTATACAGTGGAGTAGAATAAAGTGGAGTGGAGTGATGAAGGGTGGAGCAGGGTACAGTGGAATAAAGTGGCATAGACTGTTGTAGAGTAGAGTGGAGGTGCGTGGAGTGGAGTGAAGTGGAATAGAGTGCCACTGTGTGGAGTGGAGTTATACATGTGAAATGTGCTGGCTAGAAGCTGATGTTTCTGCATGTGTTGAACCAAAAAAACATGAGAGAAAGAGTGTGTGAGAGAAAGATATAGAGGAGTAGGGATCAAATCAATATCTCGCAAGAGGCCTCCCTGTGGACCTAGATAGGTTTCAGTCGATTTCGGACACAGTGAGGGGAAGGGCGGATTTTTCCCTCTCCACCGATCACTAAGAAATGAAATAGTCGTTTGGTGCCCAGAAAGCACATATTGGCTTTAATGGTGCATTGCAACACTCGCAAAAGTTTGGCTGTTCTGCACGCTTTTGTTGATACCTATCAAGGTCCACAGGGAGGACCAATTGCGAGATATTGATTCAATCCCTTCTCCTCTATATCTTTGTAACAGAGGTTTTTGAAATTCTTTAGTCGTAAAGAAGCCCCAGTGTGATGTGTTGTATGTAGACGCTTTCTATCAAGGGTTGGAACGTCGACGATAACCATAGGTGTTCCATCCTAATGTCCTACATACCACTCAGCAGAACCTTTTTGTTAACACACGCTGTCATAACTCCCCAGCTTCTGTGAAACACTGGAACACCTCATTATTATTAATGGGGTAGTAAATACAGCAACAATCAGAGTTCAATGGGTCTGTCGGGGCTCCAGGCCCTGGTGCCACTGCAGCTGCTGCACCAACGGTATTTCAACCTTCCATACTAAATGAAGAGTCGGAGGGACATTGGAGAATATACATCGATAACTGTTTATTCGTAGACACTCAGAGTGGAGCCCCGTCTGCACAGTCTCTACAGAGGGAACTGAAGATCAGCATAGAGATGCATTATGTAAATTTCATGATAAGTTAAAAAACGCTCCCATAGTGCAATTTTCCAGGCAGGTGCAGATGGACAGTAAAATACAAAAAAGCTTTTGCTCTTGAAACCCAGCACAGTCCAAGGCCGTTGTACCCGGTACTGCGATAAGGCTACCAGACAAGTGGGAGAGGGCCTCTCTCTAGTGAGAAAGCTATGTGCTGGCATTAACAATTCTTCATTGCAGAAACGAAACTCAGCAGAGAGCATTTCTCAGAAATAGCAAAGATTCGTTTTGATTGCCTTTAAAATGGCGTCTAAGCATAAAATGGTGCAAGGAATGCTAACTTATACAAGACACTGCGTAAGCATTAACAGGCCTAATCTAACAGACCCTCCTTTTAGCATGCGCTAAAAATATTTTATAATATCCAAAAATAAAAATAGAGCAGGCAGCACCATCAAATACGATCAGCACCCACTATTTTTAGATTAGCTCCAATAATATATCAAAATTAAGATAGACTATTGCAATATTAATTAGGTCCCAGCAAGTGTTTCAAATCACATTCGATAGATCGTAATCAAATCCATGAAGACGTTTTTGTTAACTCTGAAATTCTTTACAAAAATTGACCCTCCAAAAGTAGCCAACACGTTTCGTCCCGTTGTGGGAATTCTTCAGGGCTTAATTATAGTTTGCTAATTTCCTTATTTCAGACACATATTATCTTCTCTATGGTTCAAATAAAAGGACATTGATCTTTATAGTATGAATGTTAATCACTGATCCTTGGTTGCAATCAGGTTCATCAAAGATGGGTTTTGGCCCCTGTCGGCCACCGCATCAGATAGTTGATTAGTAACCGTACATACTTCGTCTTCACCTGCAATCCTCTCATTTGGAATCAGAACAGTATCTATATATCAGCAATTGATATAGAATCAAAATTCAGAAAGATAATTGAGATAACATTTTTGACACTCCTTACAATCAACATTAGGAAATGGTACAGCAAGAAGGGAAGAATCCTCAAATATCCCCTTGTCAATATTCATCAATTGATACCTATGCCCTTCAGAGGGGCCTCTTACCCTGGGCCTTGCGGTCATGGACTAGTGCTGCAAGGTTCAGACCAGCAGGCTTCCCCTCTTGAGCCTCTCATCACTGGACCATGGCTGGTAAGCATAGGGGAGAATGGACCTTTCCTGACCTTTGCAGCTCTGGACCATGGCTGTGCTGTGCATTAGAGAAGGGACCAGTGGCATAGTAATGCAGCCATAGGCCCTCATACAAGAAAATGATACCAAACAGTGAAACACAGCCATAATCTGGGTGCATTGGTTCAAGAACATCCATGACCCCAGGTACCAGTGCACCTGCTGCACTACAGATAGCCACACCCCAGTGACAGAGGCCCACAATGAGCTTCACAGCCAGACTCTGCTAAGCTCATGGACTGGTGCCTCCTCCCCTGAGTGTCCAACCGCGGCAGGCTGGAATGCCCGGGGCAGGGAGGGCCTCTCCCAAGCCTCTCAGCTTTGGAACATGGCTGCAATATCCATGAAAGAGAGGCAAGTACCAGAGCAATGGTGCCACAGGTGCTGGTGTAAGGTAAATGCGTACCCCCTCACTCTAGTCCACTGGCTGCACAGTAAAATAAAGCCATCATTTGCCACTTAATGCCCCTGGGTCCAGTGCTACTGCACCTGCTGCACTACTGATGGCTCTGCCCCTGACTGCTGGCTATGCCCGGGCAGAAATGAAATGTGTTAGTCTGCTCTCATTTGCATGCAACATGAAATCAGATATAACAACATCATAGGACATGGACCTTGACATCTCCCTAAGCACAGAGCCATGTTACAGAGCTGTGAGACAGTTTCAATGAGGTCCCGGGGTTGGGGCCCACATGAGACGCCCCCCACCCCCACCTCCTGGGTCTCTCAGACATGGTGTAGCGCTTGCAGCACATAAGCAAGGCTGCAAGGCCCAGGGGAGAAGGGCCCCCCTCATGACCTGACAACCTCGCACTCGCAACCATGGTCTAGTGCTGCAAGGCCCAAGAGAGGGTCCCCAGGATAGGGGGGCCCTCTACCATTGGCCTCACAACAATAGTGTCGCACTGCAAGCCCAGCGGAAGAGTGTTCCCTCCCATGGGCCTCCTCGACAAGATCCACAGCTGTGAGGCTCATGGAAGTGCTGTCCCATCCTCTGGCCTCAAAGCTATGACGTAGTGCTGCAAGGCCCATGGGATGTGGCCGCACTGCCTAGTCTTCACATCCATGGTCTGGTGCGTAAAGACCCAGGGAAGGAGAGTACCCTTCTCTGGGCCTCCCAGTGATGGCACCCAGACATCGCTGCAAGAGCCAAGCAGGGTGGACAATTTTCCATCATTACTGCACAGGACAAATAATGCCTATGGAGAAACTCTGCATGTGTGGAGACACATTGTGTGTGCAAAGACTTCAGAAGATGTTTATTGGGGAGCAGGGAAACTAAGAGTCACATAGCAGATGTTTGGAGTTCTATTCGAAAAGCTCCCCTCTAAGGCAGACCTTGCTAAAAGATGCCTCAGCTGTATATTGAGTTTATCGAGCATGATTACTCTTCATCCTATATTTTAGTTCTCATCCCTTTGCCACCTCCCGGAGTAAGCCTTGACTGCCCGCAATTGCAAAATTTGAGCGACGAGTTTAGAAAATGAACGCAGGTATCCAGACAGAATGAAATTCTCTTACGCTTTCAAACATCAGTGGTAGATATCATATCGACCACGCGTACTGTCCAGTGAGTACCCACTGCCACAGGACCTGATCCAGCTGGTATGTTGTAACCATGGAACTAGGATATTTAGCATCTAATCTGAGTTTAATGAAGGAAATAATCAACATGTTCTAAAGCTAAGCATGGCCGATAGCCGAGTGGCGATTCCCTGGGAGGGTCAGCACCTTCTACGTGCCATCAGAATCACTGACACCCCAGCTGTGGTCATTTGGAGTTAAGGAACCAGGAGACACATGAGGTGTCATAAAACAGTTGTATATTCCTTTGGAGACAGAAATCTGGGCCTAGTCCTGGGGCCATAAATGCAGCCTTTTGATAAAAGCGCAGGTGGACCTCATCCTCGTACGGACACAATGCCTGGCCTATAGGTACGTGTCCAGATGTTCGGCATGAGGAGCACGTAATCCCTGCGTGTAATGTGCACACTGTGTTCTGATTGGCTGTGTGTTAGTAACTTAGGGGCAGATTTACAAGCCCCTTGCACCATTCTTGCATCACTTTTAACATGAGAAAAGTGACGCAGAAGTGGCGCAAGGGGATTGTAAATCTGCCCCTTAGTGAGGAATCTGACTTTATGATGTTTGTGGGAACACACGCCTCCTGGACAAACATGTTTTATTGGGGCCAGTTTCCAGAGACCATTGTGGTGTCGCTGCCCATCTGTTGGATCAATCTGGATTTTTCCTGTTCCCTCTTTTGTCTAAGGGTTTCGTGTTCCCCAACCTACAATCTGTCAATCAGTTGCTTCAGACCTAGGTCACAGGGCCTGCCTGACCAAGTATTTCTCAATTGGGGTTATGGGGGAGGTCATATCGGGAAAATTCAACAATGGAGATGCAGGTTCATTATTATACGTACATATCTCATGGTGAACATAGACATCGTATTTATCAATATTAGCAGTGCTATACAAAACTACAAATAAAAAATGTATTCCTCATTCCAGGCTGTTTGCATTTGGGTCTCATATTGGCTGGTTTTCTGTCCCATTCTGTTCTGTTTTATGTACCTGCTGGTACAAAATTTAAGCAATTCACCTGTTATTTTTAGCCCACATCTGTACTTAATCACAGAAGCAAATATGAAAGGGAAACACATTTTCTAGAGCTGCGCTCGATCCCTGAGTAATATTTATGGCAAACAAAGACAGAAACCTCTTCTTACAAATGAATAAATACATTTGTGCAGCGCTCCCTCCCAGACACCGACAAGCATCTCTTTCACCTGCATGGGTAGGACCCCTCCTATGTGCAATGCCCCCTCCCACACAGACAAGCATCTCTTTCACCTGCATGGTGCAGGACCACTCCTGTGCAGCAACACCCCCTCCTAGACACTGACAAGCCTCTCTTTCACTTGCATGTCGCGAGCCCCCTCCTGCGCAGCAACGTCCCCTCCCAGACACTGACAAGCATCTCTTTCACCTGCATGTCGCAGGGCCCCTCCTGCACAGCAACGTCCGCTCCCGGACACTGACAAGCCTCTCTTTCACTTGCATGTCGCAGTGCCCCTCCTGCGCAGCAACGGCCCCACCAGGACACTGACATGCATCTCTGTCACCTGCATGATGCAGGACCCCTCCTTTGTACAAAGCCCCCTCCCAGACACTGACAAGCATCTCTTTCACCTGCATTGCTCAGGGCCCCTTTTGTGCTGCAACGTCCCCTCCCGGACACTGACAAGCATCTCTTTCACCTGCATGTCACAAGACCCCTTCTGTGCTGCAACGTCCCCTCCCGGACACTGACAAGCATCTCTTTCACCTGCATGATGCAGGACCCCTCCTTTGTACAAAGCCCCCTCCCAGACACTGACAAGCATCTCTTTCACCTGCATGTCGCAGGGCCCCTCCTGCACAGCAACGTCCGCTCCCGGACACTGACAAGCCTCTCTTTCACTTGCATGTCGCAGTGCCCCTCCTGCGCAGCAACGGCCCCACCAGGACACTGACAAGCATCTCTTTCACCTGCATGTCACAAGACCCCTTCTGTGCTGCAACGTCCCCTCCCGGACACTGACAAGCATCTCTTTCACCTGCATGATGCAGGACCCCTCCTTTGTACAAAGCCCCCTCCCAGACACTGACAAGCATCTCTTTCACCTGCATGTCGCAGGGCCCCTCCTGCACAGCAACGTCCGCTCCCGGACACTGACAAGCCTCTCTTTCACTTGCATGTCGCAGTGCCCCTCCTGCGCAGCAACGGCCCCACCAGGACACTGACAAGCATCTCTTTCACCTGCATGATGCAGGACCCCTCCTTTGTACAAAGCCCCCTCCCGGACACTGACAAGCATCTCTTTCACCTGCATGATGCAGTACCCCTCATTTGTACAAAGCCCCCTCCCAGACACTGACAAGCATCTCTTTCACCTGCATTGCTCAGGGCCCCTTTTGTGCTGCAACGTCTCCTCCCAGACACTGAGAAGCATCTCTTTCACCTGCATTGCTCAGGGCCCCTTTTGTGCTGCAACGTCCCCTCCTGGACACTGACAAGCATCTCTTTCACCTGCATGTCACAAGACCCCTTCTGTGCTGCAACGTCCCCTCCCGGACACTGACAAGCATCTCTTTCACCTGCATGATGCAGGACCCCTCCTTTATACAAAGCCCCCTCCCAGACACTGACAAGCATCTCCTTCACCTGCATTGCTCAGGGCCCCTTCTGTGCTGCAACGTCCCCTCCCGGACACTGACAAGCATCTCTTTCACCGGCATGTCGCAGTGCCCCTGCTGCGCTGCAACTTCCCCACCCGGACACTGACAAGCATCTCTTTCACCTGCATGGGGCAGGACCCCTCCTGTGTACAACGCCCCCTCCCAGACACTGACAAGAATCTCTTTCACTTGCATGGGGCAGGAACCATCCAGTGTACAACGCCCCCTGCCAGACACCGACAAGTATCTCTTTCACCTGCAAGGTGCAGGACTCCTCCTGTGATGAAACGCCCCTCTCCTAGACACTGACAAACATCTCTGTCACCTGCATGGTGCAGGACCCCTCCTGTGTACAACGCCTCCTCCAAGACACTGACAAGTATCTCCTTCACCTGCATGGGGCAGGACTCCTCCTGTGATGAAACGCCCCTCTCCTAGACACTGACAAACATCTCTGTCACCTGCATGGTGCAGGACCCCTCCCGTGTACACCGCCCCCTCCCAGACACTGACAAGCATCTCTTTCACCTGCATGGGGCAGGACCCCTCCGGTTTACAACGTCCCTCTCCCAGACAATGACAAGCATCTCTTTCACCTGCATGGGGCAGGACCCCTCCGGTTTACAACGCCCCCTCCCAGACACTGACAAGCATCTCTTTCACCTGCATGGTGCAGGAACCCTCCTGTGATGCAACGCCCCTCTCCCAGACACTGACAAGCATCTCTTTCACAGCTCATCAAGTGCTGAAAGTGAGAGGGCAGATTTACTAAAGTCTCACCCAATGAAGCGCAGCAGCCGAAAATAACATATCTACAGAGATACGGCTCTCTCCTCCCCGCTCCCTAGTCCCGGTGCAGAATTTTGCTGCCGTGCGCCACGCACACACCTTTGCTCTAGAGTGCAAGGGTGTGTATGTGAGTCTAGCATAGGATTTTCATTGAAAGCATTCCCTTCTAGTACAAAATACTGTTCTTAGATCAGTTTTAAAACTTTTCCTGCTTTGTATGTGTGCAGTACAGTGCAGCACGCATGCAAAGTGGGAAAAGAATGGAGAAATGAAAGCATTTCTGCTTTTCACACCTGGTTTCAAAATGCATTATTTTTATGTGCAAAACTCTTACATTTTTGGTAGATAGGGTTTTGTACAAAAAAGGGTGGGTAATTGCATGGGAATGCTCATGTAACACCCCCTTGATGCTAAGTAATTCATAGCAGTTTGTTGCGCTACTTTCAGTCAATATCCAGCGCAAAACAAATTTTGCGCTGGAAAGTAATGCAAAAACAGTGGAAAATGTTCCTAAATCGCCCTCAGAGAGTTGTTTGTCATTCGGAAGGGCCTTCCCCTATTCCTGCCTGTGCTACACACCACTACCCCTGGGCCTTGCTTTACTTAAACATAGGTGGGAGTCCCAGGTAAGGAGGACACTGGCCCCATGTTTATGGGCGGAGCGTGTGACCCTGGGCAGCTGCCCATGCCTTCCGCTGGCCCTGTCCTGAGGCCTCTATAAGGTCAGGAGGATGGGGCGGGGACAAAGTCAGTCACCTGTCCGAAAACGACGAGCCGCTTGACTGCCTCCCCCCATCCTCACGGGCTTTGAAGCGGCACGACCAGTCACAAATAGTGCAGATTTTTCTGGACACGTTTCACATCTTTTTATCATTGACCTTATAGTCCTGATCAGTGGTGTGTCCTCCATTAAGGCGGAAGAGCGTTGCCCCACTGCCTTTAGCAGTGAAAATGAAGGAAAATGTTATTTGTTCCTGCTGTGGCTTTGCGGCAGGGCGAGCGGATCTGCTCTGCTCTCAGAGAAGGGGGAGGAGTGGTGGGCACTATGTAAGTGCACATGAATGTTTGACTGGCCCTCTAGGGCTGGACAAAGATTCATGCGTGCTTCCCCTGTTCTCCATGCAGGCTGCATTACAGCCTGCTTGCACAACATGCCCAGGCTCCCATTCCCTGGCTGAACACCGAATCCCGGCGCTCAGACCAATCACAACGTTTCATTGCAGCGTTGTGACTGGCTATGGAAAAGCCACTTCTGGCATTTTGATCTGTGCCCGATGTTTAGCATTATATTTTTGTATTCTTGCATTATATTGTTGTAATCTGTGTTGTAATGTGCCTTTCTGTTTAATTCTACCTCTTCGCTCGTCTCCATCTCCCCTCTCAGCCCCCCTCACTGTTCCCTCATCACTGTATTTTTTCCCGCTGTTTCCCGCCCCAGCTCCCGCCTCCCAGCTGCTCGTCCCCCCCCTACTTATGGCGACCACTGCACGGTCACGCCGCTGTTGTGCCGAATGCGCGCTTAAGGCAAGCCTGTCTGCGCTCGTCCACGACCCGACCACGGCCAGCGCCCAGGAACCCTGGATCTCTGGGACCCCGCCGATACAACTCTGCCCAACTCCACGCACTCAACCCCGGAAGACACACACTGCCAAAGATCCTCGCCTAAAGACACCCATGGACCATTCTTGTGCAGAGGCTGCCGAAAATCCTTCACCATCAACAAAATCACCACCACTACCGAAGGCCCGCCTGACGCACGTACCGCCGAAACCCTGACATGCATTCTCCTGAGCGTGCACTCCCTGGACCGACACGCCGTAGAGATCTGGGACCTGATCAACACCCTCTCGCCCGACATCGCATTCTTCACGGAAACCTGGACCAATGCCACCTCTGGCCCCGGTATCACCACTGCCATTCCAGACAGCTACAAGATCCAGAGAAAGGACCACCCCCAACCCCCAGGAGGAGGACTTGCCATCACACACAAGACCCCCCTCCGACTCTCTACATCCAGCACGAGTGACCCCCACTCCAACTCAGAACACCTCCACTTCCAGATCCAGACCAGCCCCAGAACCACGCTACTCTGCACCCTCATCTACAGACTGCCGGGACCTCGCACCCAGTCCGCAACTTTAGTCGCTGAGCTCGTCACACCCCACACCATCACCTCCACGGACTACATCCTACTCTGGGATTTGAACTTCCACCTGGACAACTGCGACGACCCCGACTCCACCGCTCTCCTCGACAACCTTGCCAACCTCGGACTGAATCAACTGGTCAACATGCCCACTCACAAAGCTGGACACACCCTCGACCCCATCTTCACGGGAGGAAAAAACATCAGTTTCAGCCACACCACCCAGCCCCTCTGGACGGACCACCACTGCGTCCATTTTACATTCAACACCACCACCGCACCCCAGCCCCCCCAGCATCCGCCACAAAGAAACTGGAGCAAGGTAACAGAGGAACACCTCATCGCCACCCTCCTCCAAGACCCCTTCAGTGCCACGACGGACACCAACTCCGCAGCCAAAGAATTTCACCGCTGGATCTCCTGCTGCGCCGACAAGCTGGCACCCCTCCGCCACCCTGCCAAACAACACCCTTTTAAGGCCATCTGGTTCAACACCGAACTCCAAGAAGCCAGACGCTCCTGCCGACGCCCAGAGAAAACCTGGCGAAACCAGAAAACCACAGAAGCACGGAACAACCACAAGAGCGCCCTGAAGGAATACCACCAGCGCATAAGGACACCAAACGAACCTTCATAAGAAACAAAGTCCAGACCAACGCGACCAACGCCAAGGAACTGTTCAACGTCATACAGCAGCTCGCGAAACCCCCCAACGAAGCCACGAAGGTCACTTCTTCCCAGGAACTCTGCGACAAGCTCAGCTCCTACTTCCATCTAAAGATCAAGGCCCTCTACGACAACTTCAGCGAACAGACGCAGGACAACAACCCCCCCCATGCCGACAATAAGCCATCCATCAAGACCTGGAATCCTGCCACTGTAGAACACATCACTGCGAACATGAAGAAAACCCACTCAGGAGCCCCTACAGACCCCTGCCCTCCACACATATTCCACAGGGCCACCACCGCCATTGCACCCAAACTAGTACGGACCATCAACGTCTCCTTCATGTCCAGGTATCTTCCCTAACGAATGGAAGCTGACGGAGGTAAAACCCCTCCTCAAGAAGCCAACGGCCAACCCAACAGACCTGAAAAACTACCGGCCCATCTCTCTCCTCCCCTTCGCGGCCAAAGTCACTGAAAGACTCGTAAACACCCAACTGACTGCCTTCATTGAAGAGAACTCAATCCTGGACGCTTCCAGTCTGGATTCTGCAGCAACCACAGCACCGAGACTGCCCTCCTCACAGCCTCCGATGACATCTGCAGGCTACTCGACCAGGGACACACTGCGGCCCTCATCCTGCTAGACCTTTCCACAGCCTTCGACACCGTCTCACATCGCACACTCACAGCCAGACTTCACGACGCGGGTATACAAGGAACCACCCTCGACTGGATCCAACCCTTTCTCTCTGGCCGAACCCAGAGGATCAGACTCCCTCCCTTCCTCTCCGAACCCACAGATATCAACTGCAGAGTACCCCAAGGATCATCGCTCAGCCCCACGCTCTTCAACATCTACATGGCCCCCTTCGCTGCCATCGTCAGACAGCATGGTTCAGCATTGTATCCTACGCCGACAACACCTAGCTCATCCTCTCACTCGCGAAAAAGCCCGAAGACACCAGACTCTGTTTCTAGGAAGGAACGAAGAACATCGCAGCCTGGATGAAAGACAGCTGTCTGAAGCTCAACTCAGAGAAGACCGAAGTCCTCATCCACGGCCCCTGCACCTCCGCATGGGACAACACCTGGTGGCCCTCTGCCCTCGGTAACCCACCCACCCCTACAGACCACGCATTAAACCTCGGCATCATCCGCCAGATTAACGCTGTAACCTCCACCAGTTTCAACTGCCTACGCATCCTCCGCAAGACATTCAAATGGATCCCCCCAAATGCAGGAGGACCGTCACCCACCAACTCATAACCAGCAGACTTGACTACAGCAACGCCCTATACGCCGGAATCAACAGAACCCTTCTACACAGACTCCAAACCATCCAGAACACTGCAGCCAGACTCATCCTTGGGACTCCGCGTCACAAACACATAACCCAACACCTTTGAGACCTCCACCGGCTCCCTGTGGGGAAGCGGGTCACCTTCAAACTCATCACCCACACCTACAAATCCCTCAACAACATCGGGCCCAAATACCTCAATGAGAGAGTATCCTTCCACGTACCCAAGAGGAACCTCCGCTCCACCGAACTCGCCCTGGAAGGGGTTCCCCGCATCCACAGAAACAGAACTGGGGGAAGAGCTTTCTCCTACATCGCAACCAAGACCTGGAACGATCTCCCTGTGAACATCAGCCCCGACCCTGCACACATTCAGGAAGGACCTGGCTCTTCGACTGACCCGGAGCTGCTCTCCCTCTAGCACCTTGAGACCCTCAAGGGTGAGTAGCGCGCTTTACAAACCCCTGATTGATTGATTGATTGATTGATTGATTGATTGATTGATTGATATGGAAAGTCTGGGAGGCCGGCTGCTTCCTGCTTCTTGTTTGCATAGAAGAGGCAAGTAAGAGGATGGAGGAGAAGCGGTGGCGGCCAGCCAGCCGGCAGGAAAGTTATGTTTTATCTGATTTTTTTTAACCTTCCTCCTCCTTCCCCGCCTCACTGCTGCTTCCCGGGAGCAGCCGCCCCTAGTCTTGATATTATAGCTTTTAGAAGCTTTAGCAATATTTTTTCAGGAGTTTTTTTTTATTAAGGCGGTAGATGGTCACAAAGCTCGTGTTCGGCTCCTGGAGGTGTTGTTTTCCTCCAAATACTGGGGACTTCAGAAGTGCCCAAAAGAACATGATATGTGAATCCCTCACACCTCAGACAAGCAGAGCTTTCTTGGATTGAGTGTGTCCCAGAACGGAGAGAAAACTTATGAAGAGGGAGCATTTCACCTGGACAGGCTTTCACAAACTCGCAGGTACGCATTTAAAAAGCGAAGAACGATTTCTGAGCAGACTGAATCATTATTTTTTAATGAAAAAATCAACATTATACAGGACAAATTGTAGGATCAAAAATTACAGTGACTCTTCCTTTGAATCCAGCAAGCGTCTTTGACTTTCTATACCTTGAAGCTTTGCCCGTGGCTCCCAGTTTACAAATCCTCTGACTATCCCCACTTTTGCGGCGGAAAGCAGAGACATATGGTGAAAAAAGCTTCACAATTCACAGGTTTAACGGTTCTGGGGCTGGTGGGAAAAGGCCATTCGTTTGCAAGTGATAAAGCGGCTTTAATGGGACAGAAGTAAAATGAGTTACTAAGGAGATGGCGGCATCAGCTCCCGTGACTCTTAGAGCCCTCTTGTTATGTTGCGCCCGTGACGCAACAGGCGCACTACGTTAGGTCATGTGACCTCAATTTAATAAAGTGGTCGTGCACGTACGTACACCAGTAGGGCTACGACGGCGAGACCAGTACAACCACCAATTTGGCTCTCGAGTGTTCATTTCCCTCCTGCGAGGCCCACCTGTAATTTACACCTCAGTGTGTCCGTGCCGGTTGCGTCTCACGCCCGGTATGCAACATAACAGCTGGCGATGAGGGTGGGCGTGCCCTTGCTGCACTCGGCGCATCGGCGTGACGGCAGCGAGCTCTTTCCTCGGCTCGCGGCACTCGTGCCCCGGTGTGCGGTGCGTTGTGCCCCTGAGCTCGGCAACCTGTGAGGTTCGCCTGGAGCCTGGCGCGACTGTGGAGGCAGCCTAGGAACATCAGCGAGAGCCCGTAAAGGTGAGGCTGCGCGACGCTGCACCCCAGCACACTGCCGGGTGCGCGTGTGGCCTCGGTCAGCTGGCCACGTGGTGCCCCGCCCCGTATGAGTGCGTATATGTGCTCTGAAGCTTCTACCTGCTACACGCCTTCACAGGAGCATCACCGTCATCTTTTCTCCCTCACCCAGGCTGTAACTAAAGGGGAGGTGCACCATGCGGGGCCAGAAGCGGCCCCTTACAGCACTTGGGGGAGAGGAAGGAAGGCCCACACTACAAGCCTGGCTGAGAGGGCCACATTGCAGGCCTGGTGGAAGAGGAGTCATCCGGGTGTGTGCTGGAGCCCCCAGAGTGGTAACAGACCACTGTTTCCCACAAAAGTGAAAGGTCTCGTCATTAGCCAACCTGTGAGCAGTGGGCTTTGGCAGTCGGTGAGGATAACAAGCACTGCTAAGGACACACACACACACCCAAATACAGCTGTGCTCGAGAGAGACCGTGAGCACGCGGGGAGCCTGCGGAGGTGACACACACACACCGGTCAAGGCGTCGACCATGTCCACGATACCCCCCATAGAGCCATTCATAGTGGAGGGGTCGCCCTCATCACTTGCACCCAAGTGGAAAGACTGGGTGGACCGCATACTCATATTTTTCGACGCCACCAAGGTTCACAAGGACCAGAAGAGAGCGATGCTACTGCATCTTGGGGGCAAGGACATACATAACATCGCCAAGACACTGGTAGAAGCCATGCCCAAGAGTCACCACACCCTGATAAATGCACTCAATGGACACTTTGAACCAATGGCCAATCAAGATTACGAAAGGTTCATATTTAGGCAAGCGCGTCAACTCCCCGAAAAATCACTGGATACGTACCACGCCAGACTCAAAAACCTATTGTCCACGTGCGGATTCCACGATGAGACGGAGGAAATTAGGGGGCAAGTAATCCAGGGTTGTGCATCCACCAAGCTCCGGGAACAGATATTGGAGGAGTCGGGGAAGTATCTTGCGGACATATTGACCCTGGGGCGCACCAAGGAGCTGTCAAAGGCAAGGGCGGCACACATGGAAGCGGTTCTCCAGGTGCCTGTGAAGTCGGAACCGGTGAATGCGGTGGCGACTAAACCCCCGACGAGGTGGGTCAAGATGGACCTGGAACATCGACCCCAATAAGACCTGTGGAAACTGTGGAGGACCACCCCATCAGGCGACTGAGTGCCCCACCAGAGGCAAGAGATGCTCTGGTTGCGGGCGGCTTAACCACTTCGAGAAAGTCTGCAGGTCCAAGAGATATCGAAAGCCCCGACAAGTAGTCAATGTCCTGCCCAAAGGAAAGAGAGGGCCGAGAGACATGGATGACGATGAGGAGGAAGAGCGGGTAGTGCACAAAGTACACATGATCGGCACCACAACCCAGAAAGCGCGACGCCTACCACAGTGCAGCATTCTTGTGGGCTCCCAAGAGGTCATGGCAGTAGTTGACACCGGTGCCACCATCAATATCATGGCTTCCGCCCTTCACCGAACCATGAATCCCATGCCAGTTCTTCACTCCTCTGAAATCACAGTATTCGCATATGGTCAAGACACACCCCTGAAAATACGATGCCGATTCAGAACATCCATATCACATGGTGCCCAGTCCATCACCACCAACGTGGTGTTACTGAAGACGGACAAGGCATGTTGCTGGGGTGCTGAGCTGCCGAAGAGTTAGGAGTGGTGACGTTTGCCTTTGGGGTACACCAGGAGTCCATCCAACATCTCTTAACCGAGTTTGCAGAAGTCTTTAAAGGAATCGGAAGGTTTAAAGGAAAAGAGGTCCATCTACATATCGACCCCACAATCCAACCGGTGGCACTGCGACATCGGCGAATAGCCTTTCACCTGCGGTAGAGGAAGAGCTCAAGAAGTTGGAATCCGCTGGCATAATTGAGAAAATGACCAGTCCCACTCCGTGGGTCTCTCCAATTGTGGTCACCCGAAAGCCCAAACAACCCGGCATGGTGAGGATCTGTGTGGACATGAGGCTACCCAATGCTGCCATCAAGAGGGAGCACCACATCACCCCCACCATAGACGACCTCATTGGAGAGATGGCCGGCGCTTGTTGGTTTTCCAAGCTAGATCTGAGGTCCGGCTACCATCAGCTTGTATTAGATGAAGAGTCTCGTAACATCACGACCTTCTCAACCCACGTAGGTCTCCGGAGATATACCCGCCTGAGCTTCGGGGTTTTCAGCGTGGCTGAAGTATTTCAGAACAAGAGCTAGTCACCGATCCCTGGTGTTATCAATGTTAGTGACGACATCATGATACATGCAAAGACCATCCCGGAACACAACACTCGCCTCACTCAAGTACTCCGTCGGCTGCGAGATGCGGGACTCACCCTTCATAGGGAGAAATGTGAATTCCTAAAAAGGAACACCCATTGTGTGGAAACCCAGCGCCTTCTTGCCGACTAAAAGACTACTTCACGTAAGACTGTTCTTATTTATATCTGCTGAACTTTGCACTAGTTAATTTGATAAGTTATGAGTCAAGCAGGAAGGTCACCTGCTAACGTTGGTTTTGTTGTTTGTTGGGGAGGAATGTTATGTTGCGCCCGTGACACAACGGGCGCACTGCGTAAGGTCATGTCACCTCAATTTAATAAAGTGGTCGTACACGTACGTACGCCAGTAGGGCTACGACGGCGAGACCAGTACAACCACCAATTTTGCTCCCTATTGTTCATTTCCCTCCTGCGAGGCCCACCTGTAATTTACACCTCAGTATGTCCGTGCCGGTCGCGTCTAATGCCCGGTACGCGACATAACACCCTCTAGACTTGGGGCATCTGCAGACTCGTGCTGTCCTTGGGGCAGCTGCGGACTCGTGCTGTCCTGGGGGCAGCTGCGGACTCGAGCTGTCCTTGGGGCAGCTGCGGACTCGTGCTGTCCTGGGGGCAGCTGCGGACTCGAGCTGTCCTGGGCCAGCTGCAGACTCGTGATGTCCTGGGGGCAGCTGTGGACTCATGCTGTCCTGTGGGCAGCTGCGGACTCGAGCTGTCCTGGGGCAGCTACGGACTCAAGCTGTCCTAGAGGCAGCTGCGGACTCGTGCTGTCCTGGGGGCATTTGTGTACTCATGCTGTCCTGGGGCAGCTGCGGGCTCGAGCTGTCCTGGGGCAGCTGCGGACTCGATCTGTCCTGGGGAAGTTGCGGACTCGTGCTTTCCTGGAGGCAGCTGCGTACTCGTGCTGTCCTGGGACAGCTGCAGACTAGTGCAGTCCTGGGGCAGCTGCTGACTCATGCTGTCCTGGGGGCAGCTGCGGACTCGAGCTGTCCTGGGGGCAGCTGTGGACTCGAGCTGTCCTGGGGGCAGCTGCGGACTCGTGCTGTCCTGGAGCAGGCTGCGGACTCAAGCTGTCCTAGAGGCAGCTGCGGACTCGTGCTTGCCTGCTTCAAAGCCACTCTGGGTTTCACAGTGCAGGCGGCAACCCAAGAGATCCCCCTGCAGGTGGGTGCACTGAGTGACTGCCATGCCTGCAGGGAAATGTCTGGGGGGAGTCCATGGAGCCCCCTTTCCTGCCTCCAGAGAGCTGGTGCACCACCTGCTAGTGACACACTGTCAGGGCTTGTTTGTGTCTGTGCCCACATCTGTAATAAGGTACAGGTTCAGAGGCAAAGAGATAGGACGCTCTCTTGTGATAGCGCTGGCGATACATGTGCATCAGCACGATCAGCATTACCGAAGAGGACCCAGAAGCGTCTGCTGCCCGTTCTGTAATACGTCTGTACCCTGGGAGCACAAGGTGTAATACGGCCCCTAATGTTCCTCCGGGACTAACAGCCTGCCTTCAGAGAGGCTTGAGCAGCCGCTAGACACCCTAACGCTACCCCCAGACCACTTTCAGAAGTCCCTCAACTGCCCACAGAGACCCCCAGCAGTCTCTCAGCCTGCCTCTTAGGCACCACCATTTTGTCTTTGACCACATCCTACTGTCCGTCAGTAGGCCTTCAGACACCACCATCTGGTATTTAAACACCTCCTTGATGGCCTTACAGCCCATGAGCATGTTTAATCATTGGCCTTCAGACCTCACCTGTCTGCCGCTGGCTCTTAAATGTTGTCAGTCTCCTCTTGCGGATTGTCGCCGTGCCCTCGGATACCTTGATCATGCACTCAAGACACCATGGGACTGTCCTCAATCATCCATTATAACTACAGCCAACCCTGAGAGACCTTTGGAGTGATGATAGAACCCCTGAAATATGACCCGAAAGGACCCTTGTCCCACGATCAGAGGCCCTCAGCCGGAAATCAGCTCTCACATGAGCTCACAAGCGACTGCTCTCCACAGAGCATCATCAGCCTTCAGAGGTCTCATTTGGTCTTTAGACACCAGTGCATCTGGCCCTGATGCACACTCAGTGAGCCAGTGCTCAACTGGCTAGAAATGCACTGCTTCTCAAGAAGATGTGTGACTAACTGCACCTTGTCTGGGGTCACTGGAGTCCTGGCCCTCAGGAGAGTGTGACACTGTGTGGTGTGACGATGCTGGACCCTGCCAGATGTCACTGGAGTCCTGGCCCTCAGAAGCAAGCGAGGCCACCTGCACCCTGCCTGATGCCACTGATCCCCGCTGGGCCTACAGCTGACTGGACCCTGCCGGGAGTCACTGGAGTCCTGGTCCTCAGGAGCAAGCGAGGCCAACTACACCCTGCCTGATGTCAGTGGACCCAGCAGGGTCTACAGCTGACTGGACCCTGCCGGGAGTCACTGGACCCAGCAGGGTCTGCAGCTGACTGGACCCTGCCGGGAGTCACTGGAGTCCTGGTCCTCAGGAGCAAGCGAGACCAACTGCACCCTGCCGGATGTCAGTGGACCCAGCAGGGTCTACAGCTGACTGGACCCTGCCAGGAGTCACTGGAGTCGTGGCCCTCAGGAGAGTGTGACACTGTGTGGTGTGACGATGCTGGACCCTGCCGGGAGTCACTGGAGTCCTGGTCCTCAGGAGCAAGCGAGGCCAACTACACCCTGCCTGATGTCAGTGGACCCAGCAGGGTCTACAGCTGACTGGACCCTGCCGGGAGTCACTGGACCCAGCAGGGTCTGCAGCTGACTGGACTCTGCCGGGAGTCACTGGAGTCCTGTCCCTCAGGAGAGTGTGACACTGATCGCGCCCTACCAGCTGTCATTGCTTCAAGCAGAGCTTGACTGGGTTGGACCTTTCCAGGTGTCCCTACATCTTGTAGATGCCAAGGCTTTTACTTTTTACTATTGCATACGACAGCCATCACAGGTATACACCGCTGATTCCAAGTTTATTTAAAGTAACATTACATTTCTGTAGCTCCGGGTGACCTGGCAATTCACAAAGTAAGCACTCTGAGAAAAGAGAACGACAGGGAGACTAGTGTCAGCAATCTAAAGTTCAGAGGTCATAGGGTGGCAAGTAGAGCTGGTGTAGGGTTCGTCGTGTGAGCCATTCCTCAGGTTCTCCCCTCATAAATGGATCTGGCCCAGTTGTATTCGCCTTTCAGGGGCACATGTGTCCAGGGTTTTTTAGATTGTCCAATCATCATCTCTGGAGAGTTCTGATTTTGCTCTCCAGCTGCTATGAGAGGGCGGGGGCAAGCATCACACTAGACACGTACAAGGACAGGCACCATTGTCCTGCTCTTTACTCGTGAAGCTTGCCCTGCTGCCACATCTGGAATCACTGTGTTGTATGGACTTTACTACCGTACACACCATAGACGATACCCTCCTGACCACAGGGGAAGAGGACGCCCCTCTCCTGATATTGCTCTCAGCTTCCTTCAGCACAACGTACTCTCCATTGTACCCTCGAGTGGGATTCCTTGACAATGTCCTTCTCTGGTCATCCTCCCACACCACCCTACACCAGTTTGTTCACATGGACACCTTAAGGTCACAAAAGATCCCTGTCACACGTGGAGTCCCTGAGGGCTCCAAACGGCCTCCTGTCGTCTTCAGCCTTTGCAGGAAGCTGCTGGGTGCTGCTGGGTGCTGCTGGGTGCTCAGACAACAACATCAAGATTCACCTCTACTCAAAGTCTCGCCTGCTTCATACATCCAACGCCTCAAAAACTGCCCGCACGCCATCCAGACCTGAATGTCCAGCACCCACCTGAAGCTCAACTCAAGCAACGCAGAATTCCCTTTTTTTACCAAGAACAGCAAACACAAACAGTATAAACCTGGCTCAATGACATGAACCTTGACAGCTTCAAAATGTAACTTTCACCGAATTATAAGTCATTTGAATTCACCCTCGACACCAACTCACTCTCAAGGAACACACTTAAAAATAAAGACCGTCTGGTACCAGGTCTCTCTTCGAAAGAAAGTCTAGCTATTTCTTGCAGAAAGTGACTTCAGAACTGCTGTTCAAGCCCATGTACTCTCACATCTAAATGGAGGTAACACCCTTCTCCACGGCCTCCCAAACTCAGGACTGGCAGCCTTTGGGGCATTCTACATACACCAGCAGATCTTATCCAAGACATGAAGAAATATGGTCACCTCACCCCCATCCTGATGGAACTCCATCGGCTCCTGTTGCCAGCTTGTTCCTTCAAAACCATCTGCATCATTTACAAAGTCATCACAGCCAGCTCCATGCTTAGCTTGCAGAAATGCTTATCATCTCTGGTGGTTCTCGGCACAGCTGCATCCAGGACCCCATCAGACTGCAGACTAAGAAGTGCAAAAAAAAGGCAAAAGGCCTTTTCCATCTATGCCCTCAAGATCTGGAACAACATCCCTCATCCTTCAGGATGGCTGCACCGGTTGCTCAAATTTAGAGTTAAAGACAAATTTTGTTAAAGAACATTATATCACAGCGCATTAACTGTCTACAACTCAGCTTCCTCTTCTATTTCTCGCTGACTATATGCTTACTTTTGATCATGTACAGAGCTCTGCTGCCTTTTGACTAGGTTTGTACAATAGAAATACCATATACACACATACCTACATATCATAGTGCCTTGGTTACTAGAGATCTTGCACTGCTACTGCTCCATCTGATATCACAGTCACTTGGTTGCAAGAAAAGCTTGCACTGCTCCTACATCTGGTATCACTGTTCCTTGCTTGCTAGGGAAGCTTCCACCACTGCTAAATCTGGTATGACAGTTTCTTGGTTGCCAGAGAAGCTTGCGCTGCTGCTATATCTGAAATGACAGTTCCTTGGTTGCTAGAAATGCATGCACTGCTGCATCTGGTATCACAGTTCCTTGATGCTAGGGAAGCTTGCACTGCTGCTACATCTGGAATCTCAGTTCCTCAGTTGCTAAATAAGCTTGCACTGCTGCTGCTACTTCCATTTTCACAGTTCCTTGGCTACAGCTGATGCTTGCACTACTGCTGCATTTGGTATCACAGTTCCATGATGCTAGGGAAGCTTGCACTGCTGCTACATCTGGAATCTCAGTTCCTCAGTTGCTAAATAAGCTTGCACTACTGCTGCTACTTCCATTATCACAGTTCCTTGGCTACAGCTGATACTTGCACTACTGCTGCATTTGAAATCACAGTTCCTTGATGCTCGTGAAGCTTGCAATGCTGGTTCCTCTGCTATCAATGGTCTTTGTTTGCTAAGGAAGTCGGCACTGCTGCTACATCTGTGCACTTTAGTTCTTGCTGCTAAAGTTTCTGATGTTTTTATTTTATATTTGCCGTTTTTACTTTTTTATTCTGTTATTTGTACATCAGTGCAAGGGCAGGGGCCGTTATTTACTGCTACTTTTACATCTGATATCACAGTTCTGTGGCTGCTAAGGAATCGTGTAATGCTGCAACATCTGGTGTCACCGTTACTTGTTTGCAAGGGAAGCTAGCACTTCCGCAGCTACTTCTGGTGTCACAGTTCTTCTGTTTCTACAGACGCTTCACTGCTGCTACATTTGGTATCACAGTTACTTGGTTGCTTGGGACAAGTTGCACTGCTCCACCTACATCTGATATCACAGTTCATCAGTTGCAAGAGAAGCTTGCACTGCTGCTACATCTGGTATCACAGTTCCTTGAATGTTTGGGAAGCTTGCACTAGTGCTGCATCAGGTATCACAGTTCCTTGTTTGCTAGAGAAGCTTGTACTTCTTCTGCTACATATGGTATCACATTTCTTTGGTTGCTAGGGAAGCTTGCCTATTTGCTACATCTGGTTTCACAGTTCCTTGCTTGCTAGTGAAGCTTGCACTGCTGCTACATCTAGTGTCACAGTTCCTTGGTTGCTAGGGAAGCTTACACTGCTGCTACATCTGGTATCATAGTTCCTCAGATGCTAGGGAAGCTTGCACTACTGCACCTACATCTGGTGTCACAGTTATTCTGTTGCTACAGAAGCTTGCGCTGCTGCTACATTTGGTATCACAGTTGTTTGGTTGCTTGGGAGAAGTTGCACTGCTCCACCTACATCTGGTATCACAGTTCCTCAGTTGTTAGAAATGCTTGCGCTGCTGCTACATCTGGTATCACAATTCCTCAGTTGCAAGAGAAGCTTGAACTGCTGCTACATCTGGTATCACAGTTTCTTGGTCACTAGAGGGAAAACAGCAGTTACAACACTGCTATTACCATGCAGGTAGGTAACAACACGGTCGTTACAACGACCGCGTTGTTACCACGTGTGGCTTTACATCGCAAGTCGTTTCAAAGACTTGCGCTAGGTGGTGTGCAAAGGGAATGTGTTGGATTTTAAATCCAACACATTCCCTGCTATTGCACTAACTGGAGTAGGAATAGTAATTTATACTATTCCTAAGTCCAGCCCGCCACCTAGTGCAGGTCGTAGAATCGACTTGCGATGTAAATCCATGCGTGGTAACAACGCGGTTATTGTAACAACCGCGTTGTAACCTACTGTGTGGTAATAGCACGCGTAGTAACGTGCTATATTCTCGCTAGAGACATCTTGCACTGCTGCTGCATCTGGGGTGGTGTGGTGAGCAAAAGAATGATAGATTTAACCCAGGACCTTGTGACTGGGGGTGAATGTTTGCATTGTTCAGCATTCCGTCCATCATTTGTTTCTTTTGCATCTGGTATCACAGTTTTTTGGTTGCCGAGTAAGCTTGCCATGCTGCTTCTCTGGTGTCGTAATTAATTGTTTGCTACAGAAGCTTGCACTGCTGCTACATTTGGTATCACAGTTGCTTGGCTGCTTGGGACAAGTTGCCCTGCTCCACCTACATCTGGTATCACAGTTCCTCAGTTGTTAGAGATGCTTGCACTGTTGCTACATCTGGTATCACAGTTCCTCAGTTGTTAGAGATGCTTGCACTGTTGCTACATCTGGTATCACAGTTCCTCAGTTGTTAGGGATGCTTGCACTGTTGCTACATCTGGTATCACAATTCCTCAGTTGCTATAGCAGCTTGCACTGCTGCTTCTCTGGTATCACAGTTTTTTGGTTGCCGGGTAAGCTTGCCATGCTGCTTCTCTGGTATCGCAATTCATTGTTTGCTAGAGAAGCTTGCACTGCTGCTGTTACTGCTGTTATCACAGTTCCTCGGTTACAAGAGAAGCTTGCACTGCTGCTACATCTGGTATCACAGTTCCTTGAATGTCTGGGAAGCTTGCACTACTGCTGCATCACATATCACAGTTCCTTGTTTGCTAGAGAAGCTTGTACTTCTTCTGCTACATATGGTATCACAGTTCTTTGGTTGCTAGGTAAGCTTGCCTATTTGCTACATCTGGTTTCACTGTTCATTGGTTGCTAGTAACGCTTTCACTGCTGCTGCTGCTGCATCAGGTATGACAGATATTTGGTTGTTAGGGAGACTTGCAGTGCTACTACCTCTGGTATCACAGTGCCTCAGTTCGTAGGAAAGCTTGCACTGCTCCTGCTGCTGCATCTGGTTTCAGGGATACTAGCTTGCTAGGGACGCTTGCGCTCCTGTTGCATCTGGTATCACAGTTCCTAAGTTGCTTGGGAAGCTTGCACTTTTGCTACATCTGGTATCACAGTACCGTAGTTAACACAGAAGAGTGCATTGCTGCTGCCACATCTGATATCATAGTTCCTTGGTTGCTAGGGAAGCTTGCACTGATGCTGCATCTGGTATCACAGTTCCTTAGTTGCTAGGGAAGCTTGTACTGCTAATGTTACATCTGGTATCACAGTTCCTTAGTTGCTAGGGAAGCTTGCACTGCTGCTGCATCATGTCTTACAGCTCCTTGGTTGCTAGGGGTGCCACTTCCACTCCTTTTGCATCTGGTATCACAGTTCCTTAGTTGCTAGGGATGCTTACACAGCAGCTGCTACATCTGGTATCACAGTTCCTCGGTTGCTAGCAAAGCTTGCACTACTGATGCATCTTGTATAACAGTCCCTTTGTTTTTAGGTGAAGCTTGCACTGCTACTGCTACATCGGATATCACGGTTACTTGGCTGCTAGGGAAGCTTGCACTGCTACTACATCTGGTATCACGAATCCTTGGTTGCAAGGGAATGCTACACTGCTGGAACATCTGCTATAATAGTTTCCTGGCTGCTAGGAAACTTTCATTGCTACAGCTAAATCTGGCATCACAGTTCGTTGGTTGCTAGGGAAGCTTGCACTGCTGCCAAATCTGGTAGTACAGGTCCTCGGTTGCTAAGGAAGCTTGCACTGTTGCTAAATCTTATATCACAGTTCCTTTGTAGTTAGAGAATCTTACACTGCTACTGCAACATCTGGTATCACAGTTCCTTAGTTGCTAGTGAAGCTTAAACTGCTGCTACATCTGGTATAACAGTAACTTGTTTACTTGGGAAGCTTGCATTGCTACTGGTACATCTGGTATCACAGTTGCTTAGTTACTACAGAAGCTTGCACTGTTGCTCCATCTGGTATCACAGTTACTTGGTTGCTAGGAAAGCTTGCACTGCTGATGCATCTGGTATCACAGTTACTCATTTGCTTGGGAAGCTTGCACTGCTGCTGCTACATCTGGTATCATAATTCCTTGGTTGCTAAAGAAGCTTGCACTGCTACTGCTACATTTGGTATGACAGTTCCTTAGTTGTTGGTGAAGCTTTCACAGCTGCCAAATCTGGTACTACAGTTCATTGGTTGTTTGTGAAGCTTGCACTTCTGATTAGATCTGGTACAAAAGTTTCTTGCTTGCTCGATAACCTTGCACTGCTGCTGCTACATCCCGTAATACATTTCTGTGGCTGCTAGGGAAGCTTGCACTGTTGCTACATCTAGTATCACAGTTCCTTGATTGCTAGGGAAGCCTGCACTGTTACATCTGGTATCTTGGTTCCTTAGTTGCTAGGTATGCTTGCACTGATGCTACATCTGGTAACACGATTCAATGGTTGCTAGGGAGGCTTGACCTACTGATGCACCTGGTATTACAGTTTTTTGGTTGTTAGAGAAGCTTGCTCTGATTCTGCTGCATCTGGTATCACAGTTCCTCGATTTTTAGGGGAGCTTTCACTGCTGCTGCATCTTGTATGACAGTTCCTATGTTACTAGGGGCGCTTGCACTGCTACTGCTACTTCTGGTATCACAGTTCCTAGGTTGCTAGGGAAGCTTGTACAGCTGCTTCATCTGGTATAACAGTTACTTGGTTGCTAGGGACACTTGCACTGGTGCTGATACATCTGGTATAATAGTTCCTTGGTTGCTAAAGAAGCCTTCACTGCTGCTGCTACATTTGATATCACCGTCCCATAGTTGTTAGTGAAGCTTGCACAGCTGCCAAATCTGGTATTACAGTTCATTGGTTGCTTGTGAAGCTTGCACTGCTGATTAGATCTGGTACAACAGTTCCTTGGTTGCTAGAGAAGCTTGCACTTCTACTGCCACATCCAGTAATACATTTCCGTGGGTGCTTGGGTAACTTGCACTGCTACATCTGGTATCATGGCTCCTTCGTTGTTAGGGAAGCTTGCACTGGTGCTGCATCTGATATCTCGATTCCTTGGTTGCTAGGGAAGTTTGTACAGCTACTGCTACATCTGGTATGACAGTTCCTTGGTTAGTAGGGAAGCGTGCACTGCTGCTGCATCTGGTATTAAAATTGCTTGGTTGTTAGAGAAGCTTGCTCTGCTAATGCTGCATCTTGTATCACAGTTCCTCAGTTTCTAGGGGAGCTTGCACTGCTGTTGCTATTTCTGGTATCAATCAATCAATCAATCAATCAAATAATCTTTATGTTCGATCATTTAGATCATCAAAGATATAAATACATTACAATTTTAAAATTGTAAAATTTTCGTTATTTAAAGCATTTACATGTAAACAATGTCTTTCGAAAATTTCATAATACAACCTTAAAAACATGAAAAAAGTATTCTAAAATCTTTTGGCATTATACAACCCCCCCTTCTTTTAAAAGACGGATTCGAACATGCCACATAGCCATTAAGTACTTTGCCACTGCAAAAACAATCGGAGGTGACAGATCGGTTTTTAGAATTCTGAACGCAGGCAAATATTTCCTGAATCCCATGTTTTTAAGAATGGGTACGAGCCAATACTTCCTCGCTCTTTGGTAGGCTTTACAAAAAAGGGCCACATGTAAGTCGCTTTCCTGTGGATATGCACAGGCTGGGCATTGCTCTGTTGTTGAGGACTGGGACCAAGAGCTGGTGAAGGCCCTCAGAGGTAGAGAACCGTATCTCCACTGTAGGTATAGCTTTCTTGCCATCACAGGACCCATACCATCTAATACACTTTCCATTAGGTAAGAATCTTTCAATTGTATGAATGTGTTAGTCAATGAACCCACCCGTGTGCTGTCTAAAGCATTAGTCAGCTTTGACTGGTAATAGAGTTGTGAGAGTACCTTTCGAGGGGTCCTCCTGCTTGAGTTTACAGGGTCGGTCCATAAATCCACTAGACCCAAACTCTCACATGATCTTTTTATATATCTTAACCATGGGATGTTACTGATGTTTGGTAAGGTCAGGAACTCTTGCAACTCACTTCTGTAGTCACTAAGTTCCTGGCTACTCCAGAGTCGTTGCCAAAAGGTTAGAGGTTTTAAACCAAGTTCCTCGGAGATTGGCCTGAGACCTAGGTCCAGTCTCAGAGGAAGCAACGGCGTACTCAAGGGGAGAGCCACCAACGGCCTAAGAAATTTGTTCTCTGTGCTTGTTAAGTTTTTAACAGGAGTATGACCCCATAGTTCTCCCCCATATGTAACTGAGCCCCGTTCAGGGTTACCCCCAAATATTCGAAAGTGGAAACCCTCTCCAATCGCACTGTACCCAACAAGGGGTTAGGACGTGTTGAGGGGGTAGGGTTCAAAATCATATATTTTGTCTTGGAGGCGTTAATTTCGAGGCCCCTCTCAGTACAAAATTTCAGGAACCCGTCCACTATCCGTTGGATTCCCATAGGGGATTTAGACAGCAGCAGGGTGTCATCCGCAAACATTATGGCGGGCACCCTGCTGCCGTTCAATCTGGGGGCGTCGATGTCTTCTATCCTGGACAGGTGGGTGATTACCCCGTTGACAAAGAGACAGAACAGGGTGGGTGCGAGTACGCATCCCTGCCTCACCCCCCTGTCAACGGGGAATCTTTCTGTTAAGCCCCCCCATCCTGCCGCACCTGACCCGCGCATAATTGTCCTGGTGTAGTTTAATCAGGATGGCCAGGATATCTGGCGGGACTCCCAGATCATCAAGGACATTCCAGAGTTTGGATCTCGGCACCAAGTCGAAGGCGGCACGCAAGTCCACGAACACCGTGTACAAGCTGCCCCCCTCGATGAGTGCCGTCCTCCAATAAATAACATTTAGGCGAAAAATTTGGTCCATTGTGGATACCCCCTTTCTGAACCCGGCCTGATATGGGCTCATGGTGGCAGTTTCCTCTATCCAGTTCTGGAGACGATCTAGGATGAGCCTTCCAAAAAGTTTTTGCGACACATCTATCAGGCTAATGGGCCTGTAGTTGGATGGGAGCAGAGGCGAGCCTTTCTTGAAAATCGGAACCACCTCTGCGCCCAGCCAAGTGCAGGGCACCTCCATACCCTTCAGAACCGCATTAAATAGTACCAGGAAATAAGGAGCCCATATGTCTGGCTCCTGTTTAAAAAGGTCACCCGGGAGACCATCCAACCCGGGTGCCTTACCAGTTGACAATCCTGATATGGCAGCCCGGACCTCCTTTTCGGTAAATGGGTCCCCTTCCAGGTAGTTGTATACAGGTGGGGTTGTACAGCCTCCATGCCCTGCTTCCACTGTGTAAAGAGACTGGAAGTGCTCCTTCCATATCTTGGGAGAAATGTTTGGTTTTATTGCCGAAACAAGTCCCTCGGAGCCTGTATTGACAATTCGCCAACATTTTCGGGAGTCCATGGTGGCTAGGGAGGTAGTAAGTTCTTCCCATTTATTCTGGTCCCACTCAATCTTTGCATTAACAACCAGCTTCTTATATTCACGTCTCCTGGCTTGTATCTCAGGCCTACTTTTGCGATTCTTAATGCTCAACAAGAGATCCCTCCTTGCCTTACGGCAAGCTGCATTATACCATGTACACTGGTTCTTTCCACCCCCCCTCCTTGGTCCATTATTAAATAAGTCTGCAGTCAAAGTCTTAACGACTTCTTCATGCGTCAACCAAATTTGTTTGTTTTTCTCCCCTGAGCTGGGTTCATCACTTAAAGTGCCTATTTTTTCCAATATAGGAATGAAATTATTATAGAACCGAGGGAGCTTATCTGTGCTTGCAACTAGTTTGTCCCACTTAATTCTCCTCCTATTGTTTTCAAGGGCTAGACCCAATTTTATCTTAGGCGGATCTATTTCCCCATGATCCCGACAAGGAAGGAGAAAGTCCAATTCCAGGGCATTATGATCGCTGTCTTCTCTATCTATTACCCTAAAATCAAGAACATGCGACCATGAGGATAACTGCACCTAAATATAGTCTAATCTTGACTCCCTTCCCTTCCGGTTGAACGTGGGTTTACTCGGGATATCAGATTTAACATGCCCGTTACAGGCCCTCACCCCATATTTCAGAGTTAGGGCAGTGATCTGGAGGGCTAATGGGGTCCAAGCTTTAGGCGATATAGATACTGTCGGGGATACTAGCCATCTTGCATCTTCCTCTAAGGAAGCCCCATCTAAAAGACCAGCTAGGGGCTCAAAATGTGAGTTCAGGTCCCCACCCACTACAAATGGGATCCCCTTGGGGAGTTCGCCAAGAAAATCTGACAGTTCGTCAATGGTGGAGGACTCCTGCGAAATGGTAACCGGCCTTGAGTATACATTTACCACTGCTAATCTGCAGCAGTTGGACCATTCCAGTAAAACCACAAGTATGTCCTCTGATGCCACTGGGAGACGCGTGGCCTGACATCCCAAGTGGACTGCGACCCAGGTTTCAAGGCCTCCAGATGGGCGCCCCCTGCCCCCCCATTTCGCAGGAATGGAGAATACTGCAAAACCCTGCCTCGAATGTTCCTCCCTCTCCCAAGTTTCCTGGAACAGGCATAAATCTTTAGAATCAGTATATTCAGTCCATTCCTGACATTCAAACTTGTTTCCCAGGCCTGCCACATTCCATGACAGTATTTTTAGTGGCGGGGGCCTATTGTTCGAGATAGTAGTGTGAGTGAAGACATTCCCTTTTTCGCTCGCCATGATCTCTAGATATGTTGGAGGGTGACTTGTTGCTTCCCCCACGTTATTTCGTGGATCACCAATAGAATTGCCGAGATCTCCATGATGTAATAGGACATCGGGCAACTCGGTCTCTAAACTATTTCCATCCACGCCCTCCCATGAAACAAAATTACACTTCCTGCTTGTACATGTGAACAGTCAATCTACCATGTCTAGCTGACTATACCTGTTCGAAATTGGAAGGTAAAATGGCTGGAGAGATCTCTGGGGAGGATAGTCTTGCTCACTGGCCCCCCAGTTGCCTCCCCTCCTATGACAAATTTCCCATCCCTCATCATCCATATTTGTGGTGTGATGAGTTTGCTGCTGCCTTCTGAAGTTGGGGAATTCTCTCCATCCTCTTGCCAACCCCCCACCCACTCTCTCTGGATAGGTGCCCTGTGCATTAATTTCAGGATACCCTTGGTATTGGCTTCTGGGATGATAGAAGTCTCCCCTTCTACTACTGTCTCCCCACCCACCCGGTCTTTGTGTTCGAGCCCCCCAACTCTCATCCTCTCTACCATGTACCAAAGGGGGGTAGAAGAAGGAAAGGGGTAAAGATTGAATGATGGTCCCCTCATCCTCTGAGAACCATCCGCAAATATGCGTGGCGGTCCTGTGATCTTTAAAACTAACTATGACACAATCACCATTAATGGATTTGTTTGAGCTACCCAGCCAAGGCACCCTTCGTACCATAATCACTGTGCTCAATATGCCTTGCGGGAGGGGTCTATACGTACATAGCCAATTTATCACCTTGTTCTTGAGGGAGGCGGTGGATTCTTTGGAGGTAACATTCAATTCTGGTACCCCTGCTAAAACTACAGTGTATGGAGCTGCCTCCGGAGAGAGGTGTACTGGTCTAGGCTTCTTCCTCTTATTACCAGCCTCGGTCATTAATTCTCCAGTATTCGATGGTTTATTAGTAGCAGGATCATTTTCCCTGACTTGCTTTGCACTTGTTGGGGGAGAGGGTGGATGAGTATGCTGTTCTACAGGGTTTTTGGGAGCATTTGCCTTCGGGTGTATGTTATTACTTATAGACAGAATAGTTTTTGCCTGTTGCAATATGGGTGTAGCGCTTTTAACCTGATTGGTAGCCTGGGATGGTCCCTTTTTTGTCTCTCTATCGGGAACCTTGGTCCGACCATTACTAATTAATTTAAAACTGTCCGCTAGTTGCACTGTCGACTTCTCTATGGACACTAACCTAGCTTCAATTTTGATTAACCTTGCTTCCAGGGGGCTTAAAAGGTTTCTTATAAGGGCACCTATATCAGCGAGGGTGGCATCCTCCTCGGTAGACTCGGCTGAATTCGGATTGGCATGAGTACTTGTCTCCCCCGGTAGACTTAGGGGCATGACCTCAGCTCTATCAATTTGCGTGTTTTCCCTAATGTTTAAACAAGAAGAAGAACTGTTTAATGCCGGGTGCGGGGAAGATTTTGAGGTGTTCGGCTTTCGTCCACCTTTGTTCTTGGGCCCTCCTTTCTTTTTCAGGATTGCTCCTTCTCTAGTCCCCTTTAGCTTGTTCGCTTCTGGGGCTGCGGGGTTAACATTGTCAGGATCAGAGTTAAGAGTGGTAGTAAATATAGGGTAGGGTTGAGCAGGCGGGAGAGTTAACATACTAAGGTCTACAGAGTCGCTAAGGTCCTTCATGCTTAACTGGGAGGTACAATTTGAAATATCCAATGTCCCAGAGGGGTCGCTTGTGCCGGCTACCCCCATGTCCAACACAACGAGTTCTGGCCTTACCTCAGGAGACTTAGCCTGAGCCAAGGGACCCATAGACGATCTCCTCACCCAATCTAGTTCCTGCGAAATTCGCCTCTCCAGGAGCGTAATATCCTCTATTAGCAGGGACCCAGCTTTCACAAAGTAATTGTCCAATGTTCCCTTGGCTGCAGCAGCGGCAGCCGATGCGCTTTTACTCCTTGTTTCCAAGGTCGTCATCTCTGATGGCAAAAAGACGACAGATACCCTATGTATACAATTGAATTCCCGGAATGGGCCAAGGGGGGTGGCCCAGGCCCAGCCTCTCCCGTCCTCTAACGGCCTCAAACGGCCCGCCCTTTGCCCGGGCTTCGCCCCGCACGCGTCCCGCTTACGCGTAGATAGTCATAAATTTATACAGTGGGAGGAGGGGGAGCAGTGGGAGGGGCCGGGAAGAGTGACCAGGTGCGCTGAAGAGATCTCGCAGCTACGCACCCTGGACCTCGCAGTCCCAGCAAACAAACAGGCTCCAGATGAGGTAACACTTGATAAAATGTCCCAGAGGCTCCTCGTTGCAGGGAGAATGAAGGAATATGGATCGCCAAAGTCCGCGCCTGCGAGCGGCTCCCGTGAAGCGGGGGCCGCGAGGCGTTTTGTAGGCAGGGGAGCTGAAGGAGGGGCCGGGAAGAGTGACCAGGTGCGCTGAAGAGATCTCGCAGCTACGCACCCTGGACCTCGCAGTCCCAGCAAACAAACAGACTCCAGATGAGGTAACACTTGATAAAATGTCCCAGAGGCTCCTCGTTGCAGGGAGAATGAAGGAATATGGATCGCCAAAGTCCGCGCCTGCGAGCGGCTCCCGCGAAGCGGGGGCCGCGAGGCGTTTTGTAGGCAGGGGAGCTGAAGGAGGGGCCGGGAAGAGTGACCAGGTGCGCTGAAGAGATCTCGCAGCTACGCACCCTGGCCCTCGCAGTCCCAGCAAACAAACAGGCTCCAGATGAGGTAACACTTGATAAAATGTCCCAGAGGCTCCTCGTTGCAGGGAGAATGAAGGAATATGGATCGCCAAAGTCCGCGCCTGCGAGCGGCACCCCGGTATCCCAATTCCTAGGTTGCTAGGGAAGCTTGCACTACTTTTACATCTGGTATCACTGTTCCTTGGTTGTCAGGGAAGCTTGCACTGCTGTTACATCTGGTATCACTGTTCCTTGGTTGCCAGGGAAGCTTGCACTGCTGTTGCTACTTCTGGTATCACAATTCCTAGGTTGCTAGGGAAGCTTGCACTGCTGCTACATCTAATATTACAGTTCCTTAGTTACTAGGGAAGCTTGCATTGCTGTTACATCTGGTATCACAGTCCTTTGGTTGCCAGAGAAGCTTACACTTCTGCTACATCTAGTATCACAATTCCTTGGTTGCTAGGGGCACTTGCACTGCTGCTGCTGCATCTCATATCACAGTTTCTTGGTTGCTAAGAAAGCTTGCACTGCTACTGCTACATCTGGTATCACAGTTCCTTTGTTTGTGGGGAAGCTTGCACTGATGCTACATTTTGTTGCATGGTTCCTTAGTTGCTTGGGGAGCTTACACTGCTGCTGCATCTTGTACCACGGTTCGTTGGTTACTACTGATGCTTGCACTGCTGCTGCTTCTGGTATCACAGTTCCTCTGGTGCTAGAGAAGCTTGCAGTGCTGCTACATCTGTATCAAGATTAGGGCTCCCAGTTTTCCGTTCTTACTGATTTTTGCAGATAAATGCAGACAGAAAACTATTTGTTTTCCTGACTGTATTTATTTTTAAAAACAGAAAAATATGGAAAACAGGCCTCCTTTAGATGAGCTTTTTCTACTGTCATTCATGAGTGCCAGGTCAGTAGGTGCACAGATTGAGAGGTAGGGGAGATTAAAAAAGACTGATTTCCTACTCAAGATTAATTAAGTGCAGATTTACAGTTATTTATGCTCTTTTATAATGTAAGTGTTTTCAGAAAACGCTATTGTACTGTATACTGCTGACACCTTTTGGACATTCAAATGCGAACATACATTTATTATTTAAATAAATGTGGAAAAATGCCCATTGCAGCCTCATTTATACACAAGACACAAAATAAAAATGGATAAATACAGGAAAAATTATCAAAAACTAAATATGGATAAATACAGACAGAAGAGTAAAAAAAAAAATACCATAAAACCGGGAGCCCTAATCAGGATCCAATATTGCTAGGGAAGCTTGCACTGCTACATGTGGTATCACAGTTCCTCTTTTTCTAGGTAAGCTTGCACTGCTGCTACATCTGGTATAACAGTTCCTTAGTTACTAGGGAAGCTTACGCTGCTGGTACATCTGGGATGACAGTTCCCTGGTTGCTAAGGAAGCTTGCACTGCTGCTACATCTGGCATTTCACTTCCTTGATTGCTAGGGGAGCTTGCTCTCTAGTTCCATCTGTTAGCACAGTTCCTAGGTTGCTTGGGAAGCTTGCACTACTACATCTGCATCACAGTTCCACATTTGCTAGGGAAGGTTGCACTGCTGCTGCAGCTGCCATCACAGTCCCTATATTGCTAGGGAAGCTTGCACTGCTACATCTGCTATAACAGTTCCTTAGTTACTAGGGAAGCTTGCACCGCTGCTACTTCTGGTATTCCAGTTCCTTGGTTGCTAGGGAAGCTTGCACTCCTCTTTGCCACTTGTAGAAATGAAGCGGAGCCGTGGGTAGATAAGAGAAGGCTTTATTGGTACAACAGCCCCTACACAACTGTGCGGTTCAGAGGTTGGAAGTCCCACTGACCGTTGGAAGCGTTAGGGGTGGCAGGGTGAAATAAGTGAATGGTGTAGCCGAGGTATAGTAATTAAGTAGGTTTATTGATGAAGATTAGGTCTTAAGTGCAGAATCATAGAACCCCACCAGGAGCAGCTCCCTTGCAAGACAGATAAACAGGGAACATGAATTGCACTTAAACCAAGATACAACACAGGGGAATGTGGGAATGGAATGTGGAATGTTGGGGACCAATGAGGAGGCAGGGATAACAATAGGGGTTCTCGTGCAGAATAGCAAGAGAAAGCTTGTTGTCACGCGCCACATTGACTGTAAATACAACACACTGCTGCTACATCTTATATCCCAGTCCCTTGGTTGCTAGGGAAGCTTGCACTGCTGCTACATCTTGTATAACAGTTCCTTAGTTACTAGGGAAGCTTGCACTGCTGCTACATCTGATATCCCAGTCCCTTGGTTGCTATGGAAGCTTGCACTGCTGCTACATCTTGTATAACAGTTCCTTAGTTACTAGGGAAGCTTCCACTGCTGCTACATCTGATATCCCAGTCCCTTGGTTGCTATGGAAGCTTGCACTGCTGCTACATCTTGTATAACAGTTCCTTAGTTACTAGGGAAGCTTGCACTGCTGCTACATCTGATATCCCAGTCCCTTGGTTGCTGGGGAAGTTTACATTGCTACGGCACAGGCTGTCTCTCTTCACTGTGAGGGATGTAGAGCTCAGAACTGGACTCCATGTCTGGCGTGCATGGGAGGCAGCTGTATGTTTGAACGGCTGTTCAGCCTGTACGTGGTTCTGCTTTCCAACTACTCCCGGGGCTTCTTTCACTCAACAGTGCTCTCTTTTCTCTCCGTCTCTCACTCCCTTGCCTGCGGTGCTTCCCCAGCCCCCTTCCATGGCCTCCTATACCTACACAGAAGCTGTCCACCAGTAGCAGAGCAAGCTTCCCTAAGACAAAGAGCAGCTGCAGGGCGGTGTTATATCGCTCATCGCAATACTTAGGGGCAGATTCACAAGCCCCTTGAACCACTTTTGCGTCATTTTTAACATGGGAAAAGTGACGCAAAAGTGGCGCAAGAGGAGGCTTGTAAATATGCCCTTAGTGGTTAGTTAGGCTCATTGCCCTAAGCAGTGCCGGGGGTGTATTCTAACCCCCCTCCCCCGTCAATGTATAAATAGCTCTGCACGCGCGGCGCGAGCACGTGAACGTTCCACCGCGTGGCTCTCCATCGCTGCGGGCTCCGCCATGCGGGGGGCACGACCATCACCGCATATCGCGACGACGAGTATTTACCGTCCCGACATGACGGGGGGAGGGTCGGAGGCGCTTCTGCGCCCAGAAAGCCTCTGCTGCTGCTCCCCGCCGTTTACTCGCACGTGTGAGGGTCTTTTCAGGGCAGAGCAGCCAAAACGACTGGCATCGCCATTGGCACCGCTTGTTCTTAGAGTTCGGGAGAGAAGAGATTGTGGCAGACAGCCTGAGCTGTGTGCAGTAAATGTGAAATAAAACTTAAAGAGCGTGGCCATTTTATGCGGTCGCCGCGCGCCATCTAGTGGACAATTATATATTGGCTCTACTTCCCAGCCATTTGTAGTTTATTACAGACCTGTCAGCAAGGGAGAAAAGCCCCCCCGTGGCCCCTCCTTCCAGACCTTCCTGTAGAACCAAGAACCAGGCCTGCTCCGAATTTAAAGACGGCCTCCTGCAGAGCTCCCCTCCCTCATCCAGAGCATAAGATGGCGACTGAAGCCAGGAGCACACGGGTGCTCAGCCCGCCCCTGGAGCCCCCTCACTCACCCAGAGTCTCAGATGATGACTGAGGCCGGGAGCAAACGGCTGCTCAGCCCTCCCCTGGAGCCCCCTCACTCATCCAGAGTCTCAGATGGTGACTGAGGCCAGGAGCAAACGGCCTCAGTGCTGAATGTCCTTCACAGTAACGGAGGGGCCGCCGCTGCCGGAGGCGCCTCAGTGCTGACTGTCCTTCACAGTAATGGAGGGGGCCACCGCTGCCAGAGGCGCCTCAGTGCTGACTGTCCTTCACAGTAATGGAGGGGCCGCCGCTGCCAGAGGCGCCTCAGTGCTGACTGTCCTTCACAGTAATGGAGGGGCCGCCGCTGCCAGAGGCGCCTCAGTGCTGACTGTCCTTCACAGTAATGGAGGGGGACACGGCTGCCGGAGGCCCCTCAGTGCTGACTGTCCTTCACAGTAATGTATGGACCGCCGCTGCCTGAGTCGCCTCAGTGCTGACTGTCCTTCACAGTAATGGAGGGGGCCACGGCTGCCGGAGGCCCCTCAGTGCTGACTGTCCTTCACAGTAATGGAGGGGCCGTCGCTGCCGGAGGCGCCTCAGTGCTGACTGTCCTTCACAGTAATGGAGGGGGCCACCGCTACCGGAGGCCCCTCAGTGCTGACTGTCCTTCACAGTAATGGAGGGGGCCACGGCTGCCGGAGGCCCCTCAGTGCTGACTGTCCTTCACAGTAACGGAGGGGCCGCCGCTGCCGGAGGCGCCTCAGTGCTGACTGTCCTTCACAGTAATGGATGGGCCGCTGCTGCCAGAGGCACCTCAGTGCTGACTGTCCTTCACAGTAATGGATGGGCCGCCACTGCCGGAGGCGCCTCAGTGCTGACTGTCCTTCACAGCATTGGATGGGCCGCCGCTGCCGGAGGCGCCTCAGTGCTGACTGTCCTTCACAGTAACGGAGGGGCCGCCGCTGCCTGAGACCCCTCAGTGCTGACTGTCCTTCACAGTAATGGAGGGGGCCACCGCTGCCGGAGGCCCCTCAGTGCTGACTGTCCTTCACAGTAACTGAGGGGCCGCCGCTGCCGGAGGCGCCTCAGTGCTGACTGTCCTTCACAGTAATGGAGGGGGCCACCGCTGCCGGAGGCCCCTCAGTGCTGACTGTCCTTCACAGTAATGGAGGGGGCCACCGCTGCCGGAGGCGCCTCAGTGCTGACTGTCCTTCACAGTAATGGAGGGGCCGCCACTGCCTGAGTCGCCTCAGTGCTGACTGTCCTTCACAGTAATGGAGGGGCTGCCGCTGCCACAGGTGCCTCAGTGCTGACTGTCCTTCACAGTAATGGAGGAGGCCACCGCTGCCAGAGGCCCCTCAGTGCTGACTGTCCTTCACAGTAATGGATGGGCCGCCGCTGCCGGAGGCACATCAGCGCTGACTGTCCTTCACAGTAATGGATGGGCTGCCGCTGCCGGAGGCACATCAGCGCTGACTGTCCTTCACAGTAATGGATGGGCCGTCGCTGCCGGAGGCGCCTCAGTGCTGACTGTCCTTCACAGTAATGGCGGGGCTGCCGCTGCCGGAGGCACCTCAGTGCTGACTGTCCTTCACAGTAATGGTGGGGCCGCCGCTGCCGGAGGCACCTCAGTGCTGACTGTCTGTCACAGTGATGGAGAGGCACCGCTACCGGAAGCGCTTCAGTGCTGACTCTCCTTCACAGTAATGGAGGGGGCCGCCGCTGCCGGAGGCACCTCAGTGCTGACTGTCCTTCACAGTAATGTATGGACCGCCGCTGCCTGAGTCGCCTCAGTGCTGACTGTCCTTCACAGTAATGGAGGGGCTGCCGCTGCCACAGGTGCCTCAGTGCTGACTGTCCTTCACAGTAATGGAGGGGCCGCCACTGCCGGAGGTGCCTCAGTGCTGACTGTCCTTCACAGTAATGGAGGGGCCGCCACTGCCGGAGGCGCCTCAGTGCTGACTGTCCTTCACAGTAATGGAGGGGGCCACCGCTGCCGGAGGCCCCTCAGTGCTGACTGTCCTTCACAGTAATGGAGGGGGCCACCGCTGCCGAAGGCGCCTCAGTGCTGACTGTCCTTCACAGTAATGGAGGGGCCGCCACTGCCTGAGTCGCCTCAGTGCTGACTGTCCTTCACAGTAATGGAGGGGCTGCCGCTGCCACAGGTGCCTCAGTGCTGACTGTCCTTCACAGTAATGGAGGGGGCCACCGCTGCCAGAGGCCCCTCAGTGCTGACTGTCCTTCACAGTAATGGATGGGCCGCCGCTGCCGGAGGCACATCAGCGCTGACTGTCCTTCACAGTAATGGATGGGCCGTCGCTGCCGGAGGCGCCTCAGTGCTGACTGTCCTTCACAGAAATGGATGGGCCGCTGCTGCCGGAGGCGCCTCAGTGCTGACTGTCCTTCACAGTAATGGCGGGGCTGCCGCTGCCGGAGGCACCTCAGTGCTGACTGTCCTTCACAGTAATGGTGGGGCCGCCGCTGCCGGAGGCACCTCAGTGCTGACTGTCTGTCACAGTGATGGAGAGGCACCGCTACCGGAAGCGCTTCAGTGCTGACTCTCCTTCACAGTAATGGAGGGGGCCGCCGCTGCCGGAGGCACCTCAGTGCTGACTGTCCTTCACAGTAATGTATGGACCGCCGCTGCCTGAGTCGCCTCAGTGCTGACTGTCCTTCACAGTAATGGAGGGGCTGCCGCTGCCACAGGTGCCCCAGTGCTGACTGTCCTTCACAGTAACGGAGGGGCCGCCACTGCCGGAGGTGCCTAAGTGCTGACTGTCCTTCACAGTAACGGAGGGGCCGCCGCTGCCTGAGTCGCCTCAGTGCTGACTGTCCTTCACAGTAATGGAGGGGCCGCCACTGCCGGAGTCGCCTCAGTGCTGACAGTCCTTCACAGTAATGGATGGGCCACCGCTGCCGGAGGCCCCTCAGTGCTGACTGTCCTTCACAGTAATGGATGGGCCGCCGCTGCCTGAGTCGCCTCAGTGCTGACTGTCCTTCACAGTAACGGAGGGGCCGCCACTGCCGGAGGTGCCTCAGTGCTGACTGTCCTTCACAGTAACGGAGGGGCCGCCGCTGCCTGAGTCGCCTAAGTGCTGACTGTCCTTCACAGTAATGGATAGGCCACCACTGCCGGAGGCCCCTCAGTGCTGACTGTCCTCCACAGTAATGGAGGGCCCACCGCTGCCTGAGACGCCTTCATTAACTAAAGCCTAGTGCGTCTGCTCTAATTCCTAACACCTGTAGGAATCCCTGATTGACATATTTAACTATTTTATAAGGCCATAGTATAATATGTAGAAACTGCACACTTGACATGTAAAGTTGCGTTCCTCACGTGGCCTGCACTTATTGTGCCATCCTTTTGGGTGACAAAGGACACCAGGGCTTCAGGCCCACCCTGCGGATCCTGATTGTTGCAGCGTAAACCTGCTGTGTGACCTGTTAAAATAACCATTTCCAAAGGATAAAAACCTTTTTTTTTTAAATATTAACAAGTCAGCCCTATGTAAGCCTTGTAGCCTACAAAGTGCAAACAACTAATGCTACCGCGTCCCCACAGTGACAAGGGCCTGAAAGGGAATCCACTGGTGCAGTCATAGCTGTCCTATGTAGGAAACCAGAGTATGATGCTAATCTGCTATGCCGGAAATGAAAAAAGCTAGAAAAATAAGGAAAAGTAACTTTTAGAAAGTTATCCTTTACCTGCCTCTGCTGTCAGAATGCTAATTAACATAAGCCCCTGCCTGCTCTCAGCCTGTACTCAAGACTGGGAATAGGTGTGAAAGAGATGTGACATGGCTCCTGCAAGCAAACAAGAGGCTGATCCGAGTGGACAGAGATGACTCTTCTGAACTTCACATAATATTCACAGTGGGGGCTGTGGCACCCTGTGGACACCACTCTGTCAATTCATGCTTGATAAGTCTGTTGGGCCACATGTACCATTTGGGGAGCACCTGAAAGGGATACATCAGGATGGCAAGAAAATTCTTCCACATTCCCCGCCAGATTGCTGAAGGGTCCTGCTTTTGATCTACCAGACTTTTGTCTCTGAGTTTAATGTAGGTACAGTGCCTGCTTCAAACTAGATTTTATTGTTAGATTTGGGGGAGCATTGGCGATTTCCCTATGACACTCCCACACACACCTCAGCCCTTAGAGTCCATGTTTAGTGTGACAAAGACTTTCACTCTCTTGTAAATGCCCTGGCACATGGCATTTTGAAGGAGGTTGGACCCCCTTCCACTTGAAATCCAAGGGCAGAAGGATCTCTAAGGAACATAAGGCGGATCCCCTGGGTGGATCCAGGAACATTAAAAGCTTGAAAGGCCATTGCTGTGAAGAATCCCAGCTGACCGGGGACAAAAGGGCCTGGACTGGGCTTTGTTGTTGCCCTCTGCCTGGCACTCTGAGAGTCTCTAAGGGCTCCCCCTGGAGTCCTGGGGGGCTTGGACCTGTACTCCTATTGTTGTTTAGGCACCAAAAGTTTGGGAACATTTTTGAAACTTTTCCTCAGTGCTTTAAATGGAATGATCACGAAAGGTTTCCAAACAGCAGTTCAACAGCACCTGATTGAATTTCAGGTTTGTCCCGGAGGCAGAAGAGATTTTCTTTAAAAAAACCTCCCAAGTCCCCTTTCAGGCTTGGGCTTCCCTACTTCCAGGCCCCTGCGATGGCCAATGTACTTGGTGTATCTGACCCTCACTCTATCATGGTCAGCCTCAAATTGATCCTGGTCTACTGCGACAGTTGGTGACCTTTTGTTGGTGGTACTTGCAGGGACTCCTAGAGGTACTACTGTGTATGTGTGTGTGTGTGTGTATTTGATGTACTCCTGTGAGTGTGTGTGTGGTGTGTATGTACATGCAGGATGGGGGTACATGTGTGTGTGTGTGTGTCTGTACATGCAGAATAGATGTACATGTGTGTGCATGAATGTTAGATGTACTCCTGTGTGTGAGTGTGTGTGTGTGTACATGCAGGATGGAAGTAGTCTTGTGTTTGTGCATATGTGTGTGTGCACATGCAGGATAGAGGTACTCTTGTGTGCATGTGTGTGCTCATACTTGTTAGATGCACTCCTGTTTGTGAGTGTGGGTACATGCAGGATGGAAGTACTCTTGTGTGTGTGTGTATATGTGTGTGTCTGTGTGTACATGCAGGATAGAGATACTCATGTGTGTGTGTACATACAGGTTAGATATACTCCTGTTTGTGAGTGTGTGTGTGTGTACATTTTGAAATTACCCTTGTGTGTGTGTGTGTACAAGCAGGATAGAGGTACTCCTCTATGCATGTGTGTGTGTGCTTGTATGTTAGATGTACTCCTGTTTGTAAGAGTGTGTGTGCACATACAGGATCGAAGTACTCTTGTGTGTGTGTACATACAGGTTAGATGAACTCCTGTGTGTATGTGTGAGTGTGTGTGTTTACACGCTGGATAAAGGTACTCTCGTGTGTGTGGGGAGTACATACAGGGTAGATGTGCTCTGATGTGTGTATGTGTGTATACATGCAGGACAGAGGTACTTTTGTGTGAGTGAGTGAGTGAGTGAGTGAGTGAGTGAGTGAGTGAGTGTGTGTATGTGTGTAGTGGGTACATGCAGGGTAGAGGTACTGCTGTGTGTGTGTTTTCAAACATGGATAGTTGCAAATAAAACAGTTGCAGATCTCGCTGGTGATTGTTCCCTTAGTGGCCACCCTACTCCTGGTCCTAGCTTGTTCCCTCCCCTTGTCTCTGAACAGGGCAGAGTAATTCAGGTTGTTGTCTCTGCTGTGGATGAACACATGATACAACCTTGAAGCAGGATCCAGCAGGTCAGCTTATAGGTGGCCAGAAGCCAAAGGCTGGACTACTTCCTGTCACTTGACACAAAAGATGTGCTTTGTGTTCATCTTCCATTTCCTATAGTCGAGCCAAGAAGAGAGGCTGCAATCCCAGCAACAGCCAGTGACTTACTGGGGCCAGTTTGGAGGGATTCACATTTCCTGCAGGTATTATAGCTTGTCTGCCATCAGCACAGGTTGCGAGACAATGCAACAAGTTGGGGAAAACAAGTAATCATGATACTGGACTGCATGAAAAAGAAGATGCACCTTGATTGGTGCCATCCATTTGTTCAATTGTATCACAAGATCTGGTTGGCTTCTTCACTAACATCATTGCCACAACCTTGGGATGTAGGATGGCCCTTGGTGGTCAGAATATACATCCATATTTGAGTTCAGTGAAGTTTAGCTAGCCCTCGCTATGGAAGGGACTGCACACAGGTGACCTCCTTTGAGGAACAAACATTGACTCTGGAACGGAGAAGAGGCAAGTGCTGCTGGTTTGTCCTGCAGAGGACTTGGACCCACCCTTCCTCATACTGAGATATGAAAACTGAGGTGCTTCTCAGTCACTGCTGAGGTCCTGCTCAGTGTGACAAGGAGCCTTCTCCAGATCAAAGCTCTGCTGCCACTGACCATCCAGCCCAGGACGCTTCGCTCCATGGTGGTGGACGCATCTCCCTCTTCACTCTCATCACTTACCCCAGAGAGAGCTCTCTGTTGTTCTGAAGAGGATAAAGAGCAGAGGGAGAGGTAATGGCCCATCAGGGTGAACCACTACCATTTGGCAGTTTTCCTTGGTACTTTTCTTTTACTGTGCCAATCCCCAACTACCCCCATCCCCCACTGCCCCACACAGTTCTGCTTCCACAAAGGTTCCACCGCTACCTCCTCAGGTTTTAGAAACGGTGACCCTCCCCCTGTTGCTGACACCTTAGAAGAATGTGTCCACAAGCGTTGCCTGGGGGTGGGCCTCCTCCAGATGGTTGTTTGACAGAATATCATATAGAAAATTATCATTGGATGAAAATATTGCATCCTAAATGTTATTTACAAACACATTGTTCACTTGGTATAGATTGACTAGAATTAACTCCAATTGGGAAATATTTTTGTCCATGGTATTCAGGACACAATATCTAGCCTATAAAATATTCTTACTATGGAACTCTGGTACCACACCCTTCCTAACTCCAATTGCATCTGTATTGGACATGTCTACACACCTCCAATGAGTACTTCTCGTGGCACTGAGACTGGTTGGACATAACATTCTACCACAAATAAAAGCCCTATTCCTTTATGTAAAGAAGTAGCACTGACTAGACATTCAGTTAATGCACGTTGCTTGTGCATTAACATCGCCTGAAATTGCAGATCAGCATCACCCTCTGAGAACTGCTCGCTGTCCATGCCCTCTTAGAGATCCTTTACAATTCAGCAAGGACCCACTAGTACCTCCTCCCTTGGTTTCAAGTATAACAGCAATATTTGAATAAAAGCCTGCCCTGAACCTTTGAGTGACTGAGGGTCTTCATAACAGGCCCGACCCTTTGGGCTGAGAAAGGAGGTAGAAAACACTACAGAAATAATTCAGAACAATGCAATACTATCCTTTCCTCAAATATCAGATTGTCTTTATCAACAAAATGCTCAAGTGTACTGTTTCTTCTTACACTTCCATGCATGTCCACATAACACAACCTTACATGTTAAAGAAAGGGACCATGTGTCAGACTTGCCAGCAGATGTCAGGATTGCAAGTCGTAAGCCAAGAATGTCTGTGAGAAGCATTAGATGGAAACCATATACCAGAAGGGACCTCAATATTACAGAATCTTCATAATGCTAGAAAATATATTTGTAGGCTATCCCGTTTTAGGTTTAAACCTATAAAAACTGATAAAACTCTACCAAAAGGTAAACAACTCTCTTCAGTATGAACATATAAATACCGATAAACACCAGCACAACTACAAACTGAAATGCAATTGAAAGAAAGGAAAGTAAGAGAGAATGAGTATATTATATTTCCTTCTGGAGGGGCTAGCACAAGGCAACTCTTGTTAAACTAGGAGGCAGCAAGAACGACTGGTTTAAGATTATTCTGCTTGAGTTTTGTTGTTTAGGGATGCCAATGTTTTGTTAGGATCATTTATAGAGCGCATGGCTGCCCCAGCAACAGGCCAGCCCAGCGCTTATGGCAGAGCGGTAGGGCGAGGAAGCTAGTGGTTGGAGAAGAGCCACGTCTTGATCATTATTCTGAAGGCCCAATGGTCTTGAATGCAGCGAGCGGCAAGAGGGATTGAGTTCCAAAGGGTTGGGGCAGGTGCCCTAAACATGCACCCCCCTGCTCTTGACCTGCGTACCCGCGGGACACGGGACAAATTCAGGTCCGCAGAGCGCAAGGCTTGTGTAGGGACATACATGGAGCACAGCTCTCTCAGAATATGTGGACCCAGGCCATACAAGATCTTGTGTGTCATACACAGGGTCTTAAAGTGGACTCTCTACTCGATGGGTAGCCAATGGAGTTGGCATAAAAGGTACAATGTATGGCAGTGTTTAGGTAGCGCAAAAAGCATGCGTGCAGCTGTAGTCTTTTAGTCACTGATTTGTTGACACCAAGAAGCAAGCCTTTGCATTAGTCAAGTCGTGCCAACACGGTGGATTGGACGATCATCTGCCGAATAGGTGCGTCAAAGAGTCCCAAGATTGGCTTCAAGCCCCGTAGAAAACCAAAACAGGTGCCGGCCACGGTCCTAGTGTGCTCCTCAAAGGAGAGAGCGCCGTCCAACAAAACTCCCAGGTTCTTGATCACGAGTTTCGGTTGGGGGGGTACCAAGGGTTGCATGCCACCAATGATTGCCCCATAGTTGGGTATCTCGGCCCACCAGGAGCACTTCTGATTTGGAGGAATTCAGTTGAAGGCAGTTATCCACCATCCATTCTGCGATGGCCACGAGGTCGTCTTGGAATTTCACCTGATCCTGGTTAAAATTACTTGAAAAGGTGAGCACCAGTTGGGTGTCGTCTGAGTATGACATGATACCAGCACGATGTTTCGAGCTTTGGCCATGATGGCCAAGGGGCGGATGTAAATGTTAAATAAAGTGGGGCTCAGGGCAGATCCCTGGGGAACACCACAGTGCAGAGGGTGGACACAGGAGGAGAAAGGAGGGGCCGAGACCTGGAAGGTCAGATCGGTCAAGAAGCATGTGGACCAGGCAGGGGCCTTGCCACCGACCCCGATCTCTTCAAACCGGTGGAGCAGAATCTTACGGGAGACCGTGTCGAAGGCCGCACTCAGGTCCAGCAGGATCAAAGCCGATGTTCTGCCTTCATCTAGGGTGGATCATAACTGCTCTGTGACTGTAAGTAATGCAGATTTGGTGCTATGTCTGTGGGGAAACCCATTCTGTGACATATCCAGAATCGAATTTGCTTCCAAATACTGGGTCAGGATGGTGTTAACGTAGGGCTCCATGATTTTAGCAAGATATGAGAGTTGCGATATTGGGCGAAAGTTACTTGGCTGAAAAGCATCTAGTGACGTTTTTTTTAGCAGGGGCATAACTTTGGCATGTTTCCAGGACTTAGGAATCCCCACTACTTTCAGGGATCTATTAATCAGCTCCCGGACCTGTGAAAGAAGGCAGTTATGAAGTTTTCTAAAGAGGTCTAGTTTCAAGGGGTCATCAGGAGAGCCTGATTTTACCTTGGCCGACAGGAACTCCATTTCTTTAGGGGATATGGGCAGGAAAACCTGGAGGGAGTGAGACGCAGTGTCCCCAGGTGGATTCTCCTGAGAACCAGGGGGAGTATTCCCCGTGCAGAATGTACTATAAATGTGTTTCACCTTGCTGATAAAGAATATAGCCACTGTCTCACATTGTGAGTTAGAAGAAATGATGCTATTGCCAGCGGATGGTGAGTTTTGCAATTCTTTCGTAAGTTCAAAGATAGTTTTGGTTGGATTGCTGCTGGTCATGATCAGGTTGGCATAGAACATTGCTTTGGTCTTCCGCACCAGTTTATGGGATGCTTTAACAGCATTCCTGTAGATCATCTTTGCTATTGGATCATAGGAACTTCTCCAAGCTCGGTCTAAGATTTTACCTTTTTCCTTTTCCACTGTTCGTACCATGCCTTTGATTGCATGCGCTTGGAGTGGGTCACTTTTGTCGAAATGCAGCTGCCCAATGCTATATTGACCCACCCCGGGAAAGCAGCGTCAGTTGTCTCTATATCGGCAGGCCAATCTGGGCGATGACAGTTTAGAGTGGCTCTGAAGATGGCCAGGTCTAGTTTGTGCCATGGGCGCTTTATTGATGGGGGGGTGAGAAGATTGTAATGGAGGGCCCTGTAAGCGAAGAAGTAAGGTGATAAGAAAGGTCCGTCCAAAGCATAGGAAGGGGGGGTGTGGCCTCCAAAATCTGAAGATACGAGAAAACGTGGTCAAGAAGATGACCTGCTACATGTGTCAATAAAATATTTTTTCTTCTTCCTTTTGTTCCCTCCAGTTTTGAGTGCCCGAATTAATGGTGTAGGGCTTAGGATGAAGTTTTAGGTCACATTTAATTATTGTATAGAGAATAGACTGTATAGGCTCTAATGTTAAAATCATATTTGATATTTTGGCAGTGTTTAATTTGTTTACTGATTAGTGAAATGGCTAGCTCATAAGAACTTGGACTGTATGTATTATCACATTTACTCGCAGATAAAGTGGGTGAACCCGGTTGATACATCATTCCCTTTTCCAATATGCTAGTTTTGATTGTGGGGCACCTACTAATCACGCCAGACTTTAAACATTAATTGCACAATTCAGTGACAGCTATCATCGCACAGAGTTCTATCACCATGCACATTGGATAGTGGTGAACACATAACACAAGATTTTCCACATGTAAACAAAACTCATAGCTGCAAGATGTCCCATTGCCATGGGTGGCAGCTTCAGCTAATCCTTACTTTTTACTAGGCCTGGGCAAAAATTTCGTTCCGTTCGCGGAAATTGCGATAATTTGACATTTTTGCGTTCCGCGGAGAGCGCGAAAATGTCAAAAATTCCGGTTTCCGCAGCTTGGCGATAATTTGTTTCTTGCTCGCGCTGTAAAATGATACATTCTCGCGCGCGCGCGATCGCCTTACCTGAATCCCTGCGTTCGCCGACAAGTTTTCTTGATCCGGTCGCGTTCTCCATGAGATGTTGTATTGTTTTTAGCCATTTGCGCTGTCTCGCGACAGTTCGCGCCCGCAGTGACGTCATGCGTCGCGCGATCACGTCTTTCTTCTCGCGATCATGCACCGCGAGAACAACTCAAAACAAGATGGCCGCGCCCGCAAGCAACCACATGGGTAAGTTGGCGACCCGCAACCATGCAGAAAATCTCGCGAACATGCCGGAAAAAAACTTCCGCATCTTCGCGATATTTCTGCTTGTTTGCGATAATTTTAAACATTCTCGCGATAATTTGCGAAGGTTAATTCCGCAAATTCCGCCCACCCCTACTTTTTACCCAAATGTTCCTTACCGCTGGGGTTTTCGATCCCATAGTTATAATGTTAACAGCATATTTTCAAGTTCCAGAATACAATGTTATGTCTATTTAATAGTCAGGACTGAAGGAAAGTAGGAAATGTGCCTGGGGACATTTTGCAGCTGTGAATGTCACACAGTAGCAGCACCACATTAACGTAGTCAGGCAAAGAGTGCAGAAAAGCAGTGATGAGGGTGCTTAAAGCATCATGGTTCAGGTGCCTTAGAATACAGGGCTACAAACGATCTGGTATATTTTAAAATGTTAAGGCTCTCCAAGATATTATTCTGTTGGCAGGGTTGCTAAACTCTGCAATGTCACAATATCCAGTAAGGAGCAGATGAGCGACCCCCAACTGTGTGCAGGAATCTGTTCATGAAAACGTTTGAATATAGCACTTTTGCATTTTTAATCCATTATTAGTCCTGTAACCCAGACAGAGTCCTGCTAGACTGAGTGTGAGAGGTAATGAGATCTGAGAGAGAGTAATTAGATGTGATGGAAGGCAATGAGAGTATCTAATGAGATGTGAGAGGGGGTAATGAAATGTGAGAGATGGTATTGAATTGTCAGTGTGAGTGAGAGTGAAATACACAGACTTGATATGTTTAAAGTTGTTTAACACTGGACACACTGCCAGGGGGAAGACACTACATACCCTGCATCATTTCCCCTTTAAATTAAAGATGTGCTTTATAACAATCAATGCAAAATAACATGTTTTGTAAATACTGGAATGACACAGTTTTTGTCTATTTTGATGGTTAGGATGCCACAAAACCATTGAGCACTGATTTCAAAAGGATTGGAAAACACAAAAAGCCCCACACCTTCGCTACCTTCTGAGAATCTGGGGGCGTTAGTAAGAGAGAAGATTAGTCGCTTAACCCTTCTGCTGCCACTGATGAGGCAAAGCCCCAAGCGCCCTGTTGGAGGTGCCGCCACCGAATACGGGTTACCACGGTCCACAGACCGTCTATAGTCTATACCCTGTTACTGATGACTCCCAACTCCTCATACAGCTAGTCTGAATCAGTCACTCTAGGCCACTCATTGCTGAAGTCACCACAGGAAGTGACTGACTGTTATCGCATAAAATATTAACTCTAGAAGTTAACCTTCCACAGAGTGAAAGGAAGTTTCAGCCATAAAAGCAGTCCCCCTGCGATTTGTACCCACTGCAGTGATCATTCACAGTTACCACTTGGGTATCGCATGGGTCCATGGTGATATGTTCACGCGTGTGTATGTGTGTGTGTGATTGTGTGTTTGCATATGTTTATGTGTTTATATCTGTGTGTATTATTTTTTCATGTATGTTCATTCGTTTATGCCCTAGTGTGTATTTGTGCATATGGTTTTGTGTACATACAAAAGTTTGAAATTGTTTATGCTTGTGCATGTACATATTTATGATTCATTGTACACATATTGTGTAGTATTTTAACATAAGTTGTATTTGACCCTGTGCACTTATGCTCTGTGGGAGAGTATTGTGGGTCTTTAAAAGGGACTCCTCCTTTGTGGTATGTAGGATGTGGAAGATCAGGGTGGACTTCCAGGAGGGAGTGAGCATTCATGGGAAGAGGAGGAAAGGACAAGGGTTTCTATGAGTCGCGCAGTACCCACGTTCTCCAGCAGATGGTAGAAGTCCTGATGCACTCCCGCGTTCCTTCCACTCACATACTGTTTCGCATATCTCCCAATCGTCCATGTTTCCTACACTCTGATTTTTCCTTCCTCATGTCCTGTCTTAACGCACACCTTTGTCTCCCACACTCCATCCTTCCTCACCCCCACACTGTTGTTTACTGTGAATTTCCTCTCTCTTTCATCTGTATGTCACCTGTCATACCTGTAAACTACCTCTATTACAGCCAATATTTCAGCTTGCTTACTCTCTGATATTTCATGTCTCATATACTCTATGCATGTATCTCACATGCCAGTCTCATTTTCTCTAGACTACTGGTCGTCCTCCCCAGACCTCCACCTTGCCGCTCTCACATACACCTGTCTTCTCTCTGATGCCGTCTGATCTCTCTTCTTGTCTCCAGTAGAGCTGTTCCTTTTTTCTCCTTGTGCATTAACATCACTAGTTTCTCTCACATAATATCAGAGCTGGACTTGGGACCTGAAGCGCCCTTGCAAATCTTGTCAGACCAGCCACCCTACGGTGCGTTACGAGTGAGCAGAAGGAGCAAGTCTGACCAATACAATGGGGGCTTAGGGGGATCCCCCCCTAAGGAAATGTGGAATAAAATGAAAACAATTGTGCATCCCACAGCACATTTTCATTATATATTCAATTGTATTAGTTTTTAAAGCATAGTAAATGATGACCTTACAATGCACAAAGATAACCAGTCATACCTACAGACATTCTTACGGAGAACGCAACAAATAAGATGCCAAGCAGGAAACATGAATTTAAATTTAACTTAAATGCACACATTCATCGTTAAGCACAGCCAAGAAGCTGACAACACAATGAAAATTTTTTTTGGAGGGATGTTAACATCTTCCAACCCAACAAGCGGCACAGCGGGCCGGCTTTATCACTGGTGCTGCCCAGTGCCACAATATCTTTGGCTGCCTCGCCCCATGACCTCCTAGGTCAGCCAGTGTGCGGAGGCAGCAGTCTCTACCTCGTCTCAGAGTGGGATGGAGGTCAGTGAGAGTTGCAGACCTGACCTCACCCTGTGATGCGGAGTCAGTCTTGGACCTGGACCCTGAAGTATCTATCACTATCAATGATGCTCCCCCTCGTCACAAGGTCAGGGCCCGGAGCTGGTTTGCCAGGCTGAAGAGGTCACGGCCACCAGAGCAGATGTTTAGCTCCTGGCTACCTGAGCTGAGCAAGAAGAGTGTCTGTCAGGCTGTGCTTTGTTCAGCCTGACAGACACTCTTCCTGTAGGTAAAAAGGTGGGCGGGGTCTATGGCCCATCCGGCTGTCAGGACGGGCCGTAGCTGTCTTCTTATCTCCCCCACTTACACATCAAGCTCTTCTCTGCTTAAATATGCCACACTTCCTTCTCTCCCCCACTTACACACTCCTCTTTTCCTTCTTTATTCCACTTACACACTTGTCTCTCCCATCCTTCCTATGGGTGGACCACTCTATCCTCCCACCATGTCTTAGCACCCTGATAACCCCCAATAGTTAGTGGCAGCTACTCGCTCTCCTTCCATCCATGGCACCTCTGCCGTTTCAGCATGTGCCTTTCTTTTCCTCTTTGAACCACCCACATTCCTCACTCAGACACAACTAACATTCGTTATTTTTAGCCTGCGGTTCCGTCCATCTGCAGACACCCCATCTTTCTTCTTGATATGTCCCCATATTACTCCACAAATTCACTGCAATCAAACCTTCCTCAGAGACCCCTTTTTTCTACACTGTAACCTTCTTTCTACTACCCCTCGTTCTTGCTTTCCTCAGGCTTCCATGTTTATCCTTTGCGAAATTCTCCATATTTTTACATTATTAGACTTTTATATATTTTGACCGAAATACAATTCTATCTTGTGTCATCCTCGTACTCACTCATAATTACACCGTCACACGCCTTTTCCATCCTCCTCATAGACACCCATCAGTCCTTCCTCCTTGTACAAGCCCATCATTACACCTTTACTCAGCTGTCCTTCCTCCTTGCACACACCCTTCATTTGATCTTCATATACCTCTCTCCTTTCTCCCCATACTCACTCATCAGTACTCCTTGATATATCTGTCAATCCTCCTCATACTCACCCATCAGGGACCCTTGATACACCTATGTCCTTCCTCCTCATACTCATCCATCAGTACTCCTTGATACACCCATGTCCTTCCTCTTCATACTCACTCATCAGTTCTCTTTGATACCTTTGTCTTTCCTCCTCATACTCACCCATCAGTTCTCCTTGATATATTTGTCCTTCCTCCTCATACTCACCCATCAGTTCTCCTTGATACATCTGTCCTTCCTGCTCATACTTACCCATCACTACTTCTTGACACACTCCTGTCCTTCCTCCTCATACTCACCCAACAGTTCTCCTTGATACATCTGTCCTTCCAACTCATACTCACCTATCAGAGGTCCTTGATACACACATGTCCGTCCTCCTCATACTCACCCATCAGTTCTCCTTGATACATTAGTCCTTTCTCCTCATACTCACACATCAGTTATCCTTGATACATTTGACCTTCCTCCTCATACTCACCCATCACTACTCCTTGACACACTCCTGTCCTTCCTCCTCATACTCTTCCATCAGCACTGCTTGACACATCTGTCCTTCCGCCTCATACTCAGCCATCAGTACTCATTAGTACCCCCTTTCCCTTCTTCATCTTGCTCACCCATCAGTGCTCCTTGATACACCGATGTCCTTCCTCCTCATACTCACCCATCAGTTCTCCTTGATACATCTGTCCTTTCTCCTCATACTCACCCATCAGTTCTCCTTGATACATCTGTCCTTCCAACTCATACTCACCCATCAGTCCTCCTTGATACACCCATGTCCTTCCGCTTCATATTCACTCATCAGTTCTCTTTGATACATTTGTCATTCCTCCTCATACTCACCCATCAGTTCTTCTTGATATATTTGTCCTTCCTCCTCATACTCAACCATCAGTTCTCCTTGATACATCTGTCCTTCCTCCTCATAATCACACATCAGTTCTCCTTGAAACATCTGTCCTTCCTCCTCATACTCACCCATCACTACTCATTGACACACTCCTGTCCTTTCTCCTCATACTCACCCATCAGTTCTCTTTGATACATCTGTCCTTCCTCCTCATACTCACCCATCAGTGCTCCTTGATACACCCATGTCCTTCCTCCTCATACTCATCCATCAGTTCTCCTTGATACATCTGTCCTTCCTCCTCATACTCACCCATCAGTTCTCCTTGATACATTTGTCCTTTCTCCTCATACTCACCCATCAGTTATCCTTGATACATTTGACCTTCCTCCTCATACTCGCCCATCAGTTATCCTCGGCACACCTGTCCTTCCTATTCATACTCAACCATCAGTTATCCTTGATAAATTTGACCTTCCTCCTCATACTCACCCATCAGTTCTCCTTGATACATCTGTCCTTCCTCCTCATACTCACCCATCACTACTGCTTGACACACTCTTGTCCTTCCTCCTCATACTCTTCAATCTGTACTGCTTGATACATCTGTCCTTCCACCTCATACTCACCCAGCAGTGCTCCTTGATACACCAATGTCCTTCCTCCTCATACTCACCCATCAGTTCTCCTTGATGCATCTGTCCTTTCTCCTCATACTCACCCATCAGTTCTCATTGATACATCTGTCCTTCCTCCTCACACTCACCCATCAGTTCTCCTTGATACATCTGTCCTTCCTTCTCATTCTCACCAATCAGTGCTCCGTGATACACCCATGTCCTTCCCCCTCATACTCACCCATCAGTTCTCTTTGATAAATCTGTCCTTTCTCCTCATACTCACCCATCACTATTCCTTGACTCACTCCTCTCCTTCCTCATTCTCACCGATCAGTTCTCATGGATACATCTGTGCTTCCTCCTCATACTCACCCATACGTTCTTCTTGATACATTTGTCCTTCCTCCTCATACTCCCCCATCAGTGCTCCTAGACACACCCTTGTCCTTCTGCTCATACTCACCCATCAGTTTTCCTTGATACATCTGTCCTTCCTCCTCATACTCACCCATCAGTACTCCTTCATACACCCATGTCCTTCCTCCTCATACTCACCCATCAGCTCTCTTTGATACATCTGTCCTTCCTCCTCATACTCACCAATCAGTACTCCTTGACACAACCATGTCCTTCCTCCTCACACTCACCCATCAGTTCTCCTTCATACATCTGTCCTTCCTTCTCATACTCACCAATCAGTGCTCCTTGATACACCAATGTTCTTCCCCCTCATACTCACCCATCAGTTCTCTTTGATAAATCTGTCCTTCCTCCTCATACTCACCCATCACTATTCCTTGACTCACTCCTCTCCTTCCTCATTCTCACCGATTAGTACTCCTTGATACATCTGTCCTTCCTCCTCATACTCACCCATCATGACTCCTTGATACACCCATGTCCTCCCTCCTCATACTTACCCATCAGTTTTCCTTGATTCATCTGTTCTTCCCGCTCATACTCACACATGAGTTATCCTTGATACATTTGTCCTTCTTCCTCATACTCACACATCAGTTCTCATTGATACATCTGCCCTTCCTCCTCATACTCAACCATCACTACTCCGTGATACACCCATGTCCTTCCTCCTCATACTCACCCATCAGTTCTCCTTGATACATTTGGCCCTCCTACACATACTCACCCATCAGTGCTCCTTGATACACCCTTGTCCTCCCTCCTCATACTCACCCATCAGTGCTCTTTCATACACCCATATCCTTCCTCCACATTTTCAGACATCAGTTCTCCATGATACATTTGTCCTTCCTCCTAATACTCACCCATCAGTCCTCCTTGATACACCCATGTCCTTCCTCCTCATACTCACCCATCAGTGCTCCTTGATACACCAATTTTCCTTCCTTCTCATACTCACCAATCAGTTCTCCTTCATACACCCATGTCCTTCCTCCTCATATTCACCCATCAGTGTTCCTTGATATACTCATGTCCTTCCTCCTCATACTCACCCATCAGTTCTCCTTGATACATCTGTCCTTCCTCATCATACTCACCCATCAGTTCTTCTTGATACATCTCTCCTTTCTCCTCATACTCACCCATCAGTTCGCCTTGATACATCTGTTCTTCCTCCTCATACTCAACCATCAGTTCTCCTTGATACATCTGTCTTTCCTCCTTATACTCACCCATCAGGGATCCTTGATACATCTGTTCTTCCTCATCATACTCACCCATCAGTTCTCCTTGATACATCTATCCGTCCACCTCATACTCACCCATCATTTCTCCTTGAAACATCTGTCTTTCCTACTCATACTCAGCCATCAGTACTCATTGATGCACCCTTGCCCTGCCTCATCATACTCACCCATCAGTTCACCTTGATTCATCTGTCCTTCCTCCTCATACTCACCCATCAGTTCTCCTTGATACATCTGTCCTTCCTTCTCATACTCACTGATCAGTTCTCCTTGATACATCTGTCCTTCGCCTCATAACCCCCATAATTTTTCCTTGATACACATGTCATTCCTCCTCATACTCACCCATCAGTGCTCCTTGATTCACCCATGTCCTTCCTCCTTATACTCACTCATCAGTTGTCCTTCATACATCTGTCCTTCCTTCTCATACTCACCGATCAGTTCTCCTTGATACATCTGTCCTTCGCCTCATAAACCCCATCATTTTTCCTTGATACATATGTCATTCCTCCTCATACTCACCCATCAGTGCTCCTTGATTCACCCATGTCCTTCCTCCTCATACTCACTCATCAGTTGTCCTTCATACATCTGTCCTTCCTTCTCATACTCCCCAGTCAGTTCTCCTTGATACATCTGTCTTTCCTCCTCATACTCAGCCATCAGTACTCATTAATACACCCTTCCCTTCCTCATCATACTCACCCATCAGTTCTCCTTGATACATCTGTCCTTCCTCCTCATACTCACCAATCAGTTCTCCTTGATACATCTGTCTTTCCTCCTCATACTCAGCCATCAGTACTCATTAATACACCCTTGTCCTTCCTCCGCATACTCACCCATCAGTTCTACTTGATACATCTGTCTTTCTTCCTCATACTCACCCATCAGTTCTCCCTGATACATCAGTGTTTCCTCCTCATACTCAGCCATCAGTACTCATTAATAGACCCATGCCCTTCCTCATCATACTCACCCATCAGTTCTCCTTGTTACATCTGTCCTTACTCCATAAACTCACCCATCAGTTCTCCTTGATACATCTGTCCTTCCTCCTCATACTCACCCATCAGTTTGCCTTGATACATTTGTTCTTCCTCCTCATACTCACCCATCAGTACTCCTTGATGCTTCTGTCCTTCCTCCTCATACTCACCCATCAGGGATCCTTGATACATCTGTCCTTCCTCCTCATACTCACCCATCAGTTCTCCTTGATACATCTGTCCTTCCTCCTTATACTCACCCATCAGTTCTTCTTGATACACTCCTGTCCTTTCTCCTCATACTCACCCATCCGTTCTCCTTGATACATCTGTCTTTCCTACTCATACTCAGCCATCTGTACTCATTTATACGCCCTTGCACTTCCTCATTATACTCACCTATCAGTTCTCCTTGATACATCTGTCCTTCCTCCTCATACTCACCCATCAGGGATCCTCGATACATCTGTCCATCCTCATCATACTTACCCATCAGATCTCCTTGATACATCTGTCCTTCCTCCTCATACTCACCCATCAGTTCTCCTTGATTCACTCCTCTCCTTCCACCTCATACTCACCCATCAGTTCTCCTTGATACATCTGTCTTTCCTACTCATACTCAGCCATCAGTACTCATTGATACACCCTTGCTCTTTCTCATCATACTCACCCATCAGTTCTCCTTGATACATCGGTCCTTCCTCCTCATAGTCACCCATCAGTTCTCCTTGATACATCTGCCCTTCCTCCTCATACTCACCCATCAGTTCTCCTTGATTCACTCCTGTGCTTCCACCTCATACTCACACACCAGTACTCCTTGATACACCCATGTCCTTCCATCTCATACTCACCCATCAGTTCTCGTTGATACATTTGTCCTTTCTCCTCATACTCACCCATCAGTTATCCTTGATACATTTGACCTTCCTCCTCATACTCACCCATCAGTTCTCCTCGATACACCTGTCCTTCCTATTCATACTCAACCATCAGTTATCCTTGATATAATGACCTTCCTCCTCATACTCACCCATCAGTTCTCCTTGATACATCTGTCCTTCCTCCTCATACTCACGCATCACTACTCCTTGACACACTCTTGTCTTTCCTCCTCATACTCGTCAATCTGTACTGCTTGATACGTCTGTCCTTCCGCCTCATACTCACCCAGCAGTGCTCCTTGATACACCACTGTCCTTCCTCCTCATACTCACCCATCAGTTCTCCTTGATACATCTGTCTTTCTTCCTCATACTCACCCATCGGTACTCATTGATACACCCATGTCCTTCCTCCCCATACTCACCAATCAGTTCTCCTTGATACATCTGTCCTTCTTCCTCATACTCACCCATCAGTTCTCCTTGATACTTTTTTCCTTCCTCCTCATACTCACCCATCAGCGATCCTTGATATACCCATGTCATTCCTCCTCATACTGACCCATCAGTACTCCTTGATACACCCATGTCTTTCCTCCTCATTCTCACCCATCAGTGCTCCTTGATACACCCATGTCCTTCCTCCACATACTCACCCATCATTGGTCCGTGATACATCTGTCTTTCCTCCTCATACTCACCCATTGGTACTCATTGATACACCAATGTCCTTCCTCCTCTTACTCACCCATCAGTTCTCCTTGATACATCTGTCTTTCCTCCTCATACTCAGCCATCAGTACTCATTAATACACCCTTGCCCTTCCTCATCATACTCACCCATCAGTTCTCATTGATTAACCTGTCCTTCTTTTTCATACTCACCCATCAGTTCTCCTTGATACATCTGTCTTTCCTCCTCATTCTCAGCCATCAGTACTCATTGATACACCCTTGTCCTTCCTCCTCATACTCACCCATCAGTTCTCCTTGATACATCTGTCCATCCTCCTCATACTCACCCATCCCTACTCTTTGACACATTCCTGTCCTTCCTCCTCATACTCACCCACCAGTTCTCGTTGATACATTTGTCCTTCTTCCTAAAACTCACCCATCAATTCTCCTTGATACCCCCTTGTGCTTCTTCCTCATACTCACCCATACGTACTCTTTGATACATCTGTCTTTCCTTCCTCCTCATACTCACCCATCAGTTTTCCTTGGTACATCTGTCCTTCCTCCTCATACTCACCCATCAGTACTCCTTGATATATCTGTTCTTCATCCTCATACTCACCCATCACTTCTTCTTGATACATCTGTCCTTCCTCATCATACTCACCCATCAGCTCTCCTTGATACACCCTTCTGCTTCTTCCTCATACTCACCCAGAAGTACTCTTTGATACATCTGTCCTACCTTCCTCCTCATTCTCAGCCTTCAGTTCTCCTTGGTACATTTGTGCTTCCTTCTCAATCTCACCCATTAGTGTTTCTTGATACATCTGTCCTTCTTCCACATACTCACCCATCAATTCTTCTTGATACATCGGTCCTTCCTCCTCATACTCACCCATCAGTTCTCCTTGATTCACCTTTGTGCTTCTTCCTCATACTCTCCCATGCGTACTCTTTGATGCATCTGTCCTTCCTTCCTCCTCATACTCGCCCATCAGTTCTCCTTGATACATTTTTCCTTCCTCCTCATACTCACCCATCAGCGATCCTTGATACACCCATGTCATTCCTCCTCATACTGACCCATCAGTACTCCTTGATACACCCATGTCTTTCCTCCTCATTCTCACCCATCAGTGCTCCTTGATACACCCATGTCCTTCCTCCACATACTCACACATCATTTGTCCTTGATACATCTGTCTTTCCTCCTCATACTCACCCATTGGTACTCATTGATACACCAATGTCCTTCCTCCTCTTACTCACCCATCAGTTCTCCTTGATACATCTGTCTTTCCTCCTCATACTCAGCCATCAGTAATCATTAATACACCCTTGCCCTTCCTCATCATACTCACCCATCAGTTCTCCTTGATTAACCTGTCCTTCTTTTTCATACTCACCCATCAGTTCTCCTTGATACATCTGTCTTTCCTCCTCATTCTCAGCCATCAGTACTCATTGATACACCCTTGTCCTTCCTCCTCATACTCACCCATCAGTTCTCCTTGATACATCTGTCCTTCCTCCTCATACTCACCCATCACTACTCTTTGACACATTCCTGTCCTTCCTCCTCATACTCACCCATCAGTTCTCCTTGATTCACCTTTGTGCTTCTTCCTAATACTCAACCATGTGTACTCTTTGATGCATCTGTCCTTCCTTCCTCTTCATACTCGCCCATCAATTCTCCTTGGTACATTTGTGCTTCCTTCTCATACTCACCCATCAGTGTTCCTTGATACACCCCTCTCATTCCTCCTCATTCTCACCCATCAGTACTCCTTGGTACAACTCTGTCCTTCCTCCTTGTACTCACCCACCATTTCTCATTGATACACCCATTCTTCTTCCTCTTAGAAATCTTTGTAACACCTTCATCTTATCTCCTCCAACTGAAACACAGTTTTATTACCCTTATTCTTCCCTTCAGTTAAAACTATTGGTCGCCCTCAATTTCAAGGGTTGGCAGAGCTGGCTTAGTGCCTCTATGTGTAGCTCCACGGAGTTTGAAAAAAACTCTGTGGAGCTACGCATAGCTCCGCTCCCTCCCTGCTCCCGCGTCTCAAATGCTTTAAAAATAAAAAAAGAAAGCACTTACCTGTGTTTCTGCCGCCTCCCTGCCTGGCCGCTCTCCTTCCTCCTCCTCGCCACACTCGCAAGATGTACAACGTAGTGTTTTTTTATGAAAAAGGACGCAAGAGGAGCAGGAAGGAGAGTGGCCAGGCAGGGAAGGCAGCAGAAAGTGCCTTCATTTTATTATTTTGAAAGTATTTGGAAGGGGGGAGGGAGCCGCTAACTCCGCTCCACCACGGAGGCGGAGTTTTCCCTATCTCCGCGTTCGCCACGGAGCGTGGAGAAGGCAAATCTCGCCAAACTCAATAGGCGGAGCGGAGTTACCCTCCCAGGGTTACTTACTACAGTACTATTACGTCTCCCTCATATATGTATGAATGTTTTTTTATCCCTCCCATGTTAAATTTATTTACCCAGTGTACCGCCCCCTCTCTTTAACACGTAATATTGTTCCTCTCTTATTCTCACCCATTTTATCGTCCTCTCACCCCTTTACTCTGCTATAAACACAACTTTATTTTATCTTCCTATGTCCTTATATGTTCTTTTTGTATATCCCAAGTCTATCCTTCCTCTGCTCTGCCTTCTAATGTATAGCCTACGCCCATATTAGCCCTATCTTTCATCCATCACACAAGTAGAATTTAGCCCTCATACTACTTTACTTTCATCCCTTTCAGCCTCCATTCCTCATGACCCACATGTTTTTTTTCCTGTCATGTCCTTTCTTTTTCCTCCAACATTTATCCTGTGTTTTATCTCTTCCACCCCATGTGTAAGCTCTCATATACACACCACTCCCTTTATTTCCCGATCTGTATCTTCTCTTTCATATAAATTCACATCCTTTGATCATCATACATATTACCTTTCCTCCATACATCCCAATTTTGTATCCCTCACATACTACATTTTTTCTGCCGATTCATCACTGCCTTGTGTCACTCATTTCCCTTAATTCTTTCTTACTCATGATCCTACATTCCTCTCCCCAGACCCTTCAGATGTCTTCCTCAACAGTACCACACTTAACATCTATACACCTTATTTTCTTCTTTCACACCTGCCATTTCTCCATCCTTTTGTTTACCTAGTGTACCCCCTATCTGTCCTGCCAGGGACACCCCTCTCTTTCCTCCCTCACTCAACCTTGAGTTTCCTCACCACCCTTCCTGGTGTCCTCCCATTGCCATGGAAACCATCTGGGAGTGCATCCAAGAAGGAAGGAAGTGAGACCAGGGTCTGCACAGACCAGCGCTGATTGGCCTATCAGGGAATGGACTTCACCCCACCCCCCTCTGCCTCCTTTCTAATTACCTTATTTGCTTCAGGATGGCAAGCCAAGACGGCCCGGGGTCCCAACCTCCCCAGACGCTGACGCCTCAGACACGGAAGACTTTGTGGATGCATTCTACGCACCTCTCCAGCGGTATTCGGTGCTACACAGCCTGGTGGGCCCGGCCTGTATCTTCCTTCGACAGAGTATTGCCATCACACAGCTTGTATGTAACACTAAAGCCCACCCCCACCTTCCCTCTGGCCTAACCTCTCATGTATGTCCTACCACGCCATCTCATATGAGTAACCCCTACCTCAACATGGTGTATGTCAATGTTATCATACTTCCGGCGTGTCCCTACTATACAAAGGTGTGTGTAACCACTGAGACTGAACCCAGTGTGTCCTCACTTCCTCCCACAGTGTGTTCCCTTGACTCTACACCTAATGAGTTCTCAATATGCCTTTACCTAATGTGTCCTCTATATCCCTACATGGAGTATGTCTTTACTTCCTCATGCAGTGATCTTGTCTTTAACTCTATACCCAGTGAGCTCTCACTACCCTACACTGAGTATCTTCTTCGTGTCAACTGGATAGGGCATCTCTCTATTACTACCTTATGCACAGCTTGTCACTACTCCAACACCCAATGTCCACTCATTCCCTCCACTGGGCATGTACATGTCTCAGCAGCGTCTGAAATCCTCCTCCCTTGCAGACATGGTTGGTCTTCCCAGGCCGGGTGAGCCATCTCTTACCTCCATGTCACCTCCACCAATGTGTGGACAACCAGACTCAGAACATGAGCACACGCCTGAAAATCTAGCGCTGTGACTGGGTGGAATATTAGTCAGATTGGTGACAGAGCCCCTGTCCAGCGAACTGTAACTCAGTCCCTAAATGTAATTTCTTGGAAGTGTGGCTTCTGAAGAAGGGTTCATAATTTGGGTGAGCTGTAGTGGGAATCAATCTACTCAGCTTCACGCTGGAAGTCACTGCTTGACTGAGCGTGAAGGAACTGGTGGGGCCAAGAATAAACCCAGACTTGGTGGATTCAGTTTGGGGGGGAGGTCACATGATCTTCCTGCATGTGCAAGGATTAGGCAGCCCTAGGGGAGGCCAATGTCAGTGCTGGCAGAGAACTTTGCACATTGTTTTATGTCACTCGCATGCATGCAGACGTTGACTGTCCTGGTTGGCCAGGAGTACTAGGAGAACCTGCAACTTTATCAATCAAACACTTATAAAGTTTGCCAACTCACCCATCAGGGCCTTGAGCGGCTGGAGAAGTTGGCTGCTGCCTGGAGGCATGTTCAGTTAAACAGCCAGGCTTTAAGATCCTTTCTGAAATGCCAGAGCCAGGGTGCGCTTCTGAGAGGGAGGGAATGCCGTTCCATGCCTCGTCAGCTAGGTGCGAGAAGGAGCGTCCTCCGCTGTTGGTTTAGGTTGCAGATTGTGGAGGGAGGGTAGACTCTGATGGTAATGCAGGTCACTGGTATTTGCTGCGGTCTAGAGGTGCCTGTCGGGACGAGTTGTTGATGGTTGTTGAGGTCAGTGGAGATGGAGAACAGTTGTAAAATAGTGTTGTTAAATCTGATGCTAATGGCAGGATATCTATCAGGGCTTCATGGTGGATGGTACTGAATATTGATGATAGACCAAGAAGGAAGCACGGGTTGCCTTTGCCTGTGAGCACGCCGTCATCCGTGACTGCACAGCTCCTGACTCTGTTCCTCCTCATCGACTGAAGCCTGACTGATAGCAGTGTTGAAGTAGAAGCATGATCGGCCAGTAAGGGGAGAGGTTCTCAGGGTTCTCAATGTTCAGGGGATCTGTTCAGTTTTGATTGTATCTGGGAAGACGCCTGAGGTTCTGCTGCATTGACCATGCTGAGGAGGGGTGGAGGGCATCTCTGGTGAGTGATCTCATGACCCTGCAGGGGCAAGAAAAAGAGGCAGAGAGCATCTGGTAGTGGATTAAAGACTACCAGCCTTAAAATTCAGCATGCCAACATTTAATTGCACCAGCCGCTGGCTTCTGAGTAGAGCTTCGGGCACCGACACTCTTTCTTTTACAAATTAAGCACTGCCACCATCTAAAGAAAAAGACTGGCCAATCACACCAGGGTTGTCCTGACTGGTTTCCTTGAATTGTGAGATGTTGGCGCATCCCCTGTGGTCCAGAGCAAACAATGTTTTTTTTTTGTGGAAATTTGTTTATTCAAACCAGCAAGTCAATGACATTACAGTTATGGACATACATATCCGCAGCAAAATCAGACAGGATCAAAACCAATCAGGCACTGTAAAAGAGCAAACAATGTTTGATCAACTTGAAAGGAGAAGGCTTGAACGTACACCTCGTCTCTTTACAAACCAACCTTGTGCTCTTTTGCTTCCTTTACCGCTGGCACGTGGCTTGTGGTTGCTCCTCAGGGGAGTTTTCTTCTTCGGCGGTGTGTCGCCATGTTCCCTGCACATCGTGAGACGTGCTGGGACTTCTAGGGAGAGTCCTGCATTCCGGATTCTATCATACGCTGCATGCGGGCAAACGAGAGAAACCTGAATCCATATGAATACAGTCATACGGAATGCCTGATCATGTTATATTTGATTATTGTAGAAGTTTGGCTCGCAGAACAAAGGGCCCTGGGGGTCTGTTCTATTTAATTTTGTCCTGGATAGAGAATGGACCCATCTGATCTACAAGTCTATATTTTGGAACATGAGAGTTTTAAACCTTAAGCTTTTCCAAATTAGTAGCCTCTGTAGTGCTTTCGGACCTTGCCAAATTGATTTTCGTGCGGAATTTTCAAAACAAGACAAGCAGCCGCATTTTTGAACCCTTTGCAATCTATTGGTCAGCTCCTGTTGTGCCCCAAGAAAAAGACTATTGACAAAGTCCACTGTTGATGAAATTAGAGCCTGGACAATGTCTTGCCCAGTATATGCTGGCAAGAATTGTAAGGACGCTCTCAAGGATTTCAATAGAGAAAAGCAGACGCCAGAAGTTGACTGACCCGGGAGTTTAAATGAAAGGGTCATGGCCATTTTCACCCCAAGATGTTGTGCAACTGATGTAGGAGAGCGAGGTTTTCCCAACTTCATGAGCCATAATCTGGTCACATCAAGAGGAGGGGATTTGCCAAAATGTAGCATCCCAAATTTATCAGCGTTAAGACAGAGGCAGCTATTATGCATCCAGCAGCCTTGGACGTTGGCTGTGATTGAGTCGTACAGATAATTAAAAGTGAACATCAGCTGAGTGTCGTCTGCGTAGGACACAACGTTAAAGCCCCATTGTTAGAAAGTCACCATGTTGCCCTGTTTACCCTCATTTTATTGCTGAATGATACTGGTAGTAACTGACTCTGACTAACTGTACCCTGGGCTCTGCTAACCAGGCCCAGGGCGAGTGCTAGGATTAAAAAGGTAAATGGAATAGTGTACACCAACCATTGGAAATGACAGACCCTATAAATCCCTAGTAGATAATAGGGCCAGGGAATGCAATCGACCTATAGGTCCCTAGTAGATAATAGTGCATGGTCAGAGGTCGGGGTATATGGAAATGCGCCACACTGTGGGTTGGTCTAGCCAGCTCTTACTGCCCTGGTGAGAAATCACCCATGTTGGAGTTTGAAGTGTAGTGCTTTGTGGAGGAAGTTGTCATGCTTTTGGGTGGCACCCAGCATCTCATTGGACAGACGTTCCCTCCTGTTTGTCACCCCAGAACACTGTATAAATATGTGGGAGCTGCGTAGTCTCTTAGATCTGCTGCCTGATGCTACAAGGAGAAGAAGGACTGCCCAGCACTCTCACTGGCTGTGACCACTGCACAATCTGGTACTACAGCACTGGGATTCTCCCTTGCTTCAAGAAGGATAAAGGAGTAGAATCCCTGCAAACAACAAGTTAAGAGAGTCCACCTGCAGAATCTCCACCAAGATTGCATCCTGTGGACTTTTAAGGATTTGGCGAGGTGCATTATAGGAATTGTAGTCCAGACATCCCAGAGACCATCTAGGAGATTCAAGACTTTTTGGGTTGTTTTTTGGACAGTTTGTATCCGCAAGAAGACCGCCAGGAAGCACCTCTTAAAGTTTGGAGAACTTTGGAGAACTTTTGTGAAAAACTCCATGAGGTGACCAACCCCACATCGAGATTCTAGGCAACTCCCTTCAACCACGACCCAGGCAAGATTTCAGGGTTGTCCCGCTGAAATCTCCGGATCTCAAGACTTCTGAAATTTGACCGGGGCCTCACAGAAAGTCAAGCCAGAGAGCCTGCACCAAAATAGGCCTGCTTTAGAGGGTCGAGCGATGTCGGAAGAAAAAGCTCCAGAAAAGTTTCTAAGTGTATTACAGAAGACAAGACAACCATGTTGGCCTCTGACCTCAAAGAAGTTATCTCTCGCTTCCACATTCCCTCCTGGTATCTCCTCAGTTAAATGTAACTATTATAGCAAGGATTATGAGAGGTCTGCCTTGAGGCCCTATGTAGAAGGTGGGCAGCTCCTGCTTCCAATGGGTTCTTTTTTGCCTGCCCTAGTATATCCTGCTCTCAAAATACTTGGTCAGATCCCCCTCTTTTGAACACTTTTCATTACCAACAGGGGAATCTAAACAAAGCTTGACTGATACATGCACACTAGAAGTCAGGCCTCAAAACTAGCATCCCAGCCCTCATTCATTTCCTTCAGAAAGTTACACACTGATGAAACATCCTTCTCTTTCAACAGAGCAACATTTTAAAACTCACTCCCCGCAAAGATAAGAAACATCCAAAACCACCACAGATTCAGGGATGCAGTAAAGACCTGGCTATTCCGTAAAAGGTGACACCCCCACTGCAAAGCAGTCCCAAATCCTAACAATCCCACAAATTTGAGTCAGTCACCTGTGTACTGGTGGTAGGTATTTGCATCTCTCACTCCTCTTGGCTCCATTCCAAGCTTAAGTGTACCTAACAATATTGCATGCATGTATCTGTTCCCAAACACACTTTGAAAATGATGCTCATCAGGACTGTAAACTACGTTCACAGTACAATTTTGTATGTTGAACTATGCAATTCTACTTAGGCCCTGATTACAAATTCCTTGGAGGAGAGGGTGATATGTATTGCACATGGTAAGTTTGACAAATATTAAGGATCTGCTCTCTCATAATCAAATTATTTAATCCTTTAAAATCAGTTACTCTACTACCCACCAGCCAACCTTCTAGAGCCTTGGTTGCACAATCAACAAAGTCAGTCCAATCCTGAGTCTGTGCTTTCTGGGTGTCTCTGAACTTCAACCTGTACTGTTCAGTGGTTAAGCCAAACCCATCTATCAATGCACTCTTCAGGGCTTTATAATCATTAGCATTTTCTTCTCTAACAGTGAGGAGCTTGTCTCTACCTTTATCTGAAAAGGAGAGCCACAAGATTGCTGCCCACTGTTTCTGGGGGACCTGTTGAACTTTACAGGCCCTCTCCATAGCAGTTATCCATTTGTGGATATCATCCCCACTCTGGTAGGGAGGAACAACATTGGACAGGTTCCTATGATCTGGCATGTAATCTCTGCCTCTAGGGACACTGTTGCTGCCACCAGGGGTATCTAACCCCTCTTTCTTTGAAGCTCTTTGGAGCTCGAAGGCTTCCCTATCTAAGGCCAATTGCTTGGTTCTGAGGGCAAGCCTAGCTTCCTCATACTGGAGCATCTTGAACCTTCTTTCAGAGGAGTTCTCTCTGGGAAAGTAGGAGTTCCTCTGTGGAATAGATTCTCTTCCAGAGTGATATGACCTGTCAGAGTCCCTTGAGAGGGACCTAGGCCTGTCTTCCACTCTGTCAGCTCTCTTAGGGAGATTTCCTCTATTCTCTTCAGACCCTTCTGGGTCTGGCCCTTCACCCACAGAGTCCAGGTCATCTTGATTGTCATCATCAGACCAAGAGACTATGTGTGACCCACCCCCTGATGCAGACCCAGTAGCTCCTAGAGCTTGTTTCAGGTCATCTGCTACTAGCAGATCTATTAGGTGTTGTGATGAGGGACTACTGCCCACCCTCAGATGTCTTTCAAAGCATAAGGCCTTCAGTTCAGTGTAGGCTATATCTTTGTACTGAGATGGGATGGACCCACTGGCTCCACCCTGGTGAGGCATACTAGTGTTGTGCAGTGTTGTTCTACCTACACTAGTTTGTGGCCTACTGATCCTAGCTTGAGCTGTAGCACGGGTGTGCTATCCCTTCACAAACAGCTCTAAGTTCAGTAGAACTTATTGATACTAGCTTGACTTTATATGTACCTTGAGTACCTTTAGTGGTTTTCAGTTAGTAATTCAAATAGAGATTTTCTGGTAAAACAATGGCAAGCTGGAATCCCACACGCTGCCCACCAATGTGAGAAGTTGGCCTGGCATATGCTGGTCACTAGTTATAGTGGCCACCTTGCACCAGTCCAATTCGACTCTTGGTAGATAGGTTTAAAGACAACCTTTTAAAGAAAGCTATCCTAGTGGTAGCTGTGGAGAGCAGCCTTCAGGCTAAGTCTCTGAGGAATGTAAAGCAGCTTGTTTTACCTTATAATCTCTTGAATTACCAAATGAAAAGACACCACACAGGTATATATATCAAATATATATGTATTTATTTCTAAATATACTCTACTAATCTCTTTATGAGATTAGAGCCAGGTAAACATTAATAAGATCAACAGTTCTCAATAAATTAAGCACAAATATGGCTTTAGCCCTAGGGGCGTACCAGACCATATACTAAAATAGTGGTATAACAAACTCGACTTGCAAAAGTGAGAGGCCTAGGGCCTTGGGAATGGCTGGGGCTTCACTACTGCAGTGTTTACAGGTAAGTAATCGGCCCACAGAGGACGCGTGCAGTGTCTAAACACACACGCGGGTTTCAATGCGTTTCAATGGCAAATGTCGCGGTTTGTATTTTACAGTTCTAGGGCACTTCGGAATGGACAACAAGCAAACAACTTACAGGGTAAGTACTTCGATAGCCAATGCGCACTTGGGCATTGTAATGCCAGAGTTACCTCACCCAGGGAAGCCGGGTGCAGAGGTGTCCTTTGGTGTCGGGTTGCGATGCTGCTTTCAATGGGAATTGGTGAAGTCTTGCTGCTTGTGTCGTCGGGTGAAGTGTCCGTGGAAATCCAACGATGGATTGGAGTTGCAGGCGACCTAGAAATTGAGGGGACAGAGTTCAGAGTCACTTGCCAGTGACCGGTGGCCTTCAGGATAGATGACCACGACTGTCGAGTCTCTTCACGTCGCTGATGGTGGTTTGTCTCTTCGCCCACGTGGTCCAGGAGAGATTGAGGAAGACCAGCAGCTGGAGTTGGAGGGTCCCACAACGTCTGCAGCTGATGGCCATGTCGGCAGTCGGATCGGAGCCAACAAACCTTGGCAACTGCAAGTCTCAAGTAGAATAAAGATCTTGGATGGTTCAGACCAGCAAGGTGCGATGGACTTACCCAGCGAAGGTAAGTGAGGGCAGGCTCAGAGCAACCAGGTGAACCCTTGGAGCAGTTCAGAAAGTCTTTGGGAGGGCTACTAGCCAACCGGCAAGCAACCGCGAAGATGCCTTTGCAGGGAAACTTCAGGAGCAGCCCACGGTCACTCGGGACGAGGTAGGCCACTGATCTTGGGTTTCAGACCTGCTAGGGACTTGGACATTAAGTGGTCCAAAGCACAAGTTTGTAGTTTGTCGTTCAGGGCTTGCACTCAAAATCAGTGCACGGTTCCCTGGTATTGCTGTACCTCGTCACTCGTGGGGTCCAGATGCCACAGTTCCGCTGGGGACTCAAAATGGCCGACGAGAGGTCAGGAAATCAGCTTCAGGGGACGCAGGGACTTCGGGCTCCGGCGGGAGCGGTAAAGTTTGCAACCGTTGTTCAGTCCTTTAGGTGCCTGCCAAGCAGGGGAGTCACTCCTTGACTCCAAGGGAGATCCTTCGGTCTTCTAAAGATAGTAGAAAGTTGAAGGGCCAGGATTCTTCTTCGTTGAGCGCCGTCCAGGTGTAATCTAAATTGCATTGGCAACGTGTGGTATCTTATACTGATAAGATGGGAGGGACTAGCTCTATGACCACTCCTCTAGGAGGGCCAGGGTAGTGGGTGGTTACACCCACTTTCCTTTTTTCCAGTTTCGCACCAGGACAGGGGCAGGCAGCCCCTGAATCGGTTTGAGCTGGCATATGCACAGAGGAGCCTACTGCTCCCCCAGTGCAGGACTTCAAAGCACTCAAGAGTGCACCCACCCAGCTCCAACACACTAAACCCTGTCTGGGAGGTGGTGACACCTCCCTGTGACAGGAAACCCTTTGTTGAGCTCCCTCCACTGCGAGTTTCGGTCAGCAGCAGGAGGGCAGCCCGGTGTCTGTGCTGGTGGCATCCATTTTGTGATGCCAGGGCTCTAGATGATTTCTACCGTGTAGTACAGGGTGTACATGTCGTCCCCTCTAGACGGGTGGGATCCTACTCCCACACCAGTTACTGGTGTGGGTGTAGGATTCCAAGTTGTTTGACACCAAACACGACATGTTTTGATGCAGTCATTCCAAAGTTAGCATTTACCGCGAGGTTATAATGCACTTAAGAGTATATGGTTTAACCGCATCCACAAACAGCAGCAGAGAATAGACTCTGCCAGCTGCAGAGGGGCCCTGCTCAGGCAGGAGCACCCCCTCACATAGTAAACCAAGCACCCTGCCCTTGGGATTGATAGGGCCTACCATAGGGGTGACTGATAGGTTTATATGTGTGTGTATGGTGAGATATAGGAACCTATACCTCAGTGAGGAGTGCTAACACTACCTCACCCAGGCTGCAGTAGCAGGCCTGTGGTGTCAGATTGTGAGTGCTTCCCAGGGGTGGCATAATACATGCTGCAGCCCCTGGTAGGCCTGTGAAGTACCAATGCCCTAGGTACCTAAGGTACCATATACTAGGGGCTGATAAGGTACCACAGTTTCCAATCACTAGTGCATCTAATATGCACACCAATCATTTAAGGGAGTAAGCAGATAGGCTGGGGTCCTGGATAGCAGGATCCCAGCCAGACTAGTCAAAAACCATTCAAACACCAGGAAAAAAGTGGGGGCAACCATATAGTCAGATTCCACCTTCCTACAGAATCTACTCAGCTTCACACTGGAAGTCATTGCTTGACTGAGCGTGAAGGAACTGGTGGGGCCAAGGATAAACCCAGACTTGGTGGATTCAGTTCGGGGGGGAGGTCACATGATCTTCCTGCATGTGCAAGGATTAGGCAACCCTAGGGGAGGCCGATGTCAGTGCTGGCAGAGAACTTTGCACATTGTTTTATGTCACTCGCATGCATGGAAACGTTGACTGTCCTGGTTGGCCAGGAGTACTAGGAGAACCCGCAACTTTATTAATCAAACACTTATAAAGTTTGCCAACTCACCCATGAGGGCCTCGAGGGGCTGGAGACGTTGGCTGCTGTCTGGAGGCATGTTCAGTTAAACAGCCAGGCTTTAAGATCCTTTCTGAAATGCCAGAGCCAGGGTGCGCTTCTGAGAGGGAGGGAATGCCGTTCCATGCCTAGTCAGCTAGGTGCGAGAAGGAGCGTCCTCCGCTGTTGGTTTAGGTTGCAGATTGTGGAGGGAGGGTAGACTCTGATGGTAATGCAGGTCACTGGTATTTGCTGCAGTCTAGAGGTGCCTGTCGGGACGAGTTGTTGATGGTTGTTGAGGTCAGTGGAGATGGAGAACAGTTGTAAAATAGTGTTGTTAAATCTGATGCTAACGGCAGGATATCTATCAGGGCTTCATGGTGGATGGTACTGAATATTGATGATAGACCAAGAAGGAAGCACGGGTTGCCTTTGCCTGTGAGCACGCCGTCATCCGTGACTGCACAGCTCCTGACTCTGTTCCTCCTCATCGACTGAAGCCTGACTGATAGCAGTGTTGAAGTAGAAGCATGATCGGCCAGTAAGGGGAGAGGTTCTCAGGGTTCTCAATGTTCAGGGGATCTGTTCAGTTTTGATTGTATCTGGGAAGACGCCTGAGGTTCTGCTGCATTGACCATGCTGAGGAGGGGTGGAGGGCATCTCTGGTGAGTGATCTCATGACCCTGCAGGGGCAAGAAAAAGAGGCAGAGAGCGTCTGGTAGTGGATTAAAGACTACCAGCCTTAAAATTCAGCATGCCAACATTTAATTGCACCAGCCGCCGGCTTCTGAGTAGAGCTTCGGGCACCAACACTCTTTCTTTTACAAATTAAGCACTGCCACCATCTAAAGAAAAAGACTGGCCAATCACAGCACACCAGGGTTGTCCTGACTGGTTTCCTTGAATTGTGAGACGTTGGCGCATCCCCTGTGATCCAGAGCAAACAACGTTTGATCAACTTGAAAGGAGAAGCTTGAACTTACACCTCGTCTCTTTACAAACCAACCTTGTGCTCCTTTGCTTCCTTTACCGCTGGCACGTGGCTCGTGGTTGCTCCTCAGGGGAGCTTTCTTCTTCGCGGTGTCTCGCCATGTTCCCTGCACATCGTGAGATGTGCTGGGACTTCTAGGGAGAGTCCTGCATTCTGGCTTCTATCACAAGTTTCATGCGGGCAAACGAGAGGGACCTGAATTGATATGAATGCAGTCATACGGAATGCCTGATCATGTTATATTTGATTATTGTAGAAGTTTGGCTCTCAGAACAAAGGGCCCTGGGGGTCTGTTCTATTTAATTTTGTCCTGGAAAGAAAATGGGCCCATCTGATCTACAAGTCTATATTTTGCAACATGAGAGTTTTAAACCTTTAGCTTTTCTAAATCGGTAGCCTCTGTAGTGCTTTCGGACCTTGCCAAATTGATATTCGCTCGGAATTTCCAAAACAAGACAAGCAGCCGCATTTTTGAGCCCTTTGCAATCTATTGGTCAGCTCCTGTTGTGCCCCAAGAAAAAGACTATTGACAAAGTCCACTGTTGATGAAATCAGAGCCTGGACAATGTCTTGCCCAGTATATGCTGGCAAGAATTGTAAGGACTTTGTCAGGGATTTCAATAGAGAAAAGCAGACGCCAGCAGTTGACTGACCCGGGAGTTTAAATGAAAGGGTCATGGCCATTTTCACCCCAAGATGTTGTGCAACTGATGCGGGAGAGGGAGGTTTTCCCAACTCCATGGGCCATAATCTGGTCACATCACGAGGAAGGGATTTGCCAAAATGTAGCATCCCACATTTATCAGCGTTAAGACAGAGGCAGCTATTATGCATCCAGCAGCCTTGGACGTTGGCTGTGATTGAGTCGTACAGATAATTAAAAGTGAACTTCACCTGAGTGTCGTCTGCCTAGGACACAACGTTAAAGCCCCATTGTTAGAAAGTCACCATGTTGCCCTGTTTACCCTCATTTTATTGCTGAATGATACTGGTAGTAACTGACTCTGACTGACTGTACCCTGGGCTCTGCTAGCCAGGCCCAGGGAGAGTGCTATGATTAAAAAGGTAAATGGAATAGTGTACACCAACCATTGGAAATGACGGACCCTATAAATCCCTAGTAGATAATAGGGCCAGGGAATGCAATCGACCTATAGGTCCCTAGTAGATAATAGTGCATGGTCAGAGGTCGGGGTGTATGGAAATGCGCCACACTGTGGGTTGGTCTAGCCAGCTCTTACTGCCCTGGTGAGAAATCACCCATGTTGGAGTTTGAAGTGTAGTGCTTTGTGGAGGAAGTTGTCATGCTTTTGGGTGGCACCCAGCATCTCATTGGACAGACGTTCCCTCCTGTTTGTCACCCCAGAACACTGTATAAATATGTGGGAGCTGCGTAGTCTCTTAGATCTGCTGCCTGATGCTACAAGGAGAAGAAGGACTGCCCAGCACTCTCACTGGCTGCGACCACTGCACAATCTGGTACTACAGCACTGGGATTCTCCCTTGCTTCAAGAAGGATTAAGGAGTAGAATCCCGGCAAACTACAAGTTAAGAGAGCCCACCTGCAGAATCTCCACCAAGATTGCGTCCTGTGGACTTTTAAGGATTTGGCGAGATGCATTATAGGAATTGTAGTCCAGACATCCCAGAGACCATCTAGGAGATTCAAGACTTTTTGGGTTATTTTTTGGACAGGAAGCACCTCTTAAAGTTTGGAGAAGTTTGGAGAACGTTTGTGAAAAAACTCCATGAGGTGACCAACCCCACATCGAGATTCAAGGCAACTCCCTTCAACCACGACCCGGCAAGATTTCAGGGTTGTCCCGCTGAAATCTCCGGATCTCAAGACTTCTGAAATTTGACCGGGGCCTCACAGAAAGTCAAGCCAGAGACCCTGCACCAAAATCGGCCTGCTGTAGAGGGTCGAGCGATGTCGGAAGAAAAAGCTCCAGAAAAGTTTCTAAGTGTATTACAGAAGACAAGACAACCATGTTGGCCTCTGACCTCAAAGAAGTTATCTCTCGCTTCCACATTCCCTCCTGGTATCTCCTCAGTCAAATGTAACTATTATAGCAAGGATTATGAGAGGTCTGCCTTGAGGCCCTATGTAGAAGGTGGGCAGCTCCTGCTTCCAATGGGTTCTTTTTTGCCTGCCCTAGTATTTCCTGTTCTCAAAATACTTGGTCAGATCCCCCTCTTTTGAACACTTTTCATTACCAACAGGGGAATCTAAACAAAGATTGACTGATACATGCACACTAGAACTCAGGCCTCAAAACTAGCATCCCAGCCCTCATTCATTTCCTTCAGAAAGTTACACACTGATGAAACATCCTTCCCTTTCAACAGAGCAACATTTTAAAACTCACTCCCCGCAAAGATAAGAAACATCCAAAACCACCACAGATTCAGGGATGCAGTAAAGACCTGGCTATTCCGTAAAAGGTGACACCCCCACTGCAAAGCAGTCCCAAATCCTAACAATCCCACAAAGTTGAGTCAGTCACCTATGTACTGGTGGTAGGCATTTGCATCTCTCACTCCTCTTGGCTCCATTCCAAGCTTAAGTGTACCTAACAATATTGCATGCATGTATCTGTTCCCAAACACACTTTGAAAATGATGCTCATCAGGACTGTAAACTACGTTCACAGTACAATTTTGTATGTTGAACTATGCAATTCTCCTTAGGCCCTGATTACAAATTCCTTGGAGGAGAGGGTGATATGTATTGCACATGGTAAGTTTGACAATTATTAAGGATCTGCTCTCTCATAATCAAATTATTTAATCCTTTAAAATCAGTTACTCTACTACCCACCAGCCAACCTTCTAGAGCCTTGGTTGCACAATCAACAAAGTCAGTCCAATCCTGAGTCTGTGCTTTCTGGGTGTCTCTGAACTTCAACCTGTACTGTTCAGTGGTTAAGCCAAACCCATCTATCAATGCACTCTTCAGGGCTTTATAATCATTAGCATTTTCTTCTCTAACAGTGAGGAGCTTGTCTCTACCTTTATCTGAAAAGGAGAGCCACAAGATTGCTGCCCACTGTTTCTGGGGGACCTGTTGAACTTTACAGGCCCTCTCCATAGCAGTTATCCATTTGTGGATATCATCCCCACTCGGGTAGGGAGGAACAACATTGGACAGGTTCCTATGATCTGGCATGTAATCTCTGCCTCTAGGGACACTGTTGCTGCCACCAGGGGTATCTAACCCCTCTTTCTTTGAAGCTCTTTGGAGCTCGAAGGCTTCCCTATCTAAGGCCAATTGCTTGGTTCTGAGGGCAAGCCTAGCTTCCTCATACTGGAGCATCTTGAACCTTCTTTCAGAGGAGTTCTCTCTGGGAAAGTAGGAGTTCCTCTGTGGAATAGATTCTCTTCCAGAGTGATATGACCTGTCAGAGTCCCTTGAGAGGGACCTAGGCCTGTCTTCCACTCTGTCAGCTCTCTTAGGGAGATTTCCTCTATTCTCTTCAGACCCTTCTGGGTCTGGCCCTTCACCCACAGAGTCCAGGTCATCTTGATTGTCATCATCAGACCAAGAGACTATGTGTGACCCACCCCCTGATGCAGACCCAGTAGCTCCTAGAGCTTGTTTCAGGTCATCTGCTACTAGCAGATCTATTAGGTGTTGTGATGAGGGACTACTGCCCACCCTCAGATGTCTTTCAAAGCATAAGGCCTTCAGTTCAGTGTAGGCTATATCTTTGTACTGAGATGGGGTGGACCCACTGGCTCCACCCTGGTGAGGCATACTAGTGTTGTGCAGTGTTGTACTACCTACACTAGTTGAGGCCTACTGGGCCTAGCTTGAGCTGTAGCAAGGGTGTGCTTGTCCCTTCACAAACAGCTCTAAGTTCAGTAGAACTTATTGATACTAGCTTGACTTTATATGTACCTTGAGTACCTTAAGTGGTTTTCAGTTAGTAATTCAAATAGAGATTTTCTGGCAAAACAATGGCAAGCTGGAATCCCACACGCTGCCCACCAATGTGAGAAGTTGGCCTGGCATATGCTGGTCACTAGTTATAGTGGCCACCTTGCACCAGTCCAATTCGACTCTTGGTAGATAGGTGTTGGACTTGGCCCTTCTGGCAGGTTCACCCCTGGACTTTTTGGCTTTTTATTGGTGACTTGGTGTGGTAATTTTTTTGGTTTCTGCGCACTTTCCCTGTGTCCCAGGGTAAAGTGCGTGCGTGCTCTGAGTGCATGTGGTGAGATAGGCCTGCCCTCCCATAGGAATGCATGGGGAGTGTATGTGTCCCTAGTAGTTCCTGATGCGTGGGGTGTGCAGGCCCAAGTTTGGTATGTGCGGACTCGTGGGAGTGAATGCTGCGCGATGATGTGTGCGGCGTGCATGTACCTAGTGTGGAAGTGCCACTTCTAGAAGTGGGCACTTCTGTGTGCAGTGTGTCTGTCGCGTGATTGGCTGGTCGTGTCATGTGACGGGCTAGGGATTCCCCAGAGTCAGGATGAGTCACCCAGTGGTGAATGGGGAGATCAGCAGCTAGATGGGTGGGAGGAGTACACCTGGGTCCTGAATAGGACAGGGTTTTCCACACACAATGCTGGCCCCGCCCCCTGTGGTGCGACTGACGACCCTAGCCCTGCCAGTGAATAGAGTGAGGGGCTGAGCACATCAAGGGTGCTCCCCAACCAGCTGCGACTGGTTTTCCCCCTCACCCTGAACCCAGAACCAAGGGTTTGCCTGTATAAAAATGGGGCTGTGTCCCCACAGAAACTGTTCTCTGCCAGGATCTTACCTGAGGGGGGCTGCTGCTGCCGCTGGACCAGAGGACCGCCACTTGGACTACCTCCCTGCCTGGAGGCCCAGTGAGCTGGCTCTGGGTCCAGCCTTGCCCCCCAACCCTGCCCTGCTGCATGCAGGGAAGAACTCTGCTGGACTTTGTGGTGCTTTTCAGGCTAAAGCGCTGGGAGTGCTCTTCCTGTGTCCCTAAGCGCTTGGAAGCGCTTTCATTTTCCTTTAGCGCTCAGGAGCGCTTTATTTCTAACAGCCGGTGCCCACCCGGCGTTTGCCCCGTCCATACAGATCCTGAAATCCCCTGGCAGGTGGCCACCCTGCCAGGGACCTTGCTGTGCTCGTTGGCGGGTGCCCACCCCGCTTATTTGTTTATTTTACGGCGGGTGCCCACCCCGCCGTACATCCACTGTAACGAGGGAGCCTACCCCTCTTGTGACGGGAAAAATCACCGCTGCAGCCCGGTTCGGGACTCAATCAGGAAGTCAGGCAATTTCTCGTAGGACGGGGGCGGGGCCTCGGCCGGGAACGGAAGTCCAGGCGGGAGCCCACCCTGCACTGGACGGCACCCTGAAGGAGAGTGAGAGCGGACGGGAGCCTACCCCGCGCTCCCCGCACCGAGGAAGAACCGGCGGCCACTGCCAGAGGAAGCGCCGTGACTGCCCCCAGCTCCGTCGAGAGGAGGACCGGGAGCCCACCCCGCCTCCGTGTGTTGCCTGCCCGTGAGCCGGTGAGTGCTACTCAGCTTGGGTGGCTGGGGGTGTGGTGAGGCGCGTCGTCCGGGGCCGTCCCCGTATTGAAGTCGAGCACTGCGGGCGCAGTGCTCATTCATCCCTCCCGCTGCCCCGCCTGACAGTGGGCAGCGGCAGCGCTTGGGGGACAGAGTTGCTAACAGCGCGAGTTGCGCCAACGGTTGGGGCCATTGTGTTTCAGAGTCCAGAGGGACTCCAACGCTACGGGGGCATTTCTCCTGTCTAGAGCCTAGAGGGCTCCAATCCATTGCGGGGCATATTTGTTTGAAAGCGCGAGGTCGCTCCCAAGTTGGGGACAGTGTTGCTTAGAGTCCCGAGGGACTCCAACGACCGGGGGCATATTGTTTGTTTCAGAGCTGTGAAGGCTCCAACGGTTTGGGGCAGTATTCCCGAGTCCAGAGGGACTCCAACGATGGCGCATTGGTTGCCTAGAGCCCACGAGGCTCCCACCACGTTTTAGGGGCACATTTGTTTATTGAGCCTGTGAGGCTCTAACGGGGGCATTTCTTTATCGTTCTGAGGGCCCGGAGGTGCCCAGGCCTCAGTCCATACAGCTGCCCAGCACTTAGTGGGCAGCTGCCACGTTTAGGTTGTGCCCCGGTACACTTTGGCTGGCGCAGCTTGCGCAGCCTTGCCCTAACATTTAGACACAGGGCGTCCGTGCCCCTTCAAGGCCAGTTGGCCTAGGGACTGCCACAGGTAGTGGCTAATGTGAGTTTTGGCGCCATTGTACCTGTTCTGCACCTCTGAATGTGTTTTTGCGTCATGTGCTTTGCTCTACACCTCTGAATGTTATGCATCATGTGTTTATGTGCTTAGACCCCTACAGGTATTGTGCTACTTAGGTGGTTGTTTTCTCCTAGCACAGGTGGTGCTAGTGAGGTCCTGATTCCCTGCGCAATATTGTCCTAAGGTGGTTAGGGTTGCGTAGGTGGTACTTACCTGATACCAGTAGCTACTGGTTGGGTGCTACATGTTCTATTTTAGTGCTACAGTGATTGTAAGTGCTATGGTCTAAAGTATTATTCCTATGTTCTAAAAAGTGCTAATTCCTGACAGTGGTCCATGTGGCCCTGTCCCCTGTATATATAATCCCTTGTAAATTCTGCCCGTGCCTGGTGGCCCATTGTAGAGTGTGTGTTTTTATCTAATGTGTTGTGTATAATACAAAGGCTATTTTTATAGAATACCTTGTGTGGAGTTTCCTTTGTGGTGGGCCTTGGGTGTTGTTGCTGGGTGCGCGCGCAAACGCTTTACACATCGCCTCAGGGATAAGCCTGACTGCTCGTGCCAAGCTACCAAGGGGGTGAGCAGGGGTTATCTTTGGCGTGTAACTTCCTTGCCCTGACTAGAGTGGTGGTTTCTGCCTGACTTTGGCGCGAGCCTTAGCCAACCAGAAATCCCATTTCTAACATTGGTGATCAGCGGTGGGATTTGGACTTGCGTTTGCGCTGTACCGCAGCGGCAACTGGCCGCACTACAAAACTCTGCATTTAGATAAATCACATGGTATAGGGATTATTGTTTTAAAATTGTTTTTAATTGTCATTTCTTTGGAAATGTGGTTTTGTGCACTGTGAGTTAGGTGTCCCTAGCTCGGGAGGGTAGATCATCCCCCTAAGTGCATTGTGTTTTCTGGATTCACCAGAGGGTGGGATCCAGTGGTGGCAGCGTAATAGTGTCCAGTACATTTGTCCCCCGCCCTGCGCCCAGAGTTGGTACCTGTGTCACGTGGTGGTCAGGTTGAGGAATCAGGGGTGGTAGAAACTGCCTTACCAGTCCGAGGGGAGGGTTGTGTGTGGATGAAGGGTGTGTGGCACTAGGCAAGTGAGTGTGAGTTCTCTGGGATAGAGAGCTTGCTGAATCTTTTTGTGAATTGTGTGCTCCTGTGTGAAACTCAGACCCCTAGGTTCTCGGTATAATTTTTACCATAACGTCCGCCAGAATGGAGCCTGCTTGTGATCCCTATGAGCTAGCTTGGCGCCAGAGGCAGGAGTTAGAAAGGTACTGTACAGAGGGAGAGTCCGACACCCTGTACGAACTTCAGGACCACCTGGTCCTATGGCAAAAGGGTCCATGGGATCTTGAGCACAGTATGGAAAGGGCCCGGGCCTCACACCTGGAGGGTGGTGGGTCTGTGGGGAGCCCTGAAGAGTCAGAAGAGGAGGTAGAGGATGACAATACCTGGACGCCAGTAGAGAGTGAAGACCCCATAGGTAGGGAGTCCCTTGCTGGGTCCAGCGTAAGAGGCAGCGCCTCATCCCTTTCCCTGTCCCCAGAGGAGTGGGAAGATAGGAGGAAAGAAAGGGAGCACCAGCTGGCGTTAGAGAAGCTCAGGTTAGAGCATGCTCAGGCTATGGCGCAGCTGGAGGCCAGGAAGCAACAGCGAGAGACTGAGTGGGTCTTGGCGCGGGAGAGGGTAGAGGAGGCTGAGAGGGCCTCCACCAGAGGCAAAGTAGCTCTGGAGGGTAGACTATCCCCTGCGCGCAGTTTTAATTTTCTGGGCTCCCCAGGGAGGGTTGAGTCCAGTGGTAGCAGCCAGATAGATTCCAGTGTAGGAAATCCCAGTCCCAGTTCCCCCAGTCTGGTACCTGTTTCCCAGGAGGAGGAGTTAAGGTTGAAATTCAGGGGCAGTAGGAAGCTGTCTCACCAGTCTTGGGAGGAGTTTGTGGATGACTGTCAGGATGCACTGGTGGAATGACTGATGGTTAACCCGGGAGAGGATTTGAAGGCAGTGATCAAAATGATTATCAAAGAGCAGATGCTCAGTAGTTGTTCTCCAGGGTTGCGCCAACACCTGCAGAGGTACGACTCTTTTTGTCCTTGGGAGCTTGCAGAGGAAGCAGAGCACTGGGAAAGTGCTAGAGGTCCTCTAGTGTCATTAGAGAGTAATTCCAACAGTAGTGGTTCAGAGATCCTCCAGTCCAGCGTGGTGGAGGAGGCTCAGTGTAGCCCAGCTAGGTCCCAGGATAGCGAGGAGGGTGTAGGGGCTCACTGCCTGGCTCAGTGGAGCAGGAGTGAGGGGGTGACCGAGGGTCCCCAGACGCCCGAAACCCTGCCTCAGGACTTGGATGGTTTCATGAGGGAACACCAAGTTGGGGACCTAGGCTGTCCTGTTAGTCCACTTGAGGAAGATCTCTTAGTGAGTGGAGGACCTGGAGCGCCTGTAAACAGGGCTCCTGTGGTTCTAGTGTCTGGCAGTACCGCTCCGGTAGGGAGGGTACAGGAGTCCAGTGTGAGGAGTGATTGGGGGATGAGTTCCCCAGTGGAAGAGCCTGTGGGTCAGGGACTACCCAGTTGGGCTAGGATCCCGTGTAGTGGCCAGGGTGGCACCACTTCTGTTCTAGGGGATCTCCGCGCACTGTCAGGTGGACAGGGGACGGGAGATCAGCGCCAGACAGACAGTCGCTCGACATATGTGTCCTTTGATAGCCTCAGGGGGATGGAGTGGAAATCCCCAGAAGTCCTGGAGTGCCAGGCAATTATTCCACCAAAGGTTCTAGGCCGGAGGTTGGAAGGCCAGGTTCGGGATCAGCCTGACCTGAAGGGTGGGACGTCTGTAACCAGCGTCCCGACCAGTTCTTCTTCCAGAGGTACCGCCCCAGTTGGTAGGGAGCAGGGTTCTGGAAGGGGGTGCAGAGGGTGGGAGAGCCCACCTCTGCCCACGGTACAACCTGAGGGGTTAAACCCTGGGTTGGAATGGCGTTCTAGGTGTACCCCTCGCCAGAGGAGGAGGAACGCTAGGAGAAGAGGTAGGGGGAGGAGAGCTTTCCCTGAGACTCCTGGTCCGCCTGAGGGTGTAGACCCTAGGCTGGAGAACCAGTGGCAGTCTAGTCCTGTCTTTCAGAGAGGAAGAGTGGAGAATGGCCGCTATGTGCCAGGGGTTACTACCCCCCACTCTGTGGTTAGGCAAAGACCAGTGGCACCTGGGTGGCCTAGGGCCTGGTCTTGGCCGCGGACAGCTTGGGAGTACCAGTGGGGTAGCCCAGTTGGTCCAGACAGTGGTGTTAAAAAGAATTCCATGGGTTCACCGTGGCGTAGAACCGGAGGGTGTCCATGCAGTTGCGGGCCCGCGTCCGTGTTCTATCGCCCCAAGCAGGGAAGTCCATCACGGTGGTGATTGGTCTGCCCTGCGTTTTTGCTGGAAGGGGGTTTTGTTGGACTTGGCCCTTCTGGCAGGTTCACCCCTGGACTTTTTGGCTTTTTATTGGTGACTTGGTGTGGTAATTTTTTTGGTTTCTGCGCACTTTCCCTGTGTCCCAGGGTAAAGTGCGTGCGTGCTCTGAGTGCATGTGGTGAGATAGGCCTGCCCTCCCATAGGAATGCATGGGGAGTGTATGTGTCCCTAGTAGTTCCTGATGCGTGGGGTGTGCAGGCCCAAGTTTGGTATGTGCGGACTCGTGGGAGTGAATGCTGCGCGATGATGTGTGCGGCGTGCATGTACCTAGTGTGGAAGTGCCACTTCTAGAAGTGGGCACTTCTGTGTGCAGTGTGTCTGTCGCGTGATTGGCTGGTCGTGTCATGTGACGGGCTAGGGATTCCCCAGAGTCAGGATGAGTCACCCAGTGGTGAATGGGGAGATCAGCAGCTAGATGGGTGGGAGGAGTACACCTGGGTCCTGAATAGGACAGGGTTTTCCACACACAATGCTGGCCCCGCCCCCTGTGGTGCGACTGACGACCCTAGCCCTGCCAGTGAATAGAGTGAGGGGCTGAGCACATCAAGGGTGCTCCCCAACCAGCTGCGACTGGTTTTCCCCCTCACCCTGAACCCAGAACAAAGGGTTTGCCTGTATAAAAATGGGGCTGTGTCCCCACAGAAACTGTTCTCTGCCAGGATCTTACCTGAGGGGGGCTGCTGCTGCCGCTGGACCAGAGGACCGCCACTTGGACTACCTCCCTGCCTGGAGGCCCAGTGAGCTGGCTCTGGGTCCAGCCTTGCCCCCCACCCCTGCCCTGCTGCATGCAGGGAAGAACTCTGCTGGACTTTGTGGTGCTTTTCAGGCTAAAGTGCTGGGAGTGCTCTTCCTGTGTCCCTAAGCGCTTGGAAGCGCTTTCATTTTCCTTTAGCGCTCAGGAGCGCTTTATTTCTAACAGCCGGTGCCCACCCGGCGTTTGCCCCGTCTATACAGATCCTGAAATCCCCTGGCAGGTGGCCACCCTGCCAGGGACCTTGCTGTGCTCGTTGGCGGGTGCCCACCCCGCTTATTTGTTTATTTTACGGCGGGTGCCCACCCCGCCGTACATCCACTGTAACGAGGGAGCCTACCCCTCTTGTGACGGGAAAAATCACCGCTGCAGCCCGGTTCGGGACTCAATCAGGAAGTCAGGCAATTTCTCGTAGGACGGGGGCGGGGCCTCGGCCGGGAACGGAAGTCCAGGCGGGAGCCCACCCTGCACTGGACGGCACCCTGAAGGAGAGTGAGAGCGGACGGGAGCCTACCCCGCGCTCCCCGCACCGAGGAAGAACCGGCGGCCACTGCCAGAGGAAGCGCCGTGACTGCCCCCAGCTCCGTCGAGACGAGGACCGGGAGCCCACCCCGCCTCCGTGTGTTGCCTGCCCGTGAGCCGGTGAGTGCTGCTCAGCTTGGGTGGCTGGGGGTGTGGTGAGGCGCGTCGTCCGGGGCCGTCCCCGTATTGAAGTCGAGCACTGCGGGCGCAGTGCTCATTCATCCCTCCCGCTGCCCCGCCTGACAGTGGGCAGCGGCAGCGCTTGGGGGACAGAGTTGCTAACAGCGCGAGTTGCGCCAACGGTTGGGGCCATTGTGTTTCAGAGTCCAGAGGGACTCCAACGCTACGGGGGCATTTCTCCTGTCTAGAGCCTAGAGGGCTCCAATCCATTGCGGGGCATATTTGTTTGAAAGCGCGAGGTCGCTCCCAAGTTGGGGACAGTGTTGCTTAGAGTCCCGAGGGACTCCAACGACCGGGGGCATATTGTTTGTTTCAGAGCCGTGAAGGCTCCAACGGTTTGGGGCAGTATTCCCGAGTCCAGAGGGACTCCAACGATGGCGCATTGGTTGCCTAGAGCCCACGAGGCTCCCACCACGTTTTAGGGGCACATTTGTTTATTGAGCCTGTGAGGCTCTAACGGGGGCATTTCTTTATCGTTCTGAGGGCCCGGAGGTGCCCAGGCCTCAGTCCATACAGCTGCCCAGCACTTAGTGGGCAGCTGCCACGTTTAGGTTGTGCCCCGGTACACTTTGGCTGGCGCAGCTTGCGCAGCCTTGCCCTAACATTTAGACACAGGGCGTCCGTGCCCCTTCAAGGCCAGTTGGCCTAGGGACTGCCACAGGTAGTGGCTAATGTGAGTTTTGGCGCCATTGTACCTGTTCTGCACCTCTGAATGTGTTTTTGCGTCATGTGCTTTGCTCTACACCTCTGAATGTTATGCATCATGTGTTTATGTGCTTAGACCCCTACAGGTATTGTGCTACTTAGGTGGTTGTTTTCTCCTAGCACAGGTGGTGCTTGTGAGGTCCTGATTCCCTGCGCAATATTGTCCTAAGGTGGTTAGGGTTGCGTAGGTGGTACTTACCTGATACCAGTAGCTACTGGTTGGGTGCTACATGTTCTATTTTAGTGCTACAGTGATTGTAAGTGCTATGGTCTAAAGTATTATTCCTATGTTCTAAAAAGTGCTAATTCCTGACAGTGGTCCATGTGGCCCTGTCCCCTGTATATATAATCCCTTGTAAATTCTGCCCGTGCCTGGTGGCCCATTGTAGAGTGTGTGTTTTTATCTAATGTGTTGTGTATAATACAAAGGCTATTTTTATAGAATACCTTGTGTGGAGTTTCCTTTGTGGTGGGCCTTGGGTGTTGTTGCTGGGTGCGCGCGCAAACGCTTTACACATCGCCTCAGGGATAAGCCTGACTGCTCGTGCCAAGCTACCAAGGGGGTGAGCAGGGGTTATCTTTGGCGTGTAACTTCCTTGCCCTGACTAGAGTGGTGGTTTCTGCCTGACTTTGGCGCGAGCCTTAGCCAACCAGAAATCCCATTTCTAACAATAGGTTTAAAGACAACCTTTTAAAGAAAGCTATCCTAGTGGTAGCTGTGGAGAGCAGCCTTCAGGCTAAGTCTCTGAGGAATGTAAAGCAGCTTGTTTTACCTTATAATCTCTTGAATTACCAAATGAAAAGACACCACACAGGTATATATATCAAATATATATGTATTTATTTCTAAATATACTCTACTAATCTCTTTATGAGATTAGAGCCAGGTAAACATTAATAAGATCAACAGTTCTCAATAAATTAAGCACAAATATGGCTGTAGCCCTAGGGGCGTACCAGACCATATACTAAAATAGTGGTATAAAAAACTCGACTTGCAAAAGTGAGAGGCCTAGGGCCTTGGGAATCGCTGGGGCTTCACTACTGCAGTGTTTACAGGTAAGTAATCGGCCCACAGAGGACGCGTGCAGTGTCTAAACACACACGCGGGTTTCAATGCGTTTCAATGGCAAATGTCGCGGTTTGTATTTTACAGTTCTAGGGCACTTCGGAATGGACAACAAGCAAACAACTTACAGGGTAAGTACTTCGATAGCCAATGCGCACTTGGGCATTGTAATGCCAGAGTTACCTCACCCAGGGAAGCCGGGTGCAGAGGTGTCCTTTGGTGTCGGGTTGCGATGCTGCTTTCAATGGGAATCGGTGAAGTCTTGCTGCTTGTGTCGTCGAGAGAAGTGTCCGTGGAAATCCAACGATGGATTGGAGTTGCAGGCGACCTAGAAATTGAGGGGACAGAGTTCAGAGTCACTTGCCAGTGACCGGTGGCCTTCAGGATAGATGACCACGACTCTCGAGTCTCTTCACGTCGCTGATGGTGGTTTGTCTCTTCGCCCACGTGGTCCAGGAGAGATTGAGGAAGACCAGCAGCTGGAGTTGGAGGGTCCCACAATGTCTGCAGCTGATGGCCATGTCGGCACTCGGATCGGAGCCAACAAACCTTGGCAACTGCAAGTCTCGTGTAGAATAAAGATCTTGGATGGTTCAGACCAGCAAAGTGCGATGGACTTACCCAGCGAAGGTAAGTGAGGGCAGGCTCAGAGCAACCAGGTGAACCCTTGGAGCAGTTCAGAAAGTCTTTGGGAGGGCTACTAGCCAACCGGCAAGCAACCGCGAAGATGCCTTTGCAGGGAAACTTCAGGAGCAGCCCAAGGTCACTCGGGACGAGGTAGGCCGCTGATCTTGGGTTTCAGACCTGCTAGGGACTTGGACATTAAGTGGTCCAAAGCACAAGTTTGTAGTTTGTCGTTCAGGGCTTGCACTCAAAATCAGTGCACGGTTCCCTGGTATTGCTGTACCTCGTCACTCGTGGGGTCCAGATGCCACAGCTCCGCTGGGGACTCAAAATGGCCGACGAGAGGTCAGGAAATCAGCTTCAGGGGACGCAGGGGCTTCGGGCTCCGGCGGGAGCGGTAAAGTTTGCAACCGTTGTTCAGTCCTTTAGGTGCCTGCCAAGCAGGGGAGTCACTCCTTGACTCCAAGGGAGATCCTTCGGTCTTCTAAAGATAGTAGAAAGTTGAAGGGCCAGGATTCTTCTTCGTTGAGCGTCGTCCAGGTGTAATCTAAATTGCATTGGCAACGTGTGGTATCTTATACTGATAAGATGGGAGGGACTAGCTCTATGGCCAGTCCTCTAGGAGGGCCAGGGTAGTGGGTGGTTACACCCACTTTCCTTTTTTCCAGTTTCGCCCCAGAGCAGGGGCAGGTAGCCCCTGAATCGGTTTGAGCTGGCATATACACAGAGGAGCCTACTGCTCCCCCAGTGCAGGACTTCAAAGCACTCAAGAGTGCACCCACCCAGCCCCAATACACTAAACCCTGTCTGGGAGGTGGTGACACCTCCCTGTGACAGGAAACCCTTTGTTGAGCTCCCTCCACTGCGAGTTTCGGTCAGCAGCAGGAGGGCAGCCCGGTGTCTGTGCTGGTGGCATCCATTTTGTGATGCCAGGGCTCTAGATGATTTCTACCGTGTAGTACAGGGTGTACATGTCGTCCCCTCTAGAAGGGTGGGATCCTACTCTCACACCAGTTACTGGTGTGGGTGTAGGATTCCAAGTTGTTTGACACCAAACACGACATGTTTTGATGCAGTCATTCCAAAGTTAGCATTTACCGCAAGGTTATAATGCACTTAAGAGTATATGGTTTAACCGCATCCACAAACAGCAGCAGAGAATAGACTCTGCCAGCTGCAGAGGGGCCCTGCTCAGGCAGAAGCACCCCCTCACATAGTAAACCAAGCACCCTGCCCTTGGGATTGATAGGGCCTACCATAGGGGTGACTGATAGGTTTATATGTGTGTGTATGGTGAGATATAGGAACCTATACCTCAGTGAGGAGTGCTAACACTACCTCACACAGGCTGCAGTAGCAGGCCTGTGGTGTCAGATTGTGAGTGCTTCCCAGGGGTGGCACAATACATGCTGCATCCCCTGGTAGGCCTGTGAAGTACCAATGCCCTAGGTACCTAAGGTACCATATACTAGGGGCTGATAAGGTACCACAGTTTCCAATCACTAGTTCATCTAATATGCACACCAATCATTTAAGGGAGTAAGCAGATAGGCTGGGGTCCTGGATAGCAGGATCCCAGCCAGACTAGTCAAAAACCATTCAAACACCAGGAAAAAAGTGGGGGCAACCATATAGTCAGATTCCACCTTCCTACAGAATCTACTCAGCTTCACACTGGAAGTCATTGCTTGACTGAGCGTGAAGGAACTGGTGGGGCCAAGGATAAACCCAGACTTGGTGGATTCAGTTCGGGGGGGAGGTCACATGATCTTCCTGCATGTGCAAGGATTAGGCAACCCTAGGGGAGGCCGATGTCAGTGCTGGCAGAGAACTTTGCACATTGTTTTATGTCACTCGCATGCATGGAAACGTTGACTGTCCTGGTTGGCCAGGAGTACTAGGAGAACCCGCAACTTTATTAATCAAACACTTATAAAGTTTGCCAACTCACCCATGAGGGCCTCGAGGGGCTGGAGACGTTGGCTGCTGTCTGGAGGCATGTTCAGTTAAACAGCCAGGCTTTAAGATCCTTTCTGAAATGCCAGAGCCAGGGTGCGCTTCTGAGAGGGAGGGAATGCCGTTCCATGCCTAGTCAGCTAGGTGCGAGAAGGAGCGTCCTCCGCTGTTGGTTTAGGTTGCAGATTGTGGAGGGAGGGTAGACTCTGATGGTAATGCAGGTCACTGGTATTTGCTGCAGTCTAGAGGTGCCTGTCGGGACGAGTTGTTGATGGTTGTTGAGGTCAGTGGAGATGGAGAACAGTTGTAAAATAGTGTTGTTAAATCTGATGCTAATGGCAGGATATCTATCAGGGCTTCATGGTGGATGGTACTGAATATTGATGATAGACCAAGAAGGAAGCACGGGTTGCCTTTGCCTGTGAGCACGCCGTCATCCGTGACTGCACAGCTCCTGACTCTGTTCCTCCTCATCGACTGAAGCCTGACTGATAGCAGTGTTGAAGTAGAAGCATGATCGGCCAGTAAGGGGAGAGGTTCTCAGGGTTCTCAATGTTCAGGGGATCTGTTCAGTTTTGATTGTATCTGGGAAGACGCCTGAGGTTCTGCTGCATTGACCATGCTGAGGAGGGGTGGAGGGCATCTCTGGTGAGTGATCTCATGACCCTGCAGGGGCAAGAAAAAGAGGCAGAGAGCGTCTGGTAGTGGATTAAAGACTACCAGCCTTAAAATTCAGCATGCCAACATTTAATTGCACCAGCCGCCGGCTTCTGAGTAGAGCTTCGGGCACCAACACTCTTTCTTTTACAAATTAAGCACTGCCACCATCTAAAGAAAAAGACTGGCCAATCACAGCACACCAGGGTTGTCCTGACTGGTTTCCTTGAATTGTGAGACGTTGGCGCATCCCCTGTGATCCAGAGCAAACAACGTTTGATCAACTTGAAAGGAGAAGCTTGAACTTACACCTCGTCTCTTTACAAACCAACCTTGTGCTCCTTTGCTTCCTTTACCGCTGGCACGTGGCTCGTGGTTGCTCCTCAGGGGAGCTTTCTTCTTCGCGGTGTCTCGCCATGTTCCCTGCACATCGTGAGATGTGCTGGGACTTCTAGGGAGAGTCCTGCATTCTGGCTTCTATCACACGTTTCATGCGGGCAAACGAGAGGGACCTGAATTGATATGAATGCAGTCATACGGAATGCCTGATCATGTTATATTTGATTATTGTAGAAGTTTGGCTCTCAGAACAAAGGGCCCTGGGGGTCTGTTCTATTTAATTTTGTCCTGGATAGAGAATGGACCCATCTGATCTACAAGTCTATATTTTGCAACATGAGAGTTTTAAACCTTAAGCTTTTCCAAATCAGTAGCCTCTGTAGTGCTTTCGGACCTTGCCAAATTGATTTTCGCTCGGAATTTCCAAAACAAGACAAGCAGCCGCATTTTTGAGCCCTTTGCAATCTATTGGTCAGCTCCTGTTGTGCCCCAAGAAAAAGACTATTGACAAAGTCCACTGTTGATGAAATCAGAGCCTGGACAATGTCTTTCCCAGTATAGGCTGGCAAGAATTGTAAGGACTTTCTCAAGGATTTCAATAGAGAAAAGCAGACGCCAGAAGTTGACTGACCCGGGAGTTTAAATGAAAGGGTCATGGCCATTTTCACCCCAAGATGTTGTGCAACTGATGCGGGAGAGGGAGGTTTTCCCAACTCCATGGGCCATAATCTGGTCACATCACGAGGAAGCGATTTGCCAAAATGTAGCATCCCACATTTATCAGCGTTAAGACAGAGGCAGCTATTATGCATCCAGCAGCCTTGGAAGTTGGCTGTGATTGAGTCGTACAGATAATTGAAAGTGAACTTCACCTGAGTGTCATCTGCCTAGGACACAACGTTAAAGCCCCATTGTTAGAAAGTCACCATGTTGCCCTGTTTACCCTCATTTTATTGCTGAATGATACTGGTAGTAACTGACTCTGACTGACTGTACCCTGGGCTCTGCTAGCCAGGCCCAGGGAGAGTGCTATGATTAAAAAGGTAAATGGAATAGTGTACACCAACCATTGGAAATGACGGACCCTATAAATCCCTAGTAGATAATAGGGCCAGGGAATGCAATCGACCTATAGGTCCCTAGTAGATAATAGTGCATGGTCAGAGGTCGGGGTGTATGGAAATGCGCCACACTGTGGGTTGGTTTAGCCAGCTCTTACTGCCCTGGAGAGAAATCACCCATGTTGGAGTTTGAAGTGTAGTGCTTTGTGGAGGAAGTTGTCATGCTTTTGGGTGGCACCCAGCATCTCATTGGACAGACGTTCCCTCCTGTTTGTCACCCCAGAACACTGTATAAATATGTGGGAGCTGCGTAGTCTCTTAGATCTGCTGCCTGATGCTACAAGGAGAAGAAGGACTGCCCAGCACTCTCACTGGCTGCGACCACTGCACAATCTGGTACTACAGCACTGGGATTCTCCCTTGCTTCAAGAAGGATTAAGGAGTAGAATCCCTGCAAACTACAAGTTAAGAGAGCCCACCTGCAGAATCTCCACCAAGATTGCGTCCTGTGGACTTTTAAGGATTTGGCGAGGTGCATTATAGGAATTGTAGTCCAGACATCCCAGAGACCATCTAGGAGATTCAAGACTTTTTGGGTTATTTTTTGGACAGGAAGCACCTCTTAAAGTTTGGAGAAGTTTGGAGAACGTTTGTGAAAAAACTCCATGAGGTGACCAACCCCACATCGAGATTCAAGGCAACTCCCTTCAACCACGACCCGGCAAGATTTCAGGGTTGTCCCGCTGAAATCTCCGGATCTCAAGACTTCTGAAATTTGACCGGGGCCTCACAGAAAGTCAAGCCAGAGAGCCTGCACCAAAATAGGCCTGCTGGAGAGGGTCGAGCGATGTCGGAAGAAAAAGCTCCAGAAAAGTTTCTAAGTGTATTACAGAAGACAAGACAACCATGTTGGCCTCTGACCTCAAAGAAGTTATCTCTCGCTTCCACATTCCCTCCTGGTATCTCCTCAGTTAAATGTAACTATTATAGCAAGGATTATGAGAGGTCTGCCTTGAGGCCCTATGTAGAAGGTGGGCAGCTCCTGCTTCCAATGGGTTCTTTTTTGCCTACCCTAGTATTTCCTGCTCTCAAAATACTTGGTCAGATCCCCCTCTTTTGAACACTTTTCATTACCAACAGGGGAATCTAAACAAAGCTTGACTGATACATGCACACTAGAACTCAGGCCTCAAAACTAGCATCCCAGCCCTCATTCATTTCCTTCAGAAAGTTACACAGTGATGAAACATCCTTCTCTTTCAACAGAGCAACATTTTAAAACTCACTCCCTGCAAAGATGAGAAACATCCAAAACCACTTCAGATTCAGGGATGCAGTAAAGACCTGGCTATTCCGTAAAAGGTGACACCCCCACTGCAAAGCAGTCCCAAATCCTAACAATCCCACAAAGGTGAGTCAGTCACCTATGTACTGGTGGTAGGCATTTGCATCTCTCACTCCTCTTGGCTCCATTCCAAGCTTAAGTGTACCTAACAATATTGCATGCATGTATCTTTTCCCAAACACACATTGAAAATTATGCTCATTAGGACTGTGAACTACGTTCACAGTACAATTTTGTATGTTGAACTATGCAATTCTACTTAGGCCCTGATTACAAATTCCTTGGAGGAGAGGGTGATATTTATTGCACATGGTAAGTTAGATACCAAGAGGGGTCTCAATAAATCCGATGTGATAGATTGCATTAATTGTGAGTTTTGTCTGAAAATGGGACATAAGATAGCGTTTTTAGTGTTCTCTGCACCAAAACCTGCATGGTCTGTTATTTACACGGCACTTACCCCCACCAAAGGTTTTCCCAGGTACACTTTGTCCAGGGAAACCTGTTGAAATTTACCTGGGAAAAATGTTGTGCTTGTGGGGCTTGCGATGTGGATATGTGCTGTACCAGGAGCGGCCATACATTTCAAAATTAACTAGGCCGAACATAATCGGGGACTTTAACCACTTAAGTTCATATAACACAATGTTTTAAGCATGGTGCAAAGGTGGGCACTACAAACCACAACACTTAAAACATATATCTCAAATGTTTTTGAAAAGCATCATTGACGGTGCTTCTAAAGCTGAACCTAATTCTGATTGACTCCACAGCACACAACGTCATTAGGATATCTGCAAGTGTTGTGATTAAAAACAAAAACATAACTGATGTCCTTCTGCACTTTTGAGACATTTATTCATGGGTTCTAGTATACAGCACATTGTAATCTTAGCATTGCTTGAAACCTGTTTAAATTAAATATATACATTTGTGTTCTATATTACACAGGCTACAGGATATTTGATAGTTTTGCAGGATTGAGTTAGCTATTTTATCCATCCCAGAAGAATGAAAAGGTAAGATGCCTTTGTTGGAATTTAATTTCAAAACTATGTCCGGCGGTTGGTTGAGTGACTGAAGGTTCAAGCCGGGCTCGAGACAGAAGCCTTGCTCTGGCTCACCGTTAGGTCCTCTTAGACCCTTAAGACTAAAATGAGCCAAGTTTGCTTGAGGCTTTTCACTGCCGCTCACACTCTAACCTGCAGCAACAATTAAAAGCAAAGCATTGACCTGTGATGTAAAACAGGGGACAGTAATAGCCATCTAGATTGTAAAACTCGAAATGAAAAACCAGAAAAGCTGACTTCAATCCCAGCTTCCTTGCTTGACTAAATGGTGTGATCCTAGGCAATATTTAATTTTACCATGCCTCCTTTAACGATTGCACATGGCTGCACCTTGCAATACGTCAGCACTGTATAAAAACGTCTTGCATTTTATTTAATAGTCTATAATGCTTCTACATGTATAATAAGAATCTAGGCCATATGACGACTGCCTTGCCTCTTAGTGGCTTATTTATGGGATTCTGGCACAGGGCAGTGCAACAAGGCGCCTTGCTGTGCAGCCCTATGCCAAAGTTAAAGGGCAGGATTGCATCTTATTTTTGCTATATGGTGCATTCCTGTCCGTTCAACCTGCGCTGGTGGCGTTTCTGCAGCCTAGCGCCAACGCACGCACCCTTGCACCCTTGGGCCTCCGTTGCATGCAGGATTGTTTTTGTGCAGGAAGGAGCACCTTCCTGCAAAAAAACAATGCTAATAGGTGTTTTGCTTTTTCTGCAGCACACATAGAAAGAGGAAACAATGAGGAGAAATGAACACTTTTCTCCTCCTTACCCGTCATCTTGTGAAGCAAACAGATTTAGCTCTTTAGCAGAATGAAATTCCATTGGTGTTGCATGGGAAAACCCACTGCCACGCCCATAGAACGCCTCCGGGGCGCAGAGTAAGGCGACGCAGCGATTTGCGCTGCATTGCTATAGTCAAGATTTATGAGACCACTCAAAGCCTTGCAAGGTGGCTTTACGTGGAATCTAAATCGAAATGAGAGCTACTCATCCGAAGTATGTCCGGCAGGGTGTCGGAGTGCGTTACGTCACACATATTATATAGAGACAATCACTCATAAATGCGAAAGTTAATGCATAGGAAATGTTACTCAAGACATTGATGGATAAAAGGTGTAAGAGTCAAATGTCAACTATACTGGTAGGCAGTGGCATAGCGTGCGCAGGGCCACAGGGGTGGTTTCCCCGCACGCAATACTCCTATGGGGGCAAAAGTTTAAAAGAAAAAAAACATTTGTGGTGGAAGGGACTCGAGCCACGTCGATGCTGTTGTCTGCAAATGCAGGTTATGTTGTCATGCTCACCTCTCCCCGCAGAAGGGCTTCACAGAGATGTGCCCTCATGCATCCCTCATGGCCTTGGGGCAGGTAGGAGCTGCTCGCACTGTTTCTCGGTGGCATGAGAGCAGCACCAAACAGTAGCACAACATTGGAACGTCTCTTGTGGTACAAGGAATTTTTTTCTGCTTTTTGGCAGGCAGAAGGAGTATTTCAAGTCCATCATTTCACTCATCCATCCCTCCATCCACCTTTTTACTCATTCATCCATCATGCATCCATCTTTTCACCCATTAATCCATTCACTCATCCATCCAACCATTTACCCTCTCACCCATCCAGCCATCCTTTCCCTTACTCGTCCATCCATCCACCCAGTCACTCATCCGTCCATTTGTCCATTAATTCACCATTTTACTCATCCATCCTTTCTTCCAGCTGTTCACCCTCCCTTTCACTCATCTATGCATTCTTTCAGTCATCCATCCTTTAATCTTCTTTTCACTCATCCATGCACCCATTCGCCCATCCATCCTGTCAATCATCCATCCATACTTTCACTCATCCATCCATCCTCCCTTTCTCTCTCCATCTCCCTTTCACTTAGCCGTCCTTTCACCCATCCATCCCCCAAACAATCCATCCACTCATGAATCGATCCAGTGACCCTATCACTCATCCATCCATCCTTTCTCTCATCCATACACCCTTTCACTCATCCATCCATCTTTTTGCCCATCTACTCTCCCTTTCACTCACTCATCCATCCTTACATCCACCCTCTCACTCATCCATCCATCCATTCACCCTATCATTTTACTCACCCATCATCCACCCTTTCACTCATATACCCATTCTTTCAATCATTCATCTACCCTTTTACCCATCCATCCATCCACCACTCCACTCATACCTCTATGTATTTACCCTTTCTCTCATGCATCCTTCTACTAACTCATCCATCCATCCTTTCATTATCCATCCATTCACTCTTTCACTCATCCATTCATCCATTCACTAATCCATCCAGCCATTTTCCCATTCCTTCACTTACACATGTTTTCACATTTATTATGAGCTGAACCTTTGTCTACAGAGTTGCAGACAGAAGAGGCCCATTAAGAACTCCACCCTGCTGTAGTTCCTAAAGCAAGTGGTGGGGTGGGTGGAGGGTTCACTATGCCCCTGCACATAGACAGTCTGAAAACTTGGAAGTCATGAGTCTTGCATGATGCCCAGTGCCGGGACCTGAGGTGACTGTGACATGATGTTGTTGCCAGGGCTTTAAGTGGGTCGAAAAACTTGAGGGTATCTCTAAAGGGCGTGTCCGATGTAATTAAGGGCGTGGCTTAAAACAGGTAGCTACAAATCTGTGCTTAGCATAGTGTACTGCCCGACCGGTATTCTGCTACTTCTGTCATTGCATCCAGATATATAATACATTACAACTATAAGAAGCCAGGACTATTGGCTTTGTCAATGGTTGTTAGTTGCCCATCAGGGAGTTGAGGCTTCTTGCAGGGGACCTTTGCTGGTCCGCATTTCCCAAAATTATGGTCAAAAGGCTCCCGTAAAAGGGATCATCACGGACAACGGACGTGAGGTCCAAATCAGGGACGGTCCGTGAAATTTACGGACGGTTGGTCACCCTACTTGAAGGTCAGACTGGCAGGCACCGACTCCAGCCCGGGCAGCCCAGCCGATGGCAGCTGACGGGGGCTGAAGCCTGTTCTACCCAATGGGTGTTGTGCGCCTGTCAGCATGTGACGTCCAGATGCTGGGCGTCATCTGCTTACATTTCCTTCTTTACTCCAGAACAATGTACACAACACTGCCATGCCAACGCCATTATTGGAACACCTCTGAATATTAGAACAAACCTTGCTCTTCCTTGACAAGGCAATTCATCAAGTCAAACTTTGCTTATTAAAAGCATTCTTAGGTTCTCTATTAGTTCAGTGCTTAGTTTGAGCTGATGGTTGTAGGTGGGGCCCACCAGCACTCACGCTTGGGGACCGGCACATTATTTGACTTTGACCCAGAGTAAGAGAGAGAAAAACACAAAAAGAGAACGAAGGAAGAGAGAGAAAAACACAAAAAGAGAATGAAGAAAGAGAGAGAAAAACACAAAAAGAGAATGAAGGAGGAAGAGAAAGATTGAAAACAGTGACAATGCAATACAAAGGATTGTAATCTCATTTATAAAGCACACAAATACCCAGAGAAGGAAGCAAGAAAAGGGCTGACAGCCGCCTTAACAAGAACTAAAAAGAAAGGCCTTCCACACTTTCTACCAGCAGCTTCAGACGCATACTGCTCACAGGAAGAGCATTCCACAGCGTTGCTGTCAGAAAGGAACAGATCTGCCTCCTCTTCTGGCCCTGTTGAATGCGGGCGATGTGGAAAAGTTACCGATCTTAGATCTCAGGAATCTCACCTGCGAATAAGGTTTGAAATGGCTCCTAAGGTAAAGAGACCCTTATGATGGTCAGGGGTCAGGCGTGTCCTCAGGTTGCAGACGAAGCAGGGCCCTGATTTCATCCACAAATGTTCCATATCTCGACAATATCAATGACGTAGAGTGTGTGAGTCAGAGTGCAGATACTTCCTGACACATGCGTGCCCATTGGGCAAGAGAAATTGGCTTCAGCAGTTGCCAGCTAGAGATACCTAAGTCAGGGAAGCCGCACAGTAAGGGCCGCCATGATTCCTTTCTGTAGCTGCACACCCTACATTCCCGGACCCTCCTTGGCTAGTTCAACATCGGGTTACATTCCATCATTGTTAGTCCTAAAGGCCTCGTGTACCCGGTATTCCTACAGGCATGTCCGTTTATGGGATCCAGGAGTCAAGGTTGCAGCTTACCCCCAAGTGAGAACTGTTCTGAGGGTCTACAGATGCAGAGTTATTTAAGAGCCGCAAATCCCGGTCCCTTGAAATGACTGTCAAATGGCTGTTTCATGCTTCTTGCAGGCCATGTGGGGTTTGATGCTTCTTGCAGGCAATGTGGGGTTTGATGCTTCTTGCAGGCCATGTGGGCTTTCATGCTTCTTGCAGGCCATGTGGGGTTTGATGCTTCTTGCAGGCCATGTGGGCTTTCATGCTTCTTGCAGGCCATGTGGGCTTTCATGCTTCTTGCAGACCATGCGGGGTGTGATGCTTCTTGCAGGCAATGTGGGGTTTGATGCTTCTTGCAGGCCATGTGGGCGTTCATGCTTCTTGCAGGCCATGTGGGGTTTCATGCTTCTTGCAGGCCATGATGGCTTTCATGCTTCTTGCAGGCCATGTGGGGCTTCATGCTTCTTGCAGGCCATGTGGGGTTTCATGCTTCTTGCAGGCCATGTGGGCTTACATGCGTCTTGCAGGCCATGTGGGGTTTGATGCTTCTTGCAGGCCATGTGGGGCTTCATGCTTCTTGCAGGCCATGTGGGCTTTCATGCTTCTTGTAGGCCATGTGGGCTTTCATGCTTCTTGCAGGCCATGTGGGCTTTCATGCTTCTTGCAGGCCATGTGGGCTTTCATGCTTCTTGCAGGCCATGTGGGCTTTCATGCTTCTTGCAGGCCATGTGGGCTTTCATGCTTCTTGCAGGCCATGTGGGGTTTGATGCTTCTTGCAGGCCATGTGGGCTTTCATGCTTCTTGCAGGCCATGTGGGGTTTGATGCTTCTTGCAGGCCATGTGGGCTTTCATGCTTCTTGCAGGCCATGTGGGGTTTGATGCTTCTTGCAGGCCATGTGGGCTTTCATGCTTCTTGCAGGCCATGTGGGGTTTCATGCTTTTTGCAGGCCATGCGGGCTTTCATGCTTCTTGCAGGCCATGTGGGGTTTCATGCTTCTTGCAGGCCATGTGGGGTTTCATGCTTCTTGCAGGCCATGTGGGGTTTCATGCTTTTTGCAGGCCATGCGGGCTTTCATGCTTCTTGCAGGCCATGTGGGGTTTCATGCTTCTTGCAGGCCATGTGGGCTTTCATGCTTCTTGCAGGCCATGTTGGCTTCCATGCTTCTTGCAGGCCATGTGGGCTTTCATGCTTCTTGCAGGCCATGCGGGCTTTGATGCTTCTTGCAGGCCATGTTGGCTTCCATGCTTCTTGCAGGCCATGTGGGGTCTGATGCTTCTTGCAGGCCATGTGGTCTTTCATGCTTCTTGCAGGCCATGTGGGGTTTCATGCTTCTTGCAGGCCATGCGGGGTTTCATACTTCTTGCAGGCCATGCGGGGTTTGATGCTTCTTGCAGGCCATGTGGGCTTCCATGCTTCTTGCAGGCCATGTGGGCTTTGATGCTTCTTGCAGGCCATGTGGGGTTTCATGCTTCTTGCAGGCCATGTGGGCTTTCATGCTTCTTGCAGGCCATGTGAGGTTTCATGCTTCTTGCAGGCCATGCAGAGTTTGATGCATCTTGCAGGCCATGCGGACTTTCATGCTTCTTGCAGGGCATGTGGGGTTTCATGCTTCTTGCAGGCCATGTGGGCTTTCATGCTTCTTGCAGGCCATGTGGGCTTTCATGCTTCTTGCAGGCCATGTGGGGTTTGATGCTTCTTGCAGGCCATGCGGGGCTTTCATGCTTCTTGCAGGCCATGCAGACTTTCATGCTTCTTGCAGGCCATGTTGGCTTCCATGCTTCTTGGAGGCCATGTGGGGTTTGATGCTTCTTGCAGGCCATGTGGGGTTTGATGCTTCTTGCAGGCCATGTGGGGTTTCATGCTTCATGCAGGCCATGTGTGGTTTCATGCTTCTTGCAGGCCATGTGGGGTTTCATGCTTCTTGCAGGCCATGTGGGCTTTCATGCTTCTTGCAGGCCATGTGGGCTTTCATGCTTCTTGCAGGCCATGTGGGGTTTGATGCTTCTTGCAGGCCATGTGGGGTTTGATGCTTCTTGCAGGCCATGTGGGCTTTCAGGCTTCTTGCAGGCCATGTGGGCTTTCATGCTTCTTGCAGGCCATGTGGGGTTTCATGCTTCTTGCAGGCCATGCGGGGTTTCATGCTTCTTGCAGGCCATGCGGGGTTTCATGCTTCTTGCAGGCCATGCGGGGTTTGATGCTTCTTGCAGGCCATGCGGACTTTCATGCTTCTTGCAGGCCATGCGGGGCTTTCATGCTTCTTGCAGGCCATGTGGGGTTTCATGCTTCTTGCAGGCCATGTGGGGTTTGATGCTTCTTGCAGGCCATGTGGGGTTTGATACTTCTTGCAAGCCATGTGGGGTTTGATGCTTCTTGCAGGCCATGTGGGCTTTCAGGCTTCTTGCATGCCATGTGGGCGTTCATGCTTCTTGCAGGCCATGTGGGGTTTCATGCTTCTTGCAGGCCATGTGGGGTTTCATGCTTCTTGCAGGCCATGTGGGCTTCCATGCTTCTTGCAGGCCATGTGGGGTTTGTTGATTCTTGCAGGCCATGTGGGCTTTCATGCTTCTTGCAGGCCATGTGGGCTTTCATGCTTCTTGCAGGCCATGTGGGGTTTGATGCTTTTTCCAGGCCATGTGGGGTTTCATGCTTCTTGCAGGCCATGTGGGGTTTGTTGATTCTTGCAGGCCATGTGGGCTTTCATGGTTCTTGCAGGCCATGTGGGCTTTCATGCTTCTTGCAGGCCATGTGGGGTTTGATGCTTCTTGCAGGCCATGTGGGGTTTGATGCTTCTTGCAGGCCATGTGGGCGTTCATGCTTCTTGCAGGCCATGTGGGGTTTCATGCTTCTTGCAGGCCATGTGGGGTTTCATGCTTCTTGCAGGCCATGTGGGCTTCCATGCTTCTTGCAGGCCATGTCTGGTTTGTTGATTCTTGCAGGCCATGTGGGCTTTCATGCTTCTTGCAGGCCATGTGGGCTTTCATGCTTCTTGCAGGCCATGTGGGGTTTGATGCTTTTTCCAGGCCATGTGGGGTTTCATGCTTCTTGCAGGCCATGTGGGGTTTGTTGATTCTTGCAGGCCATGTGGGCTTTCATGGTTCTTGCAGGCCATGTGGGCTTTCATGCTTCTTGCAGGCCATGTGGGGTTTGATGCTTCTTGCAGGCCATGTGGGGTTTGATGCTTCTTGCAGGCCATGTGGGGTTTGATGCTTCTTGCAGGCCATGTGGGGTTTGTTGATTCTTGCAGGCCATGTGGGCTTTCATGGTTCTTGCAGGCCATGTGGGGTTTCATGCTTCTTGCAGGCCATGTGGGCTTTCATGCTTCTTGCAGGCCATGTGGGGTTTGATGCTTCTTGCAGGCCATGTGGGGTTTGATGCTTCTTGCAGGCCATGTTGGGTTTCATGCTTCTTGCAGGCCATGTGGGGTTTCATGCTTCTTGCAGGCCATGTGGGGTTTGATGCTTCTTGCAGGCCATGTGGGCTTTCATGCTTCTTGCAGGCCATGTGGGGTCTGATGCTTCTTGCAGGCCATGTGGGCTTTCATGCTTCTTGCAGCCCATGTGGGCTTTCATGCTTCTTGCAGGTCATGTGGGCTTTGATGCTTCTTGCAGGCCATGTGGGGTTTGATGCTTCTTGCAGGCCATGTGGGGTTTGATGCTTCTTGCAGGCCATGCGGGGTTTCATGCCTCTTGCAGGCCATGTTGGGTTTCATGCTTCTTGCAGGCCATGTGGGCTTTCATGGTTCTTGCAGGCCATGTGGGGTCTGATGCTTCTTGCAGGCCATGTGGGCTTTCATGCTTCTTGCAGGCCATGTGGGCTTTGATGCTTCTTGCAGGCCATGTGGGGTTTGATGCTTCTTGCAGGCCATGTGGGGTTTGATGCTTCTTGCAGGCCATGCGGGGTTTCATGCCTCTTGCAGGCCATGTTGGGTTTCATGCTTCTTGCAGGCCATGCGGGCTTTCATGCTTCTTGCAGGCCATGTGGGGTTTCATGCTTCTTGCAGGCCATCTGGGGTTCCATGCTTCTTGCAGGCCATGCGGGGTTTCATGCTTCTTGCAGGCCATGTGGGCTTCCATGCTTCTTGCAGGCCATGCGGGGTTTCATGCTTCTTGCAGGCCATGTGGGCTTTGATGCTTCTTGCAGGCCATCTGGGGTTCCATGCTTCTTGCAGGCAATGTGGGGTTTGATGCTTCTTGCAGGCCATGTGGGCTTTCATGCTTCTTGCAGGCCATGTGGGGTTTCATGCTTCTTGCAGGCCATGTGGGCTTTCATGCTTCTTGTAGGCCATGAGGGCTTTGATGCTTCTTGCAGGCCATGCAGGCTTCTATGCTTCTTGCAGTTCATGTGGGGTTTAATGCTTCTTGTAGGACAGGTGGGGTTTGATGCTTCTTGCAGGCCATGTGGGCTTTCATGCTTCTTGCAGGCCATGTGGGGTATCGGCGCTCTTGAGAGCCATGTTATCTATTTGAAGGGACGCGGTGACACCCTGCAGACAATGGTGCCAGGGGTTATCCGGGGTCTCGAAGTTTCAAATGTGCCTTGAGTGAGTTAGCGGTGGCCTTCGTAATCCTGGATTGATCATTTAGTGAGGCAGCTTTACATTCTAAGGACTGAATAAGCCAAATTCTAGCCTTAAACTTCACCGTCAAATCTAATGTGGCAGCTGGAATATTTTATATATGCAGGACAGCGAATGTGCTTCGAGATGGGTGCAGAGGCTCCTGGGTAAGCTTGGTGCCCATGCTGCAGGGCAGGGAGGAGTGTAGCCTTTGTGACGCTGAGTATGGGGGCTGCTGACGAACTGCTGAGTGTCGGGTTCACTTGGGTGATACCATAGGTAACTGCAGCTCCTTTCTTTTCCGAGTTTTTATCTGGGTGGTGGGTGTAGGGTTTTCTGCAAGCCAGACTCCCAGGTAGTTATATTTACTGGCGGCAATGCTTAATTTGAGCCGGTGATTTACGGTGGTCAGCACAGGCACCTAATCATCAACACCGGCGCTTTTCATGAGCACCAGTTATGGCCACATTCATTTACAGGGAGATGAAGTGATTTGCCCAGAATCACAGGATGTTGAGCCCACCCTGACACTCTAACCTGGTTCTCCAGCTCCGAAGTCAGCAGGTCCTACCTATATATGGTATAAATTGAAAGGAGGGGTGCGACAAAAGGCCCCTGTTTTAAGCCGCCAGAGGTGCTCATTTTGGGTGGGACGGTGCTGAATCCTGTTTTCACCAGACCCATGTCCCCGTGTTCCATGACGTTATAGATTTTAACAATGTTGGAGGGAAGCCCCAAGCTTCAAGGTTCCTCCATAGGTTTGCCTGTTGAATGCTGCACTCTAGGCTATAAAACAGCAGGAAAGTGGTAACTGAACTCCCTGTGTCACTCAGTGTGTCAAAAAGGAGAGAGCTATAACCAGCAGATGCACCACTTGTAACTTCTCACCTCTGCACTCTCAGCATCTCTGCTGGAAACAGTGACAGGCCCATGCTAACCCCCCCACCCCTTGCCTCTCAGGTACCCCACCTCCCCTCACCCGGGTATGATAGCTCCTCCACTATGGGGGAGCCTGGGGCGTTCCTGAAGGGACAGCTGGCTAGGGGGGCACGTCCAAGCAGTGGTGTGCAGTCAATGACGAAACCGCAAGGTAGGGAGATGAGCGGGAGCTCACCCGGACACAGTGGCGGCTGGTGCATTTTTAATATGGTGAGGGCAGAAACTGTAGGCCTGATGAACAGCTGTAAGCCAGCCAAACTCAAAAGAGTTATGCGGGGGTATTTCTCATCCCTTCTCCCCCAAGAAAACCTTTGATCAAAACAGATACAAATTGTAGATTATACAGCACACTTTGCATTTCATGGTAACGCATAGAGCAGTAGCACAGTGCACATTGTTTTCACCTAGCCATAACTGCACACAAACACAAGTATGCACTGCCTTTAGAGCCATAAGATCCCAGTAGAAGGCATGTATGTGTGTAGAATACTTTCAGCCAGCAGTCGCTTTCTACGTTTCTATTGTATGTTTTGGGCTTTTGGCTACTCAAAGAGTTGGAGGCCAGAATCAGACACGCAAGCTCCCCTCATACGAGGCTCACACCGCACTAATAGAGATCCCTTACTGCTGGGAGTACCTATGGGATTGCACCTCAATCTTTTACACCATTCGTCCTAGCCATTTTCCATGGCGATCCTCAACACAAGCTAAGGAGGAAAGTACAAGGTCCTTGCTTCTCCGTGTTGGCAGAAGACACCTGGGCACTGCCCGCTGTTGGGACCATTGTTCATTAATACATAGAGGCAGTGAGGCCTAATGGCCACAGCTGCTGCCCATACAACTCTTCTCTGTCCTTGCTCCACTGTCCAGCCTCACAATTATGTAATCCTTCTTTCCTTCCGATGTGCTCCCATGGTCTGTCATCTGTCTCCCATCATTTATCATTTATTTTGTCCATCATCTTCATTCTAGTCACTCTTAGACCATCTTCGCCATGCCCTGCTCCCTCTCCCCTCTATCACAGCTCTTTAGTGTCTATACTGTACTCCTTATCAGCTCTCTCTGCATTTTACCTCTTCTCTGCTCCGTTTTCTCTCTACCCTTTCTCAGCTGTTTTATTTCGCTCCTCTCAATCCCTGCTTTAGTTTCCCTATTGTCAAGCCTATCTCTTTCCATCTCCATCACACCTAGTGTGCCTTCTCTTCCCCGCTGTATTTGGGTAGCTCTCCTCTCTCCCTTTTTCCCAGTCCCTTTTCATTTTTCATTAATCTTATTGACATCCCTTTCAGCTCTCTCACTTCACTGGACCTGCCTTCTTTCGTCTCACACCTTGACCACTACTCTCTCTCTCTCTCTCTCTCTCTCTCTCTCTCTCTCTCTCTCTCTCTCTCTCTCTCCCTCTCTCTCTCTCCTTTCTCACTCTGTTCAATAGGCTAATGATGCAGCGTTTACCCAGAAATTATCACCAACCCAGGGTCCGGGTAACTCCGGTGGGGCCCATAACACCGAAGTACACACACCCAGTCACACACTTTTCTCAGACCCTTGCAAATAAAACTACAGTGTGTTGCCTGAATTCTCTCCTATCACAGGATACCTTTTAGCACAGATTTTAACACCAACATTTGTTTTCATCACATAATTTTAATAAAAAATCTATGCACCAATGTACCCCGCTGATTAGGTGGATGGACCAATTAGTTGAGCAAGTTGATGGTGATTGTCAAGACCAGCTTAACCTCACTACAACAATACATTGATTTGCATAATTAATTGACTCTAAAAGAATCACGAACACATGAAATAATTTAAAAGATTTTATGTAATTAATTTCCATAAAAGAAAATTATCATTTATTCTCTTACTATTAATTCTCACTGAGCATTGCCATTTATTCAGGAAATAAATCAAGAAACTGTTTAATAAAAGTCATGAAGAGAAAATGTAGTTTTGTATTAATTTCATTATTCTCAAAATGGTTAAAAATCAATCCTTGGTCATTTAACTGACAGAGGGTTCCCCATGAAGGATCAGCGAACCATTTAATTCTAAAGATTTCCTACACTAAAACCTTCCTTCCCAGCACTAAAACCCCAACTTACTTATTAACCCTGGCCTCCTCGACACATCTCTCACCCAGGCTAGTGTCCCTCAACGATCTCGAACCTACAGGGGTCATCAGTGCGCATCCTGGCACGGTTTCAGACTGCAAACAGCTTCTCTGACACTCCCAATTTTGGTCTGATATTTATACTGTGTTTGCTGGCTCTCTACCCTCAAATGTTTCAACCTTTTCCGATTTTCCTTGTTCTGATTGGTCGTGACAATGCAGTTCTCAGCACCCAGGATGTCCGTGAATAACTTCATGATTTGACAAGCGATAGATACAAATTCAACTGTCCCACAGTTTATTAGCAGGCATTCAGCTGTTCATTGGCAGGGATGCAGCTGTTCATTATCAGGGATTCAGCTGTTCCCACGGGGTCATTCTTTGGCAGGCATTCGACTGCTCTTTGGCAGGCATTCAGCTGTTCTCATGTTATCATTCTGGCTCTCAGCCATTCGCCGGCATTCACACCAAATGACCTCGAACATAGTCAGCTGGAGTTGCAAAGTTCAGTGGAGCACAGGGCATGCGCGAGGTTCCTCCAGCCAGATGATGCACTGGAACCGGGAAAAACGAAGACATTTTGGAACAGGTTGTGAGAAGTTGGCCTGATATATGCTGTCCACTCGTTATAGTGGGCACCTTGTATCAGTCCAAACAACCCCTTATTGGTTATAAGTTAAAGACAACCTTTATTGAAAGCTATCCTAGTGGTAGCTATGGAGAGCAGCCTTCAGGCTAAGTCTTGAAGGAATGTAAAGCAGCTTGTTTTACCAGGCTATAATCTCTTGAGTCACTAAATGAAAGATATCCACACCAGGTATATATATATATGTATATATATATATATATATTATCTACTGGCGGTCGCCAGTAGATAGTTATAGTTAGGACCCTGTTTCCATAGGAAATCCGCAACATTCTATTTGGAATAACTTTGGCGCCGGTCGATGAATCCTCGCGAAATTTTCAAAATAGGTGGGGCGCTACGCTCCGCTCCTACCCTGAAAGTCTCGGGGGGATTCGTCAAGCGGGGGCTGAGAAAAAAGGGGGGTCCCAAAACGCGTTTTTCCCATGCATTTTTCCATAGGACCTTTAGACACAGCTACAGCCCGAACGGCTGAACAGAGTTACTTGAAATTTGGCAGAGAGGTAGTCCTCAGGTCAAGGAAGTGCCTTTTGTAGGTCTGGTGTAAATCTGTTCAGTAGTTCCTGAGAAAATAGCATTTAAATCAATATATATATGTGGGCGGAGCCTAACCACACATCTCATCCTGAGATCTGATTGGCTGTCAGCACTTCATCCAAGAAGTGTTGGCAGCCATCTTGGGACCAATATACATGATAGCACCTCATTAAAAAGCATTGCAGTTAATAGAAGGTTTTAAGACTTTAGTTACATTATAAATCATTTGTTGATGGTACCATACTCATTTTAGGAATTGTGGTATGTTCTAAGGTGATTTCACCATGTGAAAAAGCCTTCTGCTGGGATATCATGATTGAGAGAAAAATATTTTCTCATGCTTTTACCACAGAGGTTTGGAAGGTGATCTATAAGCTAAACTGAGAGCTTATTTTCTGTAAATTCACATTATCTTTCTCAGTCATGTGAGAATGAAGTCTGACATTCTCAGTAAAACATGTACATCCAACAAGGGCAGAGACTGTCAGTTGATTCCTTTGTGTTCTACTGCAGCTTTCCAGAGTGTTCCAAAGAACTACTAGAGCGCTAACCGTCCTACTTATGATAAATGTATGGCACACCTGAAGCCATCTTGCTTGGATTAAAGTGGTAACTCTTAAAACATTTAATTTAAAAAGGAACAAAATGAGGGGGTTCATTTGAATGCCTTCTTGATGGAATCAAAGTAAAAAACTGAAAGTATTTCCTACTGAGGAGACTGCAGTAAATGAGGAAATTAGGAAACTTCATAACAAATAAGTCTCCCAAGATGGCCACCAGAGACAAAAGAGCCCAAATGTAGCCCAAATATCACCCAGATGTAGCCCAAGTATAGCCCAATGACAGAATGTCCAAGAATGTTCTTAAAAACAACTAGAGCACTTACTGTCTTCATTATGACAAAAGTATGGCACACCTGAAGCCATCATGATTGGAATAAACTGGTAACACTTAAAACATTTAATTTAAAAAGGAACACAATGAGGGGGTTCATTTTGCCATAGAAATTATGATTAATGCTGAAGAAAGAAAATGAGGGCACATTTTGAGTGACTTCTCAAATCCTCTTCTATTTCATTAAAAGATTCTGACATGCAGACTGAAACATGCACTTTGAATACCAGGAGCAGACTTCCATGGTGAACAGTAGTTTTACTACAGTGATCTAATGAGCAACTAGAGTGCTAACATTCAGAATTTATGGCAAATGTGTGACATATCTGAATACCTTCATGATGGAATCAAAGTAAAAAACTGAAAGCATTTCCGACTGAGGAGACTGCAGTACATGAGGAAATTAGGAAACTTCATAACAAATGAATCTCCCAAGATGGCCACCGGAGACAAAAGAGCCCAAATGTAGCCCAAAATCACCCAGATATAGCCCAAATATAGCCCAATGACAGAAGTGTGCAAAACACTTATTATTTTGTGTTTTTGCAGTGTTATATAGTGCAGACTTGTCAGGTATTGGAGTGCTTTACATGAGCATTGGTTACATCACACAAGAACAAATTCATTTTGGTTGTAGACATGGGGAGACTAAGTGATTTGACCAGAATCACAGAATGTCGAGCTGAAGCAGAAACTTCAACCTGGTTCCCCAGTTGCAAAGTCTGCAGTTCTGGAAGTAACACCACATCCTCTCCCCTAAGTGCAACATTTAATCAAGTTGTCAACTAGATAAAAAAACATAAAGATAACAAATAATTTAAAAGTGCTTTGTCGCTATTTGAAAACTCAGAAAATATGTCCTTATTTTAGTCTTTTAGAGCACTAACCATAATTTTGATGCCAATAAGACCCTCTCATATATGTAATTTCTAAAGGAATGCTCTAGGTATTACAGTTTTGATTACATCAAGATGATGTCAGGCGTTCCACACTTTTGTAATAAATATAGAATGTTAGCGATCTAGTTGTTCATTAGGATACTGTTGAGAGGCAGAGGCCAGGGGCACGGACTCTGAAAATTGAAGGCAGGTAGGAGGGTGCAAAGGCAACAATTTAACCACACTGAGCAGGCAGGAAGGGCCGTGGAAGCACAACAGACTATGGAGGGCAGTGGAAAGGGGGGCAGGGGCAACAAACCAACAATACAGGACTTGCAAGAGAGGCTGTTGGAGGGAAGATCTATTACGGGTCAAGGAAGCTAGGGGCGGTCCCCAGAGCCCCGGGAGCCACCACAGAACTGAGCAGGAGAGTGAGTCAGGGACAAAAGGGGCACCTTAATTTGAGCCGGGGTGCCTACGAACGCTTGCTCCAAAAATGAAGAAAACAGACATATGAGACATGGAATTGGAGGCAGAATACAATGGCAGTTTAATGAGAAGATGCAACTTCAAAGAAACCGCAGAATAGAGACATAAAGTACAAAATACAGAATCCAGATAATCATACAGCTGTCATGATATTCTCTGTATCTCAATTAATGTACTGACAGAGAGAGAGAGAAAACACATCTATAAATGCATCATGAGAAACAAGTTACACCAAGGAAAATGTTACCTAGGGACACTCACATTTACTCTTAGAGCAAGCATTCCTGCAATTACAATACAAAATCTTTTAAATGCAAAAGTAAAGAGAACAATGGTTAAACATAACATGACATTTCATATAGGTAAAATAGAATAAGATACTTCAAGCAAAGCAGAGCAAGACATTTTAAGCAAAGGAAGACAAGAGCTCCCAGTTCTTGGGGAAAACCTGCACAGCCTGTTAACCTACATACAGACGGCGAGGTTGTCCGTCGATATCTGTGGGTGCTCCCTTTTTATATCATTTTGTGGGCTCCTTTGCACACTACATCTACCTACGTATGCTACCCAAAAGCTTCGTCTGCAGATTTTACCAGACATTTCGTCATTTACCCACTTAATGCTGACAATGGACTGGGTGAAAAGGTCAGTCTCTCAGGCCAATCGCTTATCGTAAGTTCCATAGAGCAAGCAGAAAATAATGGGTATTGTACAGGAATTCAATATATTCATGTATAAAATCTCCTCAGTTCTCCTAACTTGACGCTCTGCGGTTGCCACTTCCTTAAAAGCGGGAAACCTGCCCAGGAAGCAAGTACCAGTCCAGGATGCAGCCTACTGTATGTCGACAGCTTCAGGGGGATGTTGAACTTTGATACCGAGCACGGAGCACTCGGGTAGGGTGGGGGCTACTAGTTTGGAGCAGAAGGCCTCGCAGACCTGCCTTCAGACTGCTATACACTAAAATTGCAGAGCTATGGTCAATTTAACAAAGAGGCCTACATAATGAACAGAAGGGCCTACACAGGGGTTTTATGCTGGCTGAGTGGTAAGGATGTCTCAGGATAATTATATAGCAACACAGGACCCGCTGGTCAATTTAATACGCCTACAAATGCGGCTGGCAGGGCAAGGACAAGGGTCTCATACTTCAGGTGTGGACAGAACGGGCCAGGGGCCCCCTGTGATACAAAATCTACCCTCCTTCAAGGCTGTGGCAATGTAATAGACCATTGTGGGCAGAAGGAAGAGGCAATGGTAGTACAACCATACATGACAACAGACCCGATTCAGCCAGGAAACGTCCAATGTTTTTAAGCTCAAATGGGCTTTATTTGATCTGTCTCCTGTCTACAATATCCTCTTTTTCAATGTAACTCAAAGGGGAAAATCAATACCCCAGTTTTTTTTCAAAATCTCCCTCTTACCAAGTTCAAAATGTTCGCAAGTTTGGTACATTGGATCATGGAAGGAAATGGGATAGGGACATGGACTTGGATAACAGAGGACAGGAGAGACATGGAGAGGTGCACCAAACTGACCCTGCAGGGCAGGCATCAGGGTTTGCAGCAGCACAATACACCACACAGGGCATGCAGGACGGGAGTGCAGCACAACAATCCATAGAAAGCAAGAGGGAGGGGACAGGACCATGCACATGGACAACAGAGAACAGAGGGGCAAGAGGCAATGGTAGCTAGCTGACCATAATGGACAGACAGGAGAGAAGGCTGCAGCATAACAGACCATAAAGGGCAGGAGGGACGGATCAGGGGCATTACAATGGAACAGACAAGCCAGGAGGGAGGGAGTAGGGGTCTGCACATGTAAACAGAGGGCTGGGGGCAAAGGGGCAGGGCAGGAGCAGCAAGATAGCCATGGAGGTCAGGCAGGATGGGCACTAGAAGCAAGACACAACATGAAGAGCAACAGTGAGACTGTGATGGCATACACACAGACCATGGAGGGAAGGTGGGAGGGGGTCAGGGGCAGCTAACTGACCACACAGGGAAGGTGGGAGGGGCCATGGCAGCACAGAAGACCATGCATGGCAAGTGGGAGGGTTAGTGGCAGCACAATGGCTATGATGGGCAAGAAGGAGGGTGCAGGGGCATGCACAAAGGATGATGGAGGATAGAAGGGAGGGTCAGGACCTGTGCACAGACAAGAAAGTTCAGGGGAAGGGGCCTCACAACAGACCACACGGGGCAGGCAGGAGGAGCAGTTGCAGCACAACAGACCAGGGAGGGCAGAAGGGTGTGGCAGTACAATGGACCATGTAGGACAGGAGGAAGAGGATAGAGGCATGGCATGTGGACAGGCAGGGTGGAGGTGGCAGGGACAGGTTACAGTCATCTGACAATGCTAGGCAGGTGGGAGGGGAGTGGCAGCTCAACAGAACATTCAGAGTAGATAGGAGTGGCAGGTCCATGGGACATGGTGGGCAAAAAGGATGGAGCAGGGGCATGCACAAAGACATCGGAGGGCAGGGGGATGGAGAATAGGGGCAGCAAGCTAAGCACAGAGTTTAAGCAGGAGGTCAATGATGGGGCATAGAATTGGGCAATGGAGGGCAGGAGGAGTGGACTGGTACATCATACTAAATTGAGGGCAGTGGCAGCACATCAGACCATGCATGGCAGGAGGGAGGAGGCTAGTCCATGGATGCACACAACAGAGGATAGGGAGGAGGGGGATGGGGCAGCAAGCTAACTGTTCAGAGAAGGCGGGTATTAGAAACTTTATTGTTTTTAAAACATTTTGTCTGTGCAAACTACTTAAAATATGAACAAGTATGCAGCATAATCTCACTTTTATTCAGGAAGAAGAAGACGTTAGTGACTGTGACTCCGGGCTCACTTGGCAAAAACACCCCCTGACCCTCCACCCCCTATCGCAAAATGTAATGCCCGTGAAAAGGGTAGGTGAACACAGTGTTATATAGAACATAGTCCTGAGAGCACGATTGAAAATGAAAACTAGATATAGTGTATGGTATAAACTATGCACCAAAAAGTGTGATATAAGATGAACCAGGCGTGAAATATAATATGCAATACATTGTGCGCAATGACAGATTCATTGGAGAGCGCGAGATAGCACAGGCACTAGCGCGTGCTATGCGATATGCGCCTTGGAGTGTAATATGCACAGGGCAGTGTTGTGTAACCTAACTAGTCTCTAAAGTTGTAATATAAAATATGTGCTGGGGAGTGTAACGTTGCATATGCACTGTGACAAAGATATGGATCCCAAATTGTAATATGTATGGCATAGCACTGTGCGTTATAACATAGGCATCGAGGAAGGCACGTTAGATGGGGCAATATAACCCGTGCGAAGACAAGTGTGGCATGACATTTTCACGGGGTGGTGTTACAGTGCACATGGGCTAGAGAGTGTCATAGCATATGCACTAGCTAGTGGAAAACAATACAGAGGTGTGTGGCACTCGGCAGGCAATGGTGGGTGTAACACAGCATTGGGCTCTGTCAGGAGCGCGCTGTGACTCGCAAGTGATGTTCGTCCCCTTTCCAGAGAGTAAAATAAAAAGTATTACACATCCGGCAGTGGATGTGTGTTTTATTAACTGTGAGGGGGGTTTCTTGCATAGTTTTGGTCGAATTTTTGTCGAATCCCCTTTGAATGGCTTGGTGTGCATGTGTATTAAATGTGCCCGTCAATAGCTACCCATGTTTGTATAAATAAACGACAAGGGTGTCTACCGGGATTAGGCACGGTAGAGCATCAGACATGTCAGAGCTTCACTAGTGGTGTAAATACATTCCACGTGGATTAATTGCATGCATAGTCGCCTTTTAATGAATATCACGCAAATCGTCATGGTGATAGGTACGTACGGTTTGTCCAGCATGTCCTAGGTGTGTCTATAAATATATATTTTTTAAAAATAATAAAAAACAGTGGCCGGCCCTGGGGATTGGGGTCAAAAAAATATAATTAGGAGACAGGCCCTGGGGGATGGGGTCATCAGGGCCAATAAATTAGAATAAGAAGGGGAACCACACAGCCCCCCTTCTTAAAAAAATAAAATAAATAAAAGACTGGCATCGTGCCGGAGGCCATGCCCCCTCCATGCAGCACTCTGCAAACGCGCCCCCAACAGGCATCTCCAGTATGCGCCAGGGAGCTGCGCTGCAGACAGGTGTTCTGAGGCCAAGCCCCTTTTTACACCTCTCTGCAACGCAGCTCTGTGGCGCTTACTGGAGGTACCTAGTGGTCTAGTGTGACCCTAGGGACCCTTAGGATTCAAGGGGACTTAATCTCTCAACTTAGAACAGCCACAGGGCGCGTTTACACAGTGGTGAAGGGAGGGGACGGGGCCTGAGGTGACGTGTGCAAACACGCACCATGGCACGTTTTAAATTGGGGATATAATTTCCCTTCAATACTGAGGGCCCCTGGGGGCTAACTAGCCCACCAAGTGCTTCCAGTAAGCGCCACTGAGCTGCATTGCAGAGAGGTGGTCCAGGCCGTGCCACTTTTTACACCTCTCTGCAATGCAGCTCTGTGGCACTTACTGGAGGTACCTAGTGGGCTAGTTGGACCCTAGGGACCCTCAGGACTCAAATGAACTTAATCTCCCAACTAAAAACGGGCACAGGGCGTGTTTACACAATGGTGAAAGGAGGGGACGGGGCCTGAGTTAACGTGTGCAAAAACGCCCTGTGGCCTGTTTTAAGAGGTAGTTTTAATCCCCATGCCCTATTATATACTAGGGGCTTATAGAGGAGGTAAGGCTAATCACAGGGGGACCCCAACGCATAATGTTCCCTAGTGTATGTAGGTGTTTTCACTGTATTCTAAGTGTCTTTTAACATAGCACTGGCTCTAGGACTGGTTAGTCAGACTCAGTTACCACCAGTATCCGTCTGAAAAAGTTGAGGGTACAGGATGATTTTTCAACAAGGCTTCTTTCTGCTCTTCTTTTTGTTCTTTCTGCACGTTATCCTTCTTCCTGCACTTATCTTCGTATTTAAGGACTTCTGTTGCTTCTTTCTGCACTTCTTTTGTTTCTTTCTGTGCATTTTTTCTTCTTTCTTCACATGTCCTATCTCTGTAGGCATAGTTAGAAATTAGCATTTAAAAAACCTTTGAAATTAACAGAAAAAACCATAGGTTTCAGGCACGTTATAGTTAGGAATTAGCATTTAAAAAACCTCAGAAATTCACTGAAAAAACCATAGGTTTCAGGGGTGTTATAGTTAGCTGGACTTTTCACTTGTACAAAACCATTGAAATTCCTCCGTTATAGTTAGTTCAGCTAACTATAACTCGCGCGCCCGCAATGCACTGCTGATGACGTCACATATTACATCACTCATGACATGGTCAGTGACATCACTCATGACATCACTGATGACATCTCAAATGACATCACTGATGACATCACTGATGACATCATCCTTGTGATAGAGTGGCAGACCTCCTCTCACCCTAATATAACCTTTGATACACACATTCAAAAATAGAGACTAACATTTTCAAAACAATGGACATACCAATACCAGTTACAACAACCTCTTCAGTAATTCTAAGATCCACATACACATCCACTCATTCACCAACAGTCCAATACAGTCACTCATACATGTACTCACTCATCATATGTACTCATACACCTATACATCCTGTTACACAATGCCACTCATCCATAGAGTTACTCACACACATAGTCACTCATGCTAATAAAGAATCAAACATACATTTACTTGCATATACAGTTATACACACACCACCACACTTACTTCTACGGAAACTTACACATACTTAGTCTTTTAAACAATCACTTATAGAAACACATACTTATTCATACAGGAACTCTTTCAATCTCTCACTCTCACATATACTCACATATATACACCAATAGTCACATATACTAGTTTAAAACATATGTAGTTACTCATAAAGACACTATTGAGACAGTCATTCACTCACTAACACACCCATACACACACTCATCCACCCATACAGTCCTGCACACATGCTGTGTTCAACACATACAAACAGTGAGTCACTCATTCATGCACCTATGCACTACGCAATACCCCCCACCGAACCATGCAGACACTCAGACTGATACTCAAAAAACCAACTAATAACCTATATAGACACCCATGTAGCTACTCACCAACCCATGCAGCCACTTATACACAAAGTGAGAGACTGATACAGATATTTACATATTTAAACATTACTCACTAAGCCATGTATTCACTATGATACACTTAATCAGTCAGTTACACAATCAATTTTTCAAAAACAAATCATCCATTTAGACACTTATATACCCATTTATTCTTCCATCGACCTTGAGATATACATATATAAAACATATTTAATTTTCAGAATAACACACATTCACTGGATGATGTCATCAGTGATGTCATCAGTGATGTCATTTGAGATGTCATCAGTGATGTCATCAGTGATGTCACTGACCATGTCATGAGTGATGTAATATGTGACGTCATCAGCAGTGCATTGCGGGCGCGCGAGTTATAGTTAGCTGAACTAACTATAACGGAGGAATTTCAATGGTTTTGTACAAGTGAAAAGTCCAGCTAACTATAACACCCCTGAAACCTATGGTTTTTTCAGTGAATATATATATATATATATATATATATATATATAAAATATATGTATTTATTACCAAACACACCCTCCTAGTCTCTTTATGAGACTAGAGGTCAAAACACATAAGTTACTCTTCAATAATCACAGTAAAATAGCACAAATACATGTCAGGCCCTAGGGGCGAGCCAAACCCTATACTAAAATAGTGGTATAAGAACCACGACTTAACTAGACACAAGGCCTAGAGCCTGTAGAATCGCTGGGACCCCAAGCAACCACCCAAGGTAGTGACGCAGGGGACCCACGGGGGCCGTGTGCAGTTTGTGAACACAGTCACGAGCTCCCTTTAGCTTCTATGGGGAAAGTCGCGGTTCGATTTTTAAAGATTAGGGACACTTAGAAATGAGTCAGGACCAAACCCTTTTGGACTTAGGAAGTTCTAGGGTTAACACCTACGGGACCACCAGAGTACTCGTGTTACCTCACCCAGGGAAGCCGGGTGCATAGGTGTCTTTGGGTGTCAGGTCGCGTCGTCGATTCCAATGGGAGCTGGCAAAGAAGTGCTGCTGCCGTGAAGATGCGAAGTGTCCAAAGAGATCCAAGCCTGGATCAAAGATGAGAAGAACCTGAAAGCAGAGGGGACAGAGTCTGGGTCACTCGACAGTGACCAGGAAGGCGCTGAGCAGATGCCCACCAATGTCGGGTGATTTCAGGTGAAAGAGGTGAAGCTTGACTCTTCAGCCACGAGGACCAGGAGGTGTTGAGGATGACCAGGTGCTTGATTCGAGCTGTGCCATAAAGGATGTCGAGTGCTGCAGTGTCGGTGCCCGATTGTACACAACAAGCCTTGGCAACAGCAACCCACGCAGAAACGAGAAAGATGCTTCGGTGCAGACCAGCAATGTCTGTGGGACCCACCACTTGGTTCGAAGTCAGGGCACGTCTGGAGCAACCAGGAAAGACCAAGGAAATACAAAGTTACCCCCTCAGGGACCCACCAGTCAACGGACCTGGGATCGCGAAGGGACCTCAAGACAAAACAGAAAATGGCGGCCCACGGGTCACTCGGAATGACCAGGCCGACAATCTTCAGTGGATTCAGAGCTCGAGGTGGGGGCTACAAGCCAGCCCAAACTTGACTTCAAGAAACGTTGAGAAGTTGATGCACTTGCAGAAATACACAGTGACCAGGAGTTCCGGTTCCACGCTACTCACGAGGGCTGCGGGTCTCAGCATTGCTGGGGACTTGGGTCAACCTCTGAGATGTCTTGAAATCCTCTTCCTGGGCTGCAAATACTTCAGAGTCCGGCGAGAGCTTCGATGATGCAGACTGGCAAATTGCTTCATTGGTTCCTGCCAAGGAGGGGAGTCGCTCCTTGAGCACAAGGGAGATTTCTTCAGTCCTCTGATCTTGAGCAGAGTGTCGAAGGTCCAGGATTCAGCTTCAGAGTTTAGTCCAGGGTAATCTAAAGTCCTAAGGTCTGGGGTTCCATACTTATACTAAGGTAGGGGGTTGGACATACTCTGGGAACCCACCTATGGAAGGGTTTGGAAAGAGGGGTGGCTACACCCATTTCCTTTGTCCAGTTTCACGCCAGCTCCAATACACATAAGCCTGTCTGGGAGGTGGTGACACATCCCTGTGACAGGAAACCTATTGTCCAGGCATCCATTTTGTGATGCCAGGGCTTTATTAAGTTTATACCGGGTATACCAGTGCTGTCATGTCTCTCCCTCTAGAAGGGTGGGATCATACTCCCACATCAGTTACTGGTGTGGCGGTATGATTCCAAGGTGTTTGACAAGACATGTTTCCATGCAGCCAGTCCAAAGTTAGCATTTACCGTTTGGTTATAATGCACTTAAGAGTATATTGTCAGGCTGCACTACAAACAGCATCAGAGAAGGGTCTCTGAATGCTGCAGAGGGGTTTTGCTCATGTAGGGGCACCCTGTCACATAGGAACCAAGCACTCTGCCTTCAGGATTGATAAGGCCTGCCATAAGAGTGACTTATAGGTTTATATGTGTGTATAGGTATAGTGATATAGGGAACCATATCACAGTAAGGGGTGTATGCACCACCTTATCCAGGTTGCAGTAGCAGACCTGTGGTGTCATTTTGGAGGGCTTTCCAGGGGTGGCATAATACATGCTTCAGACCCTATTAGGCCTCTGGGGTACCTATGCCCTTGGTACATAGTATACCATATACTAGGGGCTTACAAGGGCACCTCAGATCCAATCTGTAATGTACCTAAAGTACATGGAATCATTTTAGAGAGGGAGCAGCTAGTCTGGGGCCCTGAATAGCAGTGTCCCAGCCAGACTAAAGTCGAAAACACCAGCAAAAAGTGGGGGTAAACATGTGAAGCAGATCCTACTCTCCTACGCTGGCCACCTGTCAAAACTACGATAAACACACAAAGAAAATGTAAATACACAGAAAATAAGTGTTTTCCGTCCCCCCACCCACCAGTGCTAATATTTATCCCCTAAACACTGTTACCTAGCAGAAAAGCATCACACTGCAAGCCATTAAAATGAAACAAAAAGCAGCATGGAATGCACACTGTACACTACAAAATAGAAGTGCACTATTACACTACTTAAATTCGCAAAATAGATTAAACGTGTGTTTTACACCATTAATTAATATGTTAGTCAATCCTGTTAATGCAGAGCATTTCCCACATGTAATGTGTGTTTGGTTAATACACAGTAATCAAAATTAATATATTACTTTGTTATGGAGGGGTGATTGGTCTAAACGGGTTACACACAAAATCTTCTGTACTTCGCTCCATCAATTCCCCCCTTTGATGATTTCATCATCACCAAATCCCAAACCACCCATTCATCCCACTAAATTTTATTCGATCAGACACTTCTTCTCAATAATTTTTTTAGTTCAGCAAATTTCTTTCTCATTTCCCTTGTTCTTGACAAAAATGTTATCTTTAATTCTAAATCTGAAACTTACTTATCCTTGTGAAGTGCAGTTCTATCTACTTGTGCAACTATTTGTACATTGTTAACAGCACCATTGGTAAAATAGTACAACATAAACACATCTTACACCCAAAGCAAAAATGTTATATCTATTTTTAGGACTGTCAATATCTGCTATGGTATCTAAGTTATCCTATAAATAAAATGTACTAAATATGTACCGTATGTACAAAGTGTGTTTCCACGCTTGAATGACTTTCTGTCTTTTGCCCCTTCTTTTATTTTAACTACTTGGATATGGTTCATGAAAAATCATCTTCGTCTCGTGTGCTAAAACCCAGAAATGTTTTCTGTAACACTGTTAGGGGGCCTCAAGTCGTTTTCATTGTCCTGCTCACTGTTGTTGTCACTGTCCCTTTCCTTTCTAAAATCTACTTCTTCTATCTTTTGTAAGATTATGTAAGTCCACTCAAGTGGCCTGTCCAATTTCTCCTGCTCTAACTTGTTTGTTATTTCAGAGATCTGGTCTTCAAGAGTTTTGTTCCTTTTCTCACTATCTTATACTTGAGTCTCTTTACTCCACTGGGCCACATGTCTCCTTTTCTTGGCCTTTTTGCTATCCCTTCTTCTTCTTGTCCTGACTTTCTTGTTCCTTTCTTAACACTCCTCCTATTCCTATTATCTTCCTTGCTTTCAGACTCTGTGTCTGCTTGTATTTCACTTCCCCTTATCTTGAACTGTATGATTTCTGAGTCGTCTGTTCTCTCTTTTTCCTGTTCTTGCCTCTGCTCTTGACTTTGTTCCTGTCCTAGTTCCGTAGTACTTTCTAAATCGTTGTCAGGTGAAAAATCGCTGAGTCTTACACCAGGCTGCACAGTCTGATCTAGTCTCACCAGTTTCACAGTCTGCTTCTCTTCTGTTAAAAGCTTCTGGTTGCTCAGCACCTGATTCTGAACTTGTATCCGAAATCCGCAGTCTATTTCTCAGTGGCCTGTCTTGTGGATCAGGTACATATGCTTCTCTCATTGCTCGTCCCATTAGTATCTTGTAGGGATTTAAACCTGTCCTTCTGTCAGGTGTACTTCTCATGGTTATTGGAACTAGGGGCAAAACATTCGGCCATTTCAAGTCAGTGGAATCACACATGTTTGCTAAGTTGACTTTCACTGTGCCATTCACCTGCTCACCAACTCCAGACGCTTCTGGACAATAGGCACCGTGCAGTTTCTGTTTAGTGCTCAGTATTTCACAGATCAGACTGATAACTTCGTTGGCGAAATGAGTTTCCCTATCTGTGTGTGCCTGTCCATGATACATGCGTGCAAAATGGGCAAACATACTGTCGGGCATAACAGCTCTTTCATCTTGGTAAACCCAAACATCATCCTCTTCTTTTTGTGTGCCACCTTCTTTCACCCATGTTTTCTTTTCCTCATCGCTTGCCTGATCCTGCAACTGCCTCACTTCTTTCCATGTTTCTACTGTGTTAGTGAGCATGAGACATTGGGAAAAAGTGTCTTCCTTCGCTTGTGCCTGATTCAAAGAACAATCCTGTTTTGCGCAATATTTTGCCAATTCATCAGCAAACCAATTCCCTCTGGTAATGTAGTCAGTTTCACATTTGTGAGCAGCAGGACATGCTAACGATCCCCTATCAGCTATTCATTTTTTCTTCTTTCTCCACCTGCTTCTCCATTTTTCAACATCCCTCCTTTTTCTCAGCAATATCAGCAATTCTTTATTTTTAGCTCTTCTTCCAGTAGTGTTTAAGTTTTCTATGCCATTTCCTGTGAAATCTAATCTATATGGTTTCTGCAAATCCCTATATTTGGAGATATGCACTCCTGTCTCGCTGGCAGCTTCTTCCAGTTTTTCCTGCAAATTCTTACTTTCCCAGGTAATGCTTCTACTCAAAGATTATCTCTTCATCCTGGTAACATTTTAATCTGTTCATGCTTACCGTTCCAAAATTTAATTCCTCCATATCTACCTTTAATTCTGCAATATCTATCTGTTGGCGTTCTGCACCTTTTCTATAGCCACTTCTTACCCATTCTCCCAACTCTTCACTTGTCAGACCCAAAAAGACTTTGTTTAATCTTTTACTAGGTTTCGTTCCATGCAACCATCCAGTCGGTTTTTCAGCCAGTAACTGAGTTCCAACCGTGTAAGTCGGAGCTTTTGTCAGATCTGTCGTTGTATCCAATCGGGACACACTAGGCTGTATATTCCTGACACTTTCAGAGAATAACTCTCTTCTAGGATCTGGTCTTGCCTCATTTAACGGTATGGTCAGTGAATGTTCTTTCTCTACCTCACTTTTGCAAACAGAAATTTCAGAATCTATATTCATCTGGACTGTTAAAGCTTCCATATTCATAGGCAGTTATTTCAATCTCTCAGACAATTCTCTTGTCCTGACTGCTAACTCATTTTCTTCTTCTTCATGATTTGACCCATTTATCACTTGTGTTTCTTGCCAAGTAATCGTATTACTCATTGGAAGGAGTTCTGGCTTCATTACTGTACTACTAATTTGAACAGGTTCCTGTCTATATATTGCACTACTCCCTATGGGGACTGGAACAGTTTGGAGAACTTTTGGAGTTTCTGCTGGCAGTGCCTTTGGCACCACTTTCGCAAACTCCCCTTGATATGGAGGTGGTCTGTTACCCAGAATGTCATCCAGCAGCTCATCTTTAGTATCATTGTACCTACAACCTGAAATTTGTCCTGCAATCTGTGCCACAATAGATCGTCGTCGTTTCAACCCTATGGGCGCTTGGTGGAGTGTCACAAGCGGGTCTTCATCAGGACTGTGGAGGAGGCGGCCCTAGGATTTCAAGGGCGGTCAAGGCAAATTGATTGGAGGGGTATGGTTATTCTAACAGGATGTCAACTGTGAAATGAATTGCACAGAAGATCAAAGAATGATTGTTTTCTTGGGCTGGTAACACGGAGTCCTCACGAAACACTGCTTCCTCCACAGTCCTGATGATGACCCGCTTGTGACACTCCACCAAGCGCCCATAGGGTGGAAACGTCGACGATCTATTGTGGCACAGATTGCAGGACATAGTTGTTACCAACTATTTAATTTGTTTAACTTACTTGTTACTGCATTTTGAATCTGGCATTTCAAAAACAAACCACATCCCCCCACCCTCACCTCACTGCACTATGTATTTATATCACCACTGAGCACCACTATCTCACTATTGTGTATCACTGTATGAATTTGGAAGTATAAAATTCCGCAATGTGTTTCTGTTTATCGAATGTTATCAATTCTGATACATAAATCAATAAAAATCCTTTCTCTGTGTTCTTGTTCCTCTTTCCCCTTTTGTTCAAGAAATGTTTTTGCTTTCAGAAATGTATTATATGTTATGCTGAAGTAACTACGGCTAACTACAATACGCATTGTTTCTACCCAAGGGAACCATTGTTCTTTATACGTTAAATACCCAGGTTCCTAGGGACACAGGATCACCCCATTGTGTTAATATATAGGGACTCAAACCTAGTTTCAATGTCTGCAACTCTGACCATAGCTCAATTTTATGCAACCCTTTCCTCTCCTCCAACAAGTCCTAATAGACACTGGGGAGGAGGTGACAGCACCTGGCTACTACATATGCTCTAAGAACAATTGATGGACAGAATTCAGAACAATGTCATACATTCACCCCAGTACAGAGATCTGGGCCTAAATCCATCGTTGTTTTGATCACCATGACATTCCAGTTTGGACCCAGCCATATTCAAATCAGTCTTGACTCTGCGCCCAATGGGAACAGTCCAGTGTGAACTGCCATGCCAGGTCCTCCCTGGACTGGAAACAAGCATCCTAGGACCGGTTTCAGCCAGGATAGCTTGACTCCAGTGGCTTGGAGAGCATGCAACCCACATCTGGGCATACCCGTCCCACTCGGGGTGACATATGCAAACAAAACAATTGATGGACAGAATGCAGAACAATGTCACACATTCACCCCAATACAGAGATCTGGGTCTAAATCCATTGTTTTTTTGCTCACCATGCCATTCCAGCTAGCCTGGCTGATGAAGGCTGTTAGCCTGAAACCGGTCCCAGGATGCTTGTTTCCAGTCCAGGGAAGACATGGCTTTGCAGTTCGGGCTGGACTGTTCCAATGAGGCACAGGATCAAGACTGATTTACATATAGCTGTGTCGAAACTGGGGTGGCGAAGTGAGCTAAAGAACGATGTTGGTTTCAACCCAGATCGGTGACTGGGGGGGGAGTGTCTGAAAAGTTTCAGCGCTCCGTCCATCATTTCCTTATGTTTGCTTTGTTTGCCCTAACTTGGCAGGGTATGCCCAGACGTGGGTCCCTTGCTCACTTTGCCACTTTCTTCAAGCTAGCATGGCTGATGAGGGCTGTTAGCCCAAAACCGGTCCTAGGATGATTGTTTCCAGTCCAGGGAAGACACGGCTTGGCAGTTCGGGCTGGACTGTTCCCATGAGGCACAGGATCAGACTGATTTGCATATGGCTGTGCATGAAATGGGGTGGCGAAGTGAGCTAAAGAATGATGATGGATTCAACACAGATATGTGACTGAGGATGAGTGTCTGAAAAGTTTCAGCGCTCTGTCCATCATCTCCTTGTGTTTGCTTTGCTACGCATAATCCCCAGCCCATTATATCCTCAGGGGATTTAGCTGGCAAGGGAGGTGTCAAAGCACATTGCTGCTGCTCAAAGGGAGTGGGTTGGGGGTAGGTGAAGATGTCCCAATAAAACCTGCCTCCCCTGTGAGGCCCCTGCATGCAACCCATCCTCCCTGCATCCGCCATGGCCTAAAAGTGATGGCTTGGTGGGGGATAACACTACTGGAAGGGCTCATGAGGCAGGGTACTAAGGTGAAAATGCCCCAAAGGCTAAAGTATCACCTGGCCCCAGCCTCAAAATACAGCACGGTAGTGGGGTGCGACCTAGACACTGTTGCAACATTAAAGTAGGAGGGCAGGGACTGGGAAAGATAGTCACTCTCTTTGGCTGGTTTACAAAGGCCCCAAAAACAGGCCCACAGGTGACCCTGGGTCCACAGCCCTTCGACCAATGCCCAATTACCCGCCTTCCCAACTCAAGCCTGACTGGTCCTAAGCCCCGGGACATGTCTCTCCCCTCCTAGGATGCACTACACTGCCCCTACTGACGGGTGTCTGCTTGTCTTGTGTACCTGCCCACTGTGGACTGATTCATTGAATTACTGAAAACTGAGGACTTCCTACCGCTTTTTACAGCCGTGTAAGGCTCCTTGGAAGGATAGCAAGTGGTCCCTGCCCCAGGGCGGGACTCATATCTGATGTGCAGGTTAGAGTGTTGGGATTCGTTGTATCATGCTATTGTTACTTTGTGTTACGCTATTGCTACTTTGTATCATGTTATCATTACTTAGTATCATGTTATTGGTACTTTCTAGCATATTATTGCTACTTTGTATCCTGTTGTTGGTACTTTGTGTTGTGTTATTGTATCTAATGTCAGAAATGAACCACGTGGCAATAATTTGCCTCTTTCTTCTGTTTCTAGGACCGGGATCTGAGACCGGAAGAGATTGAAGGTAAAAATAGTGTATCAGAATTGATTTTTGTACATATGAAACAATTATTGCACTCACAGTCTGTATGTGGAGTCCCACACTGCCATATAAAGACACAAGAACACCTGCACACTGCCTCTCTCACACACAGCCATGTAAGAATACACACACACGTATGTAAACTGTACATGGTTAGAGATAAGCGTAAAGCACCCAGGGCTCGGAGTGGAACCGGTCGTGGACGGCTAAAGCCTTGTGACTTAGGGCTGATGTAAATCTTGTCGGACGGGTTACTCTATCACGACGACGGTGACGGATATCCTGTCTGATGAAATACAAGCCCCAATATATCGTATGGGATTTATATTTCGACTGCAAGGATATTCATCGCCGTTGTGATGGAGTAACCCGTCCGACAAGATCTCAATCAAACCCTCCGTGTTCTTTAAAGAGACGAGTTTTCAACTCTTTCCTAAACTGGAGCGGCGTTGGGGCTCTCCTGATGGATGTTGTCTCGGGTCTTGGGTGTGTAGGTGGAAAACAGCTGCGGTCTTGTTTTTTTTCCTGCTTCCTGTACTCTGATGGTGTTATGGCTGTGAGTGTGCCAATAACCACCACGGATGATGAGCTTGTCTGCAAGATACGCAGGGCCGCTGGTCAAGAGTAGGCTTGTCCAGGACAGCAGCGACCTCCTAAATGTCGCTGCGCCACCCTTGCTCTGGTCTGCTCGTCTCCCTACCGCCAGCAGACAGTTGGGGATCCTCTCCGGATGCAGAAAGAGTCCTAGCAGTCCTCTCGCAAAGCAGGGGCCGGGTCCACTACTCAGGGACTTTAACTCCCAGCTGATGGTGGCCCCACATCTGGCAGGAATGGAAACCTCCCAGTTAGGGTGCAAGCCCTGGAATATAGAATAACATCGAAGGTTGTCTAACACCCTGAGGCCTGAGGCCCGGTGCGCAATCACTGAGAAGTCCTTGAAGCGTTGTTATGCTGCATTTTGACACGTGTCTGTGAACTCGACAGACCCAGATCTGTTGCTGGTCTCAGATGGTTCTGCTCATTTTTAGGTCTGGCTTCAGTCTGTAAAGACCTCATGGCACACTTATTCATAACACAACCTACACATATGGAATGTCCCTTTAGGTCAGCCATCTTCTACCTGTTGGAATAAGCCCACTTCAGCCATTGGCTCCCAGGGTTGTCCATCTCATGGCGGGGTTAGAGTGCCCAAAAAGTTTGCGCATTCGTACATTTTGTTGTCAGCGTTGCGTCTGTGGCGACAAGTAACGGTAGTTCTGGCTCCTCTGTTGATCGACGGGGTCAACGGACCTAGACCGATCAAGTGAGGTATGCTTACATTTTCTGTAGGTTCGGTTTACATATGATTCGGACAGGCGTCGTTGTGACTGCTGTCGCCCTATTGGAGTGTTGACTATAGGTATATCTGTCACAGCTCATTGTATACATCTGAAAGCCTTGTTCTTGAAGGGTGAACTGTGCAGTCAGTAGGTTCACTCTGAAGAGCCGTCATGGCATAGACTGCGGCCCTACCTAAACAGACCGAGGGCACTTATGACAACATTCCCAGCAACCTACACGATCCATTTGGAACACAATCAATTGATGAAATATTGGGGCAGCGGCATCCCCTCTCTCATTCGGCTCAACGGCCAGAGTTACATTGATGTGGAGGGCGCCTGACGCTCCCCTCTATGTAGAAGAGACCCTTATCTATGTGCGGGGTGATATGTAGGCGTGGAGGGCCCATTGCGTGGTGAAGAGTGTGTGTTCAATGTCTACTCTTTCCTTATAGATAATGCTGTGTTCATGGGTTCTTTATTTCAGTCTGGCACATGGACTTTGATATGGCTAGGAAACCTTAAGTGTATATGAGGTCAGTATGGGGGCAGCTGTAGGGGACCACTGGACCTCCTAGGATAGCTATTAGGGGTTAGGGAGCTTTTCTTATGTTTTTGATATTTTTCGCCAAGGAGTTTGAATCAACTTCCTGGTGGCTAATCTGTTTGTGGGTATAGTATCCTGCTTCGCTCTTTTGTAAGTCCGGCTGTCAGAGGGATTTCGTTTCTTGCTGATTGTCACCATCATAATCAATATCATCAATCGAGATCTACGGATTGTGAAAGAAGTTTTTTCTCTTCCCTTCCTAGCTGTGAATGTGTAATCAACACACCTGTCAAACATCACATCTCCGTGCAGGGTGGTGCCATGGCCACTGAGAGGGGTCAGCCTTTCCTTGCACAATCCCAAAGGATGCTCAAGAGACCTCATCCTGCCCAGTGCTGGACACGTGTCTGAAGGTCGGTCTGGGTCGGTGGGAGGCTGGGCCACCCCTTGACATGATTGACGAGCCGTCCTTCTCACAGAGGAGCTTTGAGGCTCTCTGTGCCCTGGCGAGTCTTGGCGCTTGGAAACCTTTTGTAGTCAGAGTCCACCGCCTTTCCAAGGTACTTTGTGGGTTCAAGTGAGGCGCCACATGCTGTGACGGGGGGGGCCCTGTACAAAGAGCTTGAACAAGGGCCCGGACTAGCTCCACGATGGCTGCGGTGTGGTAGGAGCACGCGGCGTAAGACAGGGAGGCGCTCTTGTAATACTGGTGCTGGCAATGGGACCTATGAAGGGGACAGTGAAGGGCTCATAGGTGCCTTTGCCCAGAGCTCTTATATGGGGTAATAATAGGATTCAGGTGTATTGACGCTACTAACTAAATTAGAACGTCTCTTGTGGGACAATCAATCATTCGCAAGAGGACAGCGACCCCCCGGCTGCTGTATGCGGTGAATCTATGTTGATATCTGCGGACTATTTCAAAAAGATCGATTCAATATTGCACTTATTATCATTGGATAAGTCAAGAGTGTGCTGTCTTTGTATAAGCTGAAGCTGACGTGGGATACGGGAGGCATGCAGCGCCTTGACTTCTCAAAATATCAGTGCGCTGTGCAGCTAGCGTAAGAGGTCCACTGCTTCGCAGGTAGGAACATGATTTGGCGAGGACGGCGACATGGGTTTAATAATAACTCTTATCCAATGAAAGGCTCCATCGCAGAAACCATATTTAGAACTTGACCCCAACATCTCCGTGCAGTGAACCCGGAATACAGCAGGGCGGCTGCAAGAGATCAGTGCTGAATGAGTATGCCTCAACTGATGGTTGGGAAAACTTACGTGTTATGGGGCATATTATCAAGACAGGCGATAAAATTATCACCGCTTTAGCGGCAGAAAACGGCCGCTAGAGCGGCGATAATGGGCTTGATAATATGCCCTTGAGAATTCCCATAGAAGCCCATGTTCTGGTGTAGGGTGACCAACCGTCCGTAAATTTCACGGACAGTCCGTAATTTCGGCCGTCTGTCCGTTGTCCGTTAAGGATTCTTTAACGGACGCCATTTGTCCGTAATTTTAACCGGGCACCGGTCGCACCACCCTAAGACGGCACAGCTTCCACCCACCTCCCTGCTTGACTCCGATGCTGTTGAGGTCGGGTGCAACAGACACCGATGCAGCACCAAAGCTCAGATACCCAGCAGCATTGGAGAGGCACAGCGGGATGGCAACCCTCACACCTTCCGCCCTTGATGAGCTGTTAAGAGGTGTTTGAAGGTGACTGAGAGGGAGGGGCTGCAGCTTCAGGAGCAGGGGCATCTATTCAGATGCAAACAGCCCTGAATACCTCACATCTCTGCAATATAGAGGGGCCTCACACATTCCCTTTCTGCCCAGGGCCCCAAACATCATAGAACCGACCCTGATTACCCCGAGGCAGCACATGATTCTCTTCACAGAGCTTAATTACTGTCACTAAATTGTAAGCAAACCTCGTTTCTTCAAACATGCAGTCTATAATGGAATAAAATAAAGAAATGGCACAATCACACCCACACTGATTAACAAAGTATGGAGGACAATCAGTTAAATCAGTTCTCTTGGAGTATCTCCTTTAAGTACTGTACATCACAGTGGGTGGTGGCAAAGCTAACATTTTGGAAAGAGAGCCTGTCTTCTCCTGGTCTTGTCCAGGAGTGGGTGAGGAGCCCTACCCCTCCCTGGAAGAGACGAAGATGATACTAGAATACTGCATGCCCACCCCTGTGCCCACCCTGGTGGATCCTGTTCCCCCTCCTATGATGGCCCCTGCCCCCCCAGCGATGGTTCCTGTCCCCCATGTGGTGGCTCCTGCCCCCCCAACTGTGATAGCTCCTGCTCCCCCCCCCCCCCCCCCTGTGGTGGATCCTGTCTCCGCCCTGGGTGGCTTCTGTCCCAGCCCTGGAATAGCTCCTGCAGCAAGGGTGAAGTTCTTGATGGGCCTCTTCTCAAAAAGGCTCAGCTCAAAATTAATATGAAAAGGTGGGCAAGTGAGTAAGTGAAGGGATGGGTGGGTGGCTGGATGAATTAGTGAAAGGGTGAATGGATGAATGAAAGATTGAATAGATGGATAATGAGAGAGGGTGGATAGATTGATGAGTGAGTGGAAGGATGGATGAGAGAAAAGGTAAATAGTTGGATGTATGGGTGGAAGGGTAGCTGGATGGGTTAAAGGGTGGATGGATTAGTGAAAGGATGGATGAGTGAAAAGGTGGATGATGAGTGAGTGACTGGGTGGATGGATAGATGAGTGAAATGATGGATGGATTGATGAATTGATAAGTGCAAGGGTGAATGGTTGGACGGATGAGTGAAAGGGTGGATGTAAGGATGGATGCGTGAGTGAAAGGGAGGGTAGATGGACAAAAGGATGAATAGATGAGTGAAGGAGTGAAAGGATAAATGGATGAGAGAAAGGATGGATGAGTGATAGGGTCAATGGATGGATTCATGAGTGGATGAGTAGATGGATGGGTGGGTGGATTGAAGGAAGGATGGCTAAGTGAAAGGGTCAATGGAGAGAGAAAGGGAGGATGGATGGATGACTGAAAGGGTGGATGGGTGAAAGGATGAGTGACTGGGTGGATGGATGGATGAGTAAGTGAAAGGATGGCTGGATGGGTGAAAGGGTAAATGGCTGGATGGATGAGTGAATGGATGGATGGATGGGTGGACGAGTGGATGGATGAGTGTACAGATGGATAGGGTGAAAGGATGGATGGATGGATAATGGATAGATGAGTGAAAGGATGGATGAAGGGATGGATGAATGAAATGATAGATGGAAGGATACATGATGGATAGGTTTGCAAATGGTTGAATATGTTTGGATATGGCTGGCCTTACTTATATACTATTGCACAACCTCCTCTGATGGGTCTGTAAAACTTACCTATTGTCCTGAAGTTTTGTCCTGAATTTTGACCTCCTGTCCTGAATTTGTGTCCTGAATTTTGACCCTTTGTCCTGAATTTTTACACTCACCGTACTGAATTTGCACCAATGCCAGTTGGTCACCCTATTCTGGTGTGAACCTGGGCTTCTATTGGAATTCTCTGCGTCATATTATCAAGCCCATTATCGCCGTTTTAGCGGCACTTTTCTGCCGCTAAAGTGGTGATAATTTTATCGCCTGTCTTGATAATATGCCCCTATATGTATTATCACCTAAGCTATGATGGCAATGGGTAAAGGAAGGCAGTTCAATACAGATGAAACATAAAGCTTCAATCCTGAGTGAAGAAACAATGCTTCGGGGATTGAAGGACGTCAGGAGACACAACATTGGGGAGAAAATAGGGGATAAAGACTGGCACAGAAATGTAAAACTATCATGAGAAGAGCAATATTTAAATAAAAATTTAAATAAAACAGAGTATGCCTGACCCCCATAAATATGACTTAAAATCAATCCAGGCAGCTCTATGACTTTATTCACATACTTAAAATGCAAAGTACAAAAATGTCAAGGTTATCATGATCCAAAATATTAAAAATGTAATGGTAAGTATCTCTATTAGTATATCTATTAGAATGTAATTGAAAATATTATAGGTTGAATACAGTTTCAAAAATTAAAATTAATATATTAAAAAATATATCCATGCAAACCAAAAACATTAATGTACTCACTTTAACAATATACAGTACACAAGACTTAGAAAATATTTTCAATTAATTAAAATACAGTTTATCATTAAAATATATATTAAATGTTTTTATATTAACATAAAATGAATGTTCAAATAAAAATGTATACTAATTATATGTTATGTTAAGGAATAAAACTCCACCACATAAACATATAATTAATAACCACAGAAAAATACAGAATTTTTCTTCAACCAATATGGATCTTATTTAAAAATATAAAATAAGAACGAATATTAATGAAATACTAAATATATATATAGGAACTAATTTAAAAAGCGAAATTGAAAATAATAAAAAAAATAATAATATGTTCTAAAAATATATATAATTTCAAGTTAACTTTAAAAAAATTGCAGGAAAAAGTAATATGTTGTAACCTACTGCAACCCAACAATGTAAAAAAAAAAGAAAAAAAACAATTCAAATACACAGTTATAACAAAAATCCTACAAAATGTGGCTAAAAATATGTGCATTTGGGAGTTAACATTTACCATTCTAACTTCAGTCTAACAAACATAGGGGAAAGTGCATACACTGGTGCAGAGGAAGGGCAGATTTACTATTCCAGCTCGGGTCTAACAAACATTGAAGAAAATACAACCGTTAGGGCCGTAGTTACTGTTCTTACTCCAGCCTAACAAACATTGTGGAAAGTTCACGCATGGGGAGGGGTCAAATGCAACACACACAATTAAAACTAGAAGTCATTACAATTATTTCATAAAAATAAATATATATTTAAAACAAGTATACTAAAACCCCCAAAAAACACATACTTTAAAAATGAACAATTATATCAGAATTGCATACAACTATTTTTTATTTTGAAAAATAACTAAATAAACAGTTCCCCTCAAATAATCACATCCTTAATGATAAAAACTTGAAGGGTTCGGTTCACAAAGATAAACTGAGACAAAAATCTAGCCTTACCACTTTCGGTATTCACAGAAGGCATTAGTAAATGCCTTTGTGGATACCCAAAGCCATAAAGTTAATCTTTCATCTCAGTTTACCTTTGCAAATCAGGCTGTAATTTTGATTAAAATGTCAGTATTTTTTTTAAAAAAGGCTACCCACTCTTTCCCCAATGCACCCCACATGCCAGAAAAACAAACATAATTTGAAAGTATGAAACAGGCAGCATTAAGTAATGTACACTTTAAAAATAACAATACCAGCCCAAACCAATACACACAAGGCTATCCATTACAAATGCATACAATAGGATGAAAAGAAACATATGTTTTCTGTTTTTCGCCTTGTGAGTGATAGATGGTTTGATGGAAGAGTTTCTGCTAGGCGACAGCCACTGGAGCTGCTGTATGGCTGCTTCATCTCGCGAGACTACTGTTCATGCTGTGTAGTGCTTTCAGATCAGGGCACTGGTTGAGAACAGGAGTCATCGATGTATGACCTTGGCTGCTGCCTGTCTCTAAAAGCGAATAAACCAATATTGGAAAAATCATTTAAACATTTAAATGTCTCATCCAGTCATATAAAATTATTACAGACAAGTACCAGTGATGGTGACAAGTGTTTCTGAAAAGTGATGCAGGGTTGAAAGTGTGACACAAGTCCTGACTGCCATGATTCTCACTCCCCACAAAGCATGCCTCGTCAACTCGTGCTGGTCAGCATTGCCGTGTTCTTTGAGCTTCCCGTGGGTCCTGCGACTACTGTGTAGGGGGTGGGGCGGGGGTTCTTACGTCCCTCGCCTTACACTTAACTTTGGCACATGACATTTCGTCTCTTTGACATCACACAAAGTAAATGATCATGCTTGAGGAACTGTGACGTCATCCCGCTGTCGTTAATCTACTTGTCATCGGTTAGGGTTCACTGTTCTGAGTGACGTGTTCCAATGATCTTTATGAACTGAGCCGAAAGTAAAGAACACAATTAGATTTACTTTTAGACAGCGACAGACAAAGCGAACAGATCTGGCTTTAAAGTGACATCACATGCAGGCTTCTTTTCTGCATAGCTTTGCTTCCATGTGTTACCGCAAACATATTGGCTGTTCCAATGCTTGTTCCATAGAGATGTCAAACATGCACACACCTGCACAAGCAGCCAGTCCTGTGTATTCTTCTGCCTGCTAGGACTTTAGCCTCCCTTCTTCCACCACAGATAGGAGTCCATGGTTCCCTACAGGTCCAGTATAGACTGGTTCTGGTGGCAGAAGTGCCGGGACTGCAGGTGGAAAGTGCAATTCTTGGCATGGGACTGCTATGTACCCCCTTCTGCCAGCCGCATCCATCTGCCCTGACGCCCTCTCCTCTCTCCTCTCTTTCCAGAGCTGAAAGAAGCCTTCAAGGAGTTCGACAGAGACCGTGATGGCTACATCAGCTACAAGGACCTGGGGGAATGTATGCGGACCATGGGCTACATGCCCACTGAGATGGAGCTGATCGAGCTGTCGCAGAGGATACGTAAGTGCCTCATGGCTACCAAGCGGCTGCTGTAGGTTGGCTAATGTGACGCGGCTGTGGGAGGGGAATCGCTTCCACTGGATAAACCTTCTGCCATAGAGGGTATCACAGGGAAGGAACGCCTTCTAAAGTACCAATGTTTGATGGCTCGTGCTTGCCTCCTCTCCAACATCTCACTCTACTGCCTGTTTCTGCTAACTCTTTCTAGTCTGCTCATTATTGTGACCATATTGAGTAGGAAGTGCTAACACAAGCAAGAAGTTGTGAAACTGGGGAAGAAAATCACACAAGGGTCTCAGAGTCAACGAGACCAAACGGAAAACCAAGGCGTGGGACATCCAAAGAAAGGAAGACATTTCAATATCATCATTGACTCCTTTTGGCTGAAAGCTGGGATTTTTGTTATCAAGAAGGTCTCTCTTTGTATCGGTCATTGATTGTTGTCCCTGTCAGGCTTTTACAACCTGGAATCAAACTTGACTGATATTGTGACCATATTCCAGTCAATATTTCACTAATGAGAATGTTGCTCTTTATTTGACCAACACATGGTTTTTCACTTGATTATTTCAAGAGAGAGGAAAGTGACATTCCCAGTGTCACATTTGAAAGTGTCCTTACTTCACACAGCTCGGGCAATAGATAGTTACTCCTCCTAAGTTACCTCCTTTTACTTCAAATTCTTTGCCACTGACTCAAGTTGCACAAATTTGTAAACATTTTTGTTGGGTACATGTGCAATTGATCATTTTTCTGCTGGTCGTATAAAACCCTGAAGAAGGACATAAATGTAGTATGAGTCATTATTTTACATGACTGACACTGTGTATGAAAATGATAGAGTTTTTGAACTTTTGATGATGGTGAAATTAAGAATAAATAGTTTATTTGAAAATTTGAAAAAAGTAATTGAAAAACATTCCAATAAAAAGCTTGTTGAAGTTTGGGTCACATATGAAAGGCTGACAGTGTTCTTGTAAACTTTTCTGTAGTGAATAAAAAGAAATGCACTGACAAAAATAGACAGCACCTGGAATTTATTTTCCTCCTTGGACACTGGGATAGGATTGTCCATCACTGCTTGCATTGTGTACCCACAATTGTCCTTTGGGATACAAAAGGCATTAATAAATAATCAATATACCAAATATGGTGAGACGATTTCCAAACATTAGAGTGTGGGAAGGACATAGTAAATAGACGCTTGTGTACTAAACCCTAGTCAGAAACTTTTAAATCTCACTCGACTCCCATCCTGCACTTGTGACTATGGGACTGACCTGTGTGGAGGCTAGTACCTAAACCCTGCAAAAAGTAATAAATAACCCAGTTGAGGCTGGGACTAGCTTCTACTAAGGTTGCTATATGAGCCTATGGAGGCTGGTACCTGAACCCTACAAGGAGTAATAACTACTAGCCCAGTTGAGGTTGGGACTAACCTCTACTAAGGTTAGTAGAATACCCTTTGGAGGCTGGTACTTGAACCCTGCAAAGAGTAATAAATAACCCAGTTGAGGCTGTGACTAGCCTCTACCAAGGTTACTAGATGATCCTATGGAGGCTGGTACCTGAACCCTACAGAGTAATACCTAGCCCAGTTGTGGATGGGACTAGACTCTACTGAGGCTGCTCTACGGCCCTACTGAGACCGGTAACTGACACTAATGGTGGATGAAAGCTGACCCCTGGGAGGCTGGTGATATCCCACTACCAAGATTGGTGACCAAGGTATAAGGAGACGAGTGCTTGATGTCATTAAAATATTGGACCTATAATGAAAATTAATCTGTTCTTCCTTTGTATTTTTAACGTTTGAAAGGCACAACTATAACATCAACCGCAATGCAACTCAACACAAGATGTTTGATTTTCTCATCTTTGTTCTCGACAGCGGGCGGGAAGGTGGATTTTGATGACTTTGTTGAACTCATGGGCCCCAAGATGCTGGCTGAGACGGCGGACATGATTGGTGTCAAGGAGCTGCGTGATGCCTTCCGAGAGGTAAGAGACCTGCCAGGATTGGTGGAGACCTGGCATCGGGGTTTGGGGACCTGCTGGCCAATGTCTGACAAGGAATGTGGAGAACTTCAGAAGATCAGAGCGTTTGTCTTTTGTCTACAGAGACAGGAGAAGAAAGAATGTGGGGAGAACTGTGGCTAAGAGAAAGAGTAAAAAAGATTATTGAACAGAATCTGGTTGTGAGGGAAGTGAATTCTTACAATGCTGTTCTACATTGACAGCGGGGCAGCTAGTGGGTGGGGGGGGGGGAGAAAGCAACACAGAGTGTAGCATAGCATTTGAGAGGGGGAGCCTAAATGAGGAAGAGACAAAAAAAACACATGCATGCTCATGGAATATTAGAAGAAAAAGAATATAGTAGTTCCATGAGTGCTAACAGCGAAAGGACTCATCATCCAAACAGAAAGCAATAAAAAGGAAATAACCAAGATTCAGGAGAAACACAGAATAGAGATGAAAGCTACTGAATAAGAAGCAGGGAAATGGGATAGAAAATAAAACCATCCAATCGAGACCAAATCCCACTATATGTATATATTTGAATGTATTAAAGTCACTAGGGGAGTCGTACCGCAGGCCCCTGCAGACTTCTCTGGGTGAAGCTTGAACGGTCTTGTGGTACCATGGAGGTGACACTCGGTTGCGTTGGAGAACTCACAGAATGTTTGCAACAGGCTTTGTCTTCTAAGCCACAACCTACTTTGAAACATGGCTCTACAACCCACATCACGTGTGCTCAGCTTTTACTTTGTTTAACATAGAGTGCTACATGCATCCCAGTCTTCAATGGTTTGTAAATAGTGCATCATTCAAGCTTCCCAGGCTGTGGAACTCCTTGCCCAAAAAAATGCGACTGTTAAGAAATCAACACATTGTTAGCAAAAAATGTAAAACGTAGGGGCATATTATCAAGCACGGTGTTAAAATAATCGCCGCATTAGCGGCAGAAAACTGCCGCTAAAGCGGCGATAATATGCTGCAGAGAATTCCAATAGAAGCCCATGTTGACACCAGAACATGTGCTTCTATGGGAATTCACAAGGGCACCATTTCTTGATAATATGCCCCGTAGCTCTTCCCTTGATAACTCTTTTTTCCCTCACATCACCGCCTCTCCTCAGCCTGGGAAGCCCAAGGGCAGCTCTGCGCTCTATAAATCAATACACATGAACTTACACATAAACATAAGCTACAATAAAGCACAGTTGACCTATGAACTGTCATCAAAGAGCTGCAGGCAAACTGCAGGGTACAGGTTACAATGTGATGTTTTTCCCCAGTATTTCATTACCCAATATTGCTAAAAAGGGATTTGTTTTGGTAGAAATACCTTTGTATTAGTAAAGCCAACTCAGCCAGTCCAATGTTTCTGCTTCCAGACAATACAGTCTTACTCTATAGCACCTACTCGTATGGATGATGTGTGATTTCTGCACTTGTGGGGTGGTAGTGAGGGAATCCCTGGAAAAGAAGGGCATGGGGGGGCACCAAAAAAGACTGTCATGCAGCACGCCACCAGTGCTAAACTGGCTCTGATGATGTAAGGGTTTATGGAGTGATGTGACTAGCAATATCATGATGTCGCCATCACTGTTGTCGTCAGGAATGACATCAATTATGTCATTTACATTTGTCATGAGTGATGTAATATGTCAGGTTATAGGCAGTGTTTTCAGAGATATTGTTAGCTCACTAAAATACATTTCGACTGCTAACTATGGGATCCCTTTATCCTTTGTGATTTTCTGTACATTACTGTTTAAAAAAAAATCTATTTAAGATCTTAGTACCGTACCTAACTATAATGTCCCTTTCACATTCGATTTTTCGGTGAATTTCTGTGGCCTTTTCTTTATAATCTGATTTGAGGTTATGCCCATCTCCCTCGAGGCAGCCTGCACCGAACCCCTCCCACCACCTTGCAAGCTGCCAAGCCCTCTGCTGCACATGCACTACAGCCGTGCACAGTGAAGGCTGGTCGAAAGGGCTGGCTTCTGGACAGGCCCTGCACCAAACCCCGTGGTTGGCACCCCCCTGTTGACGGCCAAGCCTTTCTGCTGCACACAGCCTTAAACTGTGTGCAGCGCCCTGCAAGCAACACACCCCAAGGTAGCTCCCAGTGTGCACACCTACAGCCTGACAATAGTGATTTCCTGTGTGGTACCGTGGTTCCAATGGCCAAAAATATGTTTTTTAGATTTAACCTCAGAAGGGTGCATTTATAGCGCTGCTCTATTACTCACCAGTAATCTTCATTACTCCTCGTCCCATTCAGAACAAAGTGGAGATAAGCATCTCCTGACAGAAAAAAAGAAAAGAGAAATGCTGGGACGCTAGCCCTAGCCCCTCGCACTGGAAGTACATAAGCAGTACTTACCCAGCATCCCGCCTGAACTTCCAAGCCCCCACAGGAAGTCCGGCCGTCCGGGAGGGAGGGCGGGGCACATGAATGGGACGAGGACAACGGGACCTGGAGTAATGAAGATTACCGGTAGGTAATAGAGCATTACACCCAGGTCCCTTATGTCCTCGTCCCATTCAGAACAAACTGGAGATTAACAAAGCAGAAAACCCAGCCTTCCAAACCCTCAAGCACACCCAGGAAACCACACCAAAAGGCAGCAACCCAAGGGAAGCAAAAGGGAGAACCGCAGGCACCAACAGGCAGAGCACCCAGACAGGAAAGTACCCCACCAAAGCAGGGACGCACCCACCAAAACAAACAGGAGACAATCAAGCCGAAGAAGAGGACAACCCCCAGAGGGCAGCCAGCACACACCAGGATTCCCCCCCTTGCAAGCAAGGAAGGAGGAGAGCCCACCAAACAAAACAACCAACATAGGCCGCCCACAACTAAAGGACAGCAGGGAGGCCACACAAAGAAGAAGACCCCCAGCGGCCCAACTGGCCAGAAAGACAGAAAAGGCCAGCAGGGACGCAACCAGGGACTGGAAACCAGGACCAAGGAAAACAGAAGGTGACAGCTAGGAGGCAGCCAACCAGAGAAAGAGGAAACTGAGGACCCAGACCAACCAAAGGGACACCCCGACCCGCTAAACGGAGGTGAGCACGCCAAAAAGGCAAGCAGGACAAAAAAGGAAGCCAGAAAGGAGGCACCTTAATTAGACCCCAAAGGCAAACCCCCAGAAGAGAAACAGGTGCTACATCAACAAACACCATGGACCGCAGGGGGCCAGAGAAGACAAAGCCCCAACAAGACATGTCCAAGGGAGCCCACCGGACAAAATGTCGACAAGCCGAGCATCATTAGGCAGGCACAGAGGACCCGGCAGCCGCACAGACACAAAGCGAGCCCCAGCAAGAAAAGAAGGGAAGCCCCGATAGACAAACAGACACAGAAGCCACCCCAAAAGGGTAAGAAAGGAAGACCCCACAGCTACGGACGCAACAAGTCATGAAGGGTGAAAAGGGCCAACCAGAGCGTAGGAGAGTAGGATCTGCTTCACATGTTTACCCCCACTTTTTGCTGGTGTTTCACTGTTTTTCGACTTTAGTCTGGCTGGGACCCTGCTAATCACTGCCACAGTCTAGCTGCTTCCTCTCTAACATGATTCCATATACTTTAGGTACAGTTCAGATTGGATCTGAGGTGCCCCTATAAGTCCCTAGTATATGGTATACTATGTACCCAGGGCATAGGTACTCCAGAGGCCTACCAGGGGCTGAAGCATGTATTATGCAACCCCTGGAAAGCCACCCAAAATGACACCACAGGTCTGCTACTGCAGCCTGGGTAAGGTGGTGCACACACCCCTTACTGTGATATAGGTTACCTAGATCACGATATATATACACACATATAAACCTATAAGTCACTCCTATTGCAGGCCTTATCAATCCTGAAGGCAGAGTGCTTGGTTCTTATGTGAGAGGGTGCTCCTGCATGAGCAGAGCCCCTCTGCAGCGTTCGGAGACCCTTCTCTGATGCTGTTTGTAGTGAAGCCTGACCATATACTCTTAAGTGCATTATAACCAAACGGTAAATGCTAACTTTGGACAGGCTGCACGGAAACATGTTGTGTTTTGTGTCAAACACCTTGGAATCATACCCCCACACCAGTAACTGGTGTGGGAGTATGATCCCACCCTTCTAGAGGGAGTGACATGACAGCACTGGTATACCCGGTAGAAACTTAATAGAGCCCTGGCATCTCAAAATGGATGCTGCAGCCACAGACACGGGTCTGGCCTCCTGCTGCTGATCGAAACTCCGGCAGGGAAGGCCTGGACAGTAGGTTTCCTGTCACAGGGAGGTGTAACCACCTCCCAGACAGACTTATGTGTATTGGGGTGGGTGGGAGCACTCTCTGAGTGCTTTGAAGTCCTGCACTGGGGTACATTTGGTGTCCCTGTGCATAGTCCAGCTCAAACCGGTTCAGGGGCTTCCAGCACCTCCTCTGGCACGAAACTGGAAAAAGGAAATGGGTGTACCAACACCTCATTTCCAAACCCTCCCATAGGTGGATCCCCAGAGTATGTCCAACCCCATACCTTAGTATAAGTATGGGACCCCTGTCCTTAGGACTTTAGATTACCCTGGATGAAACTCTAAAGCTGAATCCTGGACCTTCGATGCTCTGCTCAAGACCAGAGGACTGAAAAAATGTCCCTTGGGGTCAAGGAGTGACTCCCCTGCTTAGCAGGCACCAACAAAGAAATTTGCCGATCTGCATCATTGAAGCTCCCGACGGACTCCAAAGTATTTGCAGCCCAGGAAGAGGATTTCCAGACATCACAGAGGCCAACCCGAGTCCCCAGCAAAGCTGAGACCGGTAGCCCTCGTGAGTAGCGTGGAACCGGAACTCCTGGTCACCGTGCATTTCTACAAGTGCATTGACTTCTTGACATCTCTTGAAGTCATGCTTGGGCTGACTTGTAGCCCCCACCTCGAGCACTGAATCCACTGAAGATTGTCAGCCTGGTCATTCCGAGTGACCCATGGGCCATCATTTTGTGTTTCATCTTGACGTCCCTTCGCGATCCCTGGTCCGTTGACTGGTTGGTCCCTGAGTGGGTAACTTTGCCTTTCCTTGGGCTTTCCTGGTTGCTCCAGATGTGCCTTGACTCCCAACCAAGTGGTGAGTCCCACAGACCTTGCTGGTCTGCACCGAAGCATCTTTCTTGTTTCTGCGTGGGTTGCTGTTGCCAAAGGCAAGCCCGTCTGCGCCCGTCGGCGCCCGGAGCGCGCCCAGCGCCAGAACCCCTGCCTCTCCGTCCAGGCAGGCCTATTCCCACTTCGAGCTGCTGTCCTTCAAACATGGTGAGTGCCTGAACCTGAATCGTGACACAGAGTTCTGCATCTTTCCCTGGAAATCTAAAAAGATGTAGAGTCAGTCAGCCAAACCCCACTCAGAACGGGCCTATCCCTTGTCCCCAGCTTACCACCGCCAGAGCGCCATATTCGGCCCAGGGTGTGCTACACAGGCGCCAGCAATCCACCCCCTCAGATAATAACATGAGAGTAACACGCCCCAATCGTATCAACTGCGTGCTAATTAATATTCGATCTCTGATGAAACACAAAAACGATCTACACTGCTTTATTCAACTTCATCACCCTGATTTAATTTTCCTAACGGAAACTTGGGCACATGAAGCCAGCGACCCTGACTGGAATCAGGTAGCCCCACCTAATTATCGCATTTCCAATCTGGATAGAACTGGGACCACCGGGGGTGGAATTGCCCTGATATAGAGAGATCATTTCAAGGTCAGAATGATGCCCGAACCTCTACTAGCGGCAGAAGCTATGTTCCTGAGCATTAAATCAAACAATCAAGAGATCTTTCAAGGAATCCTAGTATACAGACCCCCCGGCCCTAGGAGTACATTCGTTACTCAGATACAAACTCGTATGGAGTCCTGTCTCAACTCAGCATCCTTCACATTGCTTGGTGACTTTAACTTTCATTTAGAGGTTACCAATAACGCAGACACCTCCAATTTAACAGATACCTTAGCTAGTTTTGGTCTGAAACAATTGGTACTACAATCTACACATCAAGCCGGACACACCTTGGACGGCATTTTTACCAACTGCCCTCTCATCACGGTAGTAAACGCACTCCCCCTTCTTTGGTCAGACCACTACGCCGTCAACTTTCTCATCAACACTACCGACTCCAATCAGTCCCGCAGAACTAGACCCACTCAGAACAAAATTCGGGTCTGGAAAAAGGTTACGCAACCTAAACTGTCCGCTGCTTTGACAAATCTCCCCACTCTCCAGCTTGATCCCAATCAGGCAGCCGCAGGCTTTAACAACTGGATTTCACAGGCCACCAATCCACTGGCCCCGGAAGTGTCCAAACCAGCTATAAAAAGACTTGTGTCGGCTCCCTGGTACTCCACTGAGCTAAAAAGTCTTAAAATTCACTGCAGACATAAGGAGCGATCCTGGCGCTCTTCATACAGCCTTACGTCTAAGGCAGACTATGGGGCAGCCGTGAAAGAATATCAACAAGCTATAACCTTAGCCAAGTCGACCTATTTTACTGCTAAAATTCTTGCAGCCTCCAACTCCTCCAAAGAATTATTCAAAACCGTCACCGCTTTGTCCTTCGTCCTGGGGACTCTATCTTTCTCCCCACCCAAGCCTTCATCGACAACCTCGCGGTCTTCTTCCAGTCCAAGGTTAACCTGGTCTATGAAGAGCTTCTGAATCTACCTCAGGTCAACACCATTCCCTCCGTGGAGGTGTGGGACTCTCAGCCCCACCATGGCAGCTTAACCAACTTTTCTAAGCTGGAATTGAAGCAAGTGGTTGACCTGCTTGCCCAGACAAAATCAGGATCCCCGCTTGACCCCTGCCCCCCATATATCTTACATCTAGCTGCGGAAGAGGTCGGCAGAGCACTGACCCCGCTGCTCAATCTAGTAATTGGAACAGGGATTTTCCCGACCAAATGGAAACTGGCCTGTATTAGACCTATATTGAAAAAACCCTCCCTTGATCCCTTGGAGGCGAAAAATTACCGGCCCATCTCATGCCTACCCATAACCTCCAAAATCCTGGAAAAATCCATCAATCAGGATCTCATGTCTTATCTGGAGGGTAACAACCTTCTAGACTTCACGCAGCATGGGTTTAGATCCCAACACTCGACGGAATCTGCCTTGATCATGGCAACGGAAGGAATTAGAAGGGTGCTGGACGATGGAGGAAGAGCGGCCCTAATACTACTTGACCTCACGGCGGCCTTTGATACTGTAAATCACACAGTATTGCTAACTAGGCTGCAAACCGTGGGGGTCACTGGTAAAGCCCTATCCCTTCTCACTTCCTTCCTCGACGCCAGGGAACAACCAATCCACTGGGACGGTATGCAATCGGAACGGTTCACCCTCCCGGGCGGAGTTCCACAGGGCTCCGCCCTCTCGCCCACCCTTTTCAATATTTATGTCACCCCACTGGCCAGACTGATCAAGAGTCATGGCCTAGCGCTCGTCTCCTATGCTGATGACACACAAATATTGGTGTCAATCACCCAAAATGACAACCAACCAGCTGAGCGATTCCGCGACTGTCTCTCCTCTGTCATGTCTTGGATGAGGGCTAACTTCTTAAAGCTAAATACCCAAAAAACCGAGGTGCTTGAGTTCGGAAATAAACCCTCCATATGGAACCACCACTGGTGGCCCCCGGAGGCCGGTTTGTGCCCCTCTCCAGTAGCCAAGGCTAGAAACCTTGGTTTTCTCCTCGACGAGGGGCTTACCTGTGCCCCCCAAATCAACCAAGTGGTTTCCGCCTGTTTCTTCACACTTAAACTTCTCTACAAAATTCTCCCATTCATCCTGCCTTCCCTCAGGAAAACTGTAGTTGGTGCTCTCATTCTATCTAGGATAGATTACTGTAACGCACTCTATCTGGGCTCAGGGGCCAAACAGCTTACAAAACTTCAATCTCTTCAAAACGCTGCTGCCCGAGTCTTATGTGGCCTTCCGAAACACCATCCTACCTCCGCAAGCATCAAAGCACTTCACTGGCTCCCGGTAAGATGCAGGATTGACTTCAAGGCCCTATGCCTTGTACACAAAGCCCTTTATGGAGGCGGGGCCGAAGATGTTCAATCCCTTTTTCCTCGCTACACTCCAACTCGCTGCCTACGATCTTCTGACGTCGGGCTGGTCCTTCCTCCAAAAATCAAAAGGGCAAGATTGGGTGGTAAACGCTTTTCATTCCTGGCGGCCAAACTATGGAAAGCCCTCCCTGTCTCACTACGCCTTCAGCCCTCCCGCTCTATTTTCAGAAAGGCCATAAAACCAGGCTTTTCTAGAATCAGTGCTTCCCAGATGTGGCTACCTAGCGCCAAGACGCCTCGGCATAAGTGCGCTTTACAAATACATTCAGTCAGTCAGTCAAAGCTTGTTGTGTCCAATCTGGGCACCAATGCTGGAGCACTCGACATCCTTCGTGGGACAGCTCGAATCCAGCTCCTGGTTGTCCTCGACACCTCCTTGTCCTCGTGGCTGAAGAGTCAAGCTTCACCTCCTTCACTTGAAATCACCCGACATCGGTGGGCATCTGCTCATCGCCTTCCTGGTCACTGGCAAGTGACCCAGACTCTGTCCCTCTGCTTTCAGGTTCTTCTCCTCTTCGATACAGGCTTGGATCTCTTCGGACACTTCGCATCTTCACGGCAGCAGCACTTCTTCGCCAGCTCACATTGAAATCGACGACGCGGACCCGACACCAAAAGACACCTATGCACCCGGCTTCCCTGGGTGAGGTAACACGAGTCCTCTGGTGCTTCCGTGGGTGCTAGCCCTAGAACTTCCTAAGCCCACAAGGGGTTGGTCCTGACTCATTCCTAAGTGTCCCTAATCTTTAAAAATCTAACTGCGACTTTCCCCATAGAAGCTAATGGGAGCTCGCGGATGTGTTCACACACTGCACACGGCCCCCGTGGGTCCCCTGTGTCACTACCTCGGGTGGTTCCTTGGGGTCCCAGTGATTGTAAAGGCTCTCTGGGCCTTGTGTCTTGTTAAGTCATGGTTCTTTTTTCCACTATTTTAGTATATGGTTTGACTCGCCCCTAGGGCCTCACGTGTATTTGTGCTATTTTACTGTGATTATTGAAGTGTAACTTATGTGTTTTGACCTCTAGTCTCATAAAGTGACTAGGACTGTGTGTTTAGTAATAAATACAAATATTTTATATATATATACCTGGTGTGGATATCTTTCATTTAGTGACTCATGAGATTATAGACTGGTAAAACAAGCTGCTTTACATTCCTTCAAGACTTAGCCTGAAGGCTGCTCTCCATAGCTACCACTAGGACAGCTTTCAATAAAGGTTGTCTTTAACCTATAACCAATAAGGGGTTGTTTGGACTGATACAAGGTGCCCACTAGAACTAGTGGACAGCATATATCAGGCCAACTTCTCACACAGAGGACAAACCCCAACACCACCGGACAGCCATACCGGAAGCAGTAAAAAGGAAAGAGGCCAGGGCCAGCCAACATGGCACATTCACAAACCCAAAGGACCACCCGAGGGCAGAACCAACCAGACCAAACCTGGAAGGAGGGAAGCACTTGCCAGGCACCAGCTCTACCCCCCAACCAGAACGACCCGGCACCTAGAGAGCCCAGAGGACAAAGCCCCCGAAACCCCACAGAGGAGGACCAGGCCCCAAGAAAAAAACAGCCTGCAACAACCACCAGAACCGCCATAGGACAACCACCAAGCACCCCGGCTGGGAGGCGGAGCCTCAGCAAAAGCCCAGGAACAGGCCAAAAGCGAGCAAAGGCCAGAGCACATGCAAGAAAACCGGGGAAACAGGAACAAAACCCCAGGAACGCACCCCACAAGGCCCACAGAGCCAGAAGGGATCAGGCCCGAGAACCCAACAGAAAGCAGCCTCCAAAACAATTCCAGGAGGACCATACAGCCAGACCCCAACCAAACTGAAAAGGACAGGGGAAGAGCTCGAGACCAGAACCCCAGGAGGCCAAACGCCCCACAAGGAACAAGGCCCCAACCGAACTAGGGACCAACAGGAAATGCAAGGGCAGCAGGGGCAGGCAAGGCCAACCCCCATGGCCTCAAAGACCAGGGCAGAAGAACAAGCCAGCCAGAGATGCCCCCCCAAAGAGACCAGGCAGACAGCCGACCAAACAACAGACAGGCCAGCAAAGACCGGGGACCGATAATCCGGAACCCGCACAGGCCGGAAGGGGCTAGACAGAGCCAACGGCCCAAAACCGGAAACCCCCGACCCCAGAGGGGAGGGAAATGAACCCCAAAACCCACCAAGCCAGAGAGACAACAGAAGCCAGGGCGGAAGCCAAGCAGACCACCTAGACCCACAAACTCCACGGCCCTGCACCCACCAAGGGAGGGCAGGAGCAGGGGGAAAAACCCCAGGGCAGAACCCAGACAACAGAGCGCCAAGCAAACGGGAATCCAGGGCCGAAGACAAACAACCTGCCCAACCAGAAGGACCCAGCGGCCCAACCCACAACCAGGGAAGGCCCTAAAACTGGGAAGGCTCCAGCAGGACACAGGCAAAAACAAAGGCCAGGGAGGGCCAGAGGAGCCAAAGGCACAAGGCCCCCCCAAACCACTGCAACCAGGCAGGCATCCCAACAAAGGGAGGAGGGGCACAGAGTGACAGACCCCGCCAACAAGAGCGGGCCCCAAATAAGAGGGGGGGGGAGTGGGCACACAGGGAAGACAGGATCGGGCGCCCAGGCAGAAGACCAGCACAGCTGGAAAGGGGAGGCCCAGGCCACAACGGGCAAAACCAGCCCACCACAACAAAGACCAGGAAATGACCACTGAGGGAACAGCCACCCACAGGCAGAGACCATTCAGCTAGAGACCACAGTCCCGGGACAAAAGCACAAACCAAACAGAGCAGAGGAGAACAGCCGGCAGCAGAAGCCCAGAGCACCCGACCACCCAAGCTGCACAAGCAGGCCACAAACCAGCCCCAACCCACCAAAAAAAAGGGCAGAGACCAGAGCAGACCAGGGACCAGCAGGCAAACCCAGCAGGAGGCAGGGAGGGCCTGATGAAGCAAAAGGCCCCTAGAGGCCCAACTGCAGGAGAAACAAACACCACAGCCCGCTTCAATGCCAGGAGGATTCACAAACAGGTAAGAACCAGACCCAAACCAGCACCACACCCAGCAACCAGGCAAGCACCGGGGGCAGACAAGGCAGCAAAGACGCAGCATAAAAATCAGACAAAGAGGGGCAAGAGACGCAAAGAACAGAGCAACCGCCCGTGGACCGGAGCCCCAGAGAACAGCAAACGCGACAGGCAAGAGCAGGGCCCAACAGGGAGCAGAGGCACCACCCTATAGCCCCCGCAACCACAGGCAGGCACCCAGCAAGGGAACCAACCGGACAGAATAAGCAGAGGGCAGACACACCCCAGGAGGAAGACTGAAGCCATGGCAAAGGGCATAAGAGTGAGAAAGGCAGGGAGGAACAAAGGACCACCCCAAGAGGAAACGCAACACAGGAGCGGCAACGGAAGCAACCAGGCAAGGAACCTGGACACCCATGAGGACGAGCCAGAAATCCGCAGTGCCACCACCAAAAGCACGACAAAATAGTCCAATTGCCACCGCATCTGGCTGACCCAGGAGGCCAAAACCGCCAAAACCGCCACGCAGCCCGCACCCGGAGGAGACTGGCCCCCAGATACAGAACAGGCCGACCCCGCAAGAGGGAATGAAGAATGAGCCCAAAAAAGGGAACCACAGGAGGGGCGCAAGGCAACCAGAGCGTAATCAGGCAGCCAGAATAGCACACCAAGGAAACAGCTCCCTCCACGTGGAAAACACCCGGGGAGGTGGGCAGAAACAAGAACAAGCCCCCCCCCCAGGCCACCAGGGACCTGGACACCAAAGAACAAAGAAAGCACTGAGGATCCACAACGCCAGCGTTGAAAGAGGAGGATATATCCTATAAGTCATGGTTCATAAGGCCAGACCATGCGTAGCGGGCAGAAGCCAAATTAAGGTGTGGCTTGGTCAGGGCTTGAGGGAGCTCGAGCTGAGCCAAAGCCCGGCACGAGCCTGGCCCTTCTGCACTCAGACTGCGACCGCAGAAGGCAGCGGTGGAGACAACCACTCAGAACCCTATTGCACTCAAACAGTCAATGCATGCACCAACAGAGCTCAATGTGAGCCAGCGGCGTCCTGCGCTAACCACAGGCAATGATTAAGCAACAACAGCACTGTTAAGGAGAACCAGGAAGGACACATACAAAATCGTTGGCTCTGAAAGAGTAAGTGAGTCGCTCAGCAACACAGGATGTGGAGCCGATGCCGAAATCACACCTGCAACCCCAGCTCCAAAGTCGCAAGTTCCAGCCATCACACCACATCCCCTCGCCCACAACAAGAAGCAACAGGCTGCTAGAAAGAAAGTGCCAGGGAGGTGAGACAGGCAGAGCAGCAGGAGCAAACCTGCAAAAAACTATGAGCCTCCAGGCATGGTAGCAGCAAGGATGCGCGGCAAGGACCCCTGAGAAAACCCGCTGTGCACTGCAGGAAACAAGGGAAGCAGCTGTCCACAACCTCGGCATGCAGAAGGAGGCGCAAGGACAGGAAGAAAAAAACAGAAACCACTATGCAGGGCTCAAGTGGGGGGGTGGAAACAGAAACAAGGTCCCCCTCCCATCCGCAGCCAGCCCAAGGCATCCAACACATCCCCTCCAGGGAAGGGGGTAAGAGGAAGGCAGGGGAACAAGGCAACATGGCTCGTCTTCCATGCAGCCAGGCTCCAGGAAGACGAGCCCAGCAACCCGGAAGGAACCGGGAGGCTGGCGCACCAGCCGCAATGGGTCTGGAAAACCAAGCATCCCAGCATGCCTGGCAGGCCGGAGGCAGAGCACCAGACACCCTAACCGCACAGCCAGGTAGCCGGACGGGGAAGTCAAAGGAAGAAATCCACTCAAGCCCGGCAGGAGCAGCACCAGCATCCACACCTCAATTCTGTCGACAGACAGAAAAAAGAACAGGCGGAATGCTGGGTAAGTACTGCTTATGTACTACGGTGGGGGCTGGGGTTAGGGTCCCAGCAGTCCTCTTTTCTTTTTTCTGTCGCGAGAGGATTATCTCCACTTTGTTCTGAATGGGACGAGGACATAAGGGACCTGGCAAAAAGCACAAACCAAACAGAGCAAAGGAGAAACAGCTGGCAGCAGAAGCCCAGAGCACCCGACCACCCAAGCCGCACAAGCAGGCCACAAACCAGCCCGAATCACCCAAAAAAAGGGCCGAGACCAATGCAGGTGGTAATGCTGGTGTACCATTGTACTCCGTTACAAAACATAAGGATCCACCTCTAACCATTGTACTCCCGCAGTACCCAACTGTTCAGATACTGACAATATTTTCCTTGGGGTTAACCCGTTCATGACCAACCCAAGCCTCTCCTAAAATGCCCATTTCTGGAAAATGAGTAAATAAATTCACACCAATCACAATCGCAAAAAGCACACTTTTTGGTAACCTTCTAAATCTCTGGCCAATTTGGTGTAATTTCATTTAGACATTTGCTCTGTATTGGAAAGCAAACTTACAATGGGAATTAAGACTCCCCTTTTCATAACTCCTGCTTGAGAGTGCAAAACTTTCCGTGAAGGAGACAACCTGGAGAAGCTCTTTTTTACATTTTCGTGCACATTTTTCAAATGGCACAAAAGATATTTATAAAACCAAAAAGGACCTTCCTATGGAAGTCTGAGCTGAGTGACGACACTGGAGGTAGAGCTGCTATTTTAATATACAAACATTGAGGTCGATGGATAGACAGACTGACGGGTGGATAGATAGATAGATAGATAGATAGATAGATAGATAGATAGATAGATAGATAGATAGATAGATAGATAGATAGATAGATAGATAGATAGATAGATAGATAGATAGATAGATAGATAGATAGATCACCCATGTGGAGGAGACCGCCGACCGATTTAAGAGCTAAATGTCACAAGTCAACCAATGGATGCAGTCTAACTGTTTGAAATTGAATGGCGGAAAGACCGAGGTCCTGTTGCTGGGCGCCAATACAACCTTCTGGTCGCCCAGGTGGTGGCCCGCTAATCTGGGAGATTGTCCTACCTTAGTGTCCAACGTTAAAAACCTTGGAGTCATCTTTGATGACAAATTAACATTTGATAATCAGATTAACAAGCCCTCCTCCACTATCTGGTTCGTTTTAAAAATGATTAGAAAAACCTGCCCATTTATTCCCTCCGATGCAATTAAAACCTTGGTCATAGCATTGACTCTCTCGAGACTGGACTACGGGAATGCACTATACCTGGGAATTCAATCCCAGCATCTAATAAAACTGCAAGGTTTGCAGAACGCTGCTGCGAGATTGGTACCAGACATCCATAGGTTTCAATCAGTTTCTCACGGTTTAACCCCTTGTGTGCCACGCCCTTTCCCCGCCCTGTGCCGGCCGTTGCATTAGCGGGCGGGGTTTATGACGAGCTGGACTCATCATGGGCACAGCGCAACCGCGGCCCATGACGAGTCCAGCTCGTCATGGGCACAGAAGGGGTTAAGAGCCCTTCATTGGCTCCCGATTAAAAAACGGATTGAGTTTAAATCTCAATGTCTGGCGTTCAAAGCGTTACATGGTATGGGGCCGCCCTTTTTGAGGGCGCATCTGAAATGGTATGTGCCGGCCAGAAGCCTAAGATCAGCCCATACTAAACTTCTGCAGACACCTCAGTGTAATGGGGTGGCAGAAGCTTCCTGTTCGGGACAGTTAAGATCTGGAGCCAGCTCCTTGTTTCCATAACGAGCTGCCCATCACTCTGGTGCTTCAGAAAGGCACTGAAAACCTGTCTCTTTAACAACTGTGCTGGATCTTCCTGGCTTCCCGTCAAAACCTGGCAAACTACCGTCCTAGCACCAAGACACCCACGGGCATTCGCTGCGCTCTACAAATACATAAATCAATCAAATCAAGGGAATAGTCAGGGTGTTAGTCCGATTGGACGGGAGAAGGCTCTGTCAGCAATGCAGGTCCTGCAGTGAGACCCATCAGGCAATGGGTCAGACTAGCAGAGGGTTTTATCCAGCATTGGATTCATCTTTCAGTGAGTCCATCTTGCATTGACTCAGTCTTGCAGTGAGCCCATCTTGCAGTGAGTCAGTCTTGCAAAGAGTCAATCTTGCAGCGAGTCAGTCTTGCAATGAGTCAATCTTGCAGTGAGTCCAACTTGTAATGAGTCAATCCTGCAGTGAGTCTGTCTTTCAATGAGTCAATATTGCAATGAGTCAGTCTTGCAATGAGTCAATCTTGCAGTGAGTCCACCTTGTAATGAGTCAATCGTGCAGTGGGTCAGTCTTGCAATGAGTCAATCTTGCAGTGAGTCTGTCTTGCAATGAGTCAATATTGCAGTGAGTCCATCTTGTAATGAGTCAATCTTGCAGTGAGTCAGTCTTGCAATGAGTCAATCTTGCAGTGAGTCCACCTTGTAATGAGTCCATCTTGCAGTCAGTTGGTCTATCAATGAATGTATCTTGCAGCGAATCAGTCTTGCAAAGAGTCAATCTTGCAGTGAGTTAGTCTTGCAAAGAACCAATCTTGCAGTGAGTTAGTGTAGGAGAGTAGATCTGCCTCTTATGTTGCCCCCACTTTTTTTCTGATGTTTACACTGGTTTCTGACTATAGTCTGGCTGGGACCCTGTTAATCAGGGCCCCAGCCTCTCTGTTATCTCTAAACAAGATGGAGTGCATATTAGGTGCACTAGTGATTGGATACTGTGGTGCCTTATGAGTCCCTAGTATATGGTACCTTAGGTACCGAGGGCATAGGTACTTCACAGGCCTACCAGGGGCTGAAGCATGTATTATGCCACCCCTGGGAAGCAGACTAAATCTGACACCACAGGCCTGCTACTGCAGCCTGGGTGAGGTGGTTCTAGCACTCCTCACTGAGATATAGGTTCCCTATATCTCTCCTGCAGACACATTTAAACCTATCAGTCACCCCTAAGTCAGGCCCTATCAATCCTGAGGGCAGGGTGCTTGGTTTCCATGTGAGGGGGTGCCTCTTCCTGAGCAGGGCCCCTCTGCAGCTCTCAGAGTCCATTCTCTGGGGCTGTTTGTGAGTGCGGTCAAACCATATACTCTTAAGTGCGTTATAAACTCGCGGTAAATGCTAACTTTGGGATGGCTGCATCAAAACATGTTGTGTTTGGTGTCAAACGCTTTGGAATCATACACCCACACCAGTAACTGGTGTAGGAGTATGATCCCACCCTTCTAGAGGGATAGACATGTACCTACTGTGGAAACACAGTAGAATCCTGAAGAGCCCTGGCATCACAAAATGGATTCCACCAGCACAGACACTGGGCTGCCCTCCTGCTGGTGACCGAAACTCACATTGGAGGAAGCCCAGCCATAGGCATCCTGTCACAGGGAGGTGTGACCTCCTCCCAGACAGGGTTTAGTGTATTGGGGCTGGGTGGGTGCACTCCTAGAGTGCTTTGAAGTCCTGCACTGGGGGAGCAGTAGGCTCCTCTGTGCATACACCAGTTCAAACCGGATCAGGGGCTACCTGCCCCTGCTCTGGCGCGAAACTGGACAAAGGGAAGTGGGTGTAGCCACCCCCTCCCCCGACCCTCCCATAGGTGGGGTCATAGAGCTAGTCCCTCCCTTCCTTCCAGTATAAGTTAGGGAACCCTTGCCATTGCAAACTAGATATCCCTGGACAACACTCTGACAAAAAATCCCGGACCTTCGAAGTTCCAGTACCTCTGGAAAACTGAAGAATCTCCCTTGGAGTCAAGGAGTGACTCCCCTGCTTGGCAGGCACCAAAAACTACAAACTACGGTTTCAAACTCCACTGCTCCCGCCGGAGACCGAAGTCCCTGCAGCCCAGGAGGAGGATTTCCTGACATCTCCAAGGCCATCGTGAGACCCCAGCGACACTGAGGCAAGTGGACCCCACGAGTGACGAGGAACCGCAATCCCTGGGTACCGTGCTCTATTTTCGAGTGCAACCCCGTCACGACGTTCTACGAACCTGTGCATTGGGCCACCTGTGGTCCAAGCCTCTAGCAGGGATCCCTCCAGAGATCAGAGGCCAACCACGTCCCGAGTGACCGTGGGCCCTTGTTGAGTGGATCCTCCTGAGGCATCTTCGCGATCCCTTGCCGGCTGGCTTGTGGGTCCTCTGAAAACTTTCCTACAATTTCAAGGGGCTCCCCTGGTTGCTCCAGGCCTGCCCTGACTTACCCTCGCTGGGTGAGTCCCTCAGACCTTGCTAGTCTGCACAGCTGACTTTTTGTCCTTTCCATGAGACTTGCTGTTACCAAGGCTTGTTGTCTCCAATCTGGTCACTGACACCGTAGTAAGCTGCAGACTTTGTGGGACACGCCGAATCCAGCTCCTGGTGGTCGTCGACGCCTCCTGGACCTCGTGGCTGAAGAGTCAAGACACCCATGAACTACCTGAAAACACCCGACTACTGTGGGCATCCAGCTTCCTTGGCCCGGGTCACTGCCAAGTGACTTTGAACATTGTTCCCTCTGCTTTCAGGTCTTCCTTCTTCTGAATCCAGTCTTGGATTACCTCGGACACTTCTTCTGTCTTCACAAGCAGCAAGTCTTCATTGGCTCCCATTGAAAACGACACCGTGACCCGACACCAAAAGACACGTATGCACCCGGCTTCCCTGGGTGAGGTAACTCATGCACTATGCTCCTGTGGGTGTTGGCTCTAGAACTACTTACCCTGTAAGTGACTTGCTTGTAGACTCTCCCAAAGTATCCTTAAACTCCTAATTTCCAACCGCGACTTGCACTATTGAAGTCAATGGGGATTCGCGGCTGGGTTAACACACTGCATGCGTCCCCCATGAATCCTTTACTTACCTGCCTTGGGTGGTTTCGTGAGGCCCCAACGCTTCTGAAGGCCCTAGGCCTTGTCCCTTTGCAAGTTGTTATCTATAAGTCTCTTTTTTAGTATATGGTCTGGTACGCCCCTAGGGCCCCAGCCATATTTGTGCTTAATTTATTGTGAAACGTTGATTTGTGCATATGTTCCTGGCTTCTAATCTCATAAAGAGATTAGTAGAGAGTTGTTTAGTAATAAATACATATATATTTGATATATATACCTGTGTGGTGTCCTTTCATTTGGTAATTCAAGAGATCATGTGGTAAAACAAGCTGCTTTACATTCCTCTAAAGACTTAGCCTGAAGGCTGCTCTCCACAGCTACCACTAGGATAGCTTTCTTTAAAAGGTTGTCTTAAACCTATCTACCATAAGAGTCGAATTGTACTGGTGCAAGGTGTCCACTTTAACTAGTGACCAGCATATACCAGGCCAACTTCTCACAGTCAGTCTTGCAATGAGTCAATCTTGCAGTGAGTACACCTTGCAATGAGTCAATCTTACAGTGAGTCAGTCTTGCAATGATTCAGTCTTGCAATGAGTCAATCTTGCAGTGAGTATACCTTGTAATGAGTCAGTCTTGCAATGGGTCAATCTTGCAGTGAGTCACTCTTGCAATGAGTCAATCTTGCAGTGAGTCCACCTTGTAATGAGTCAATCTTGCAGTGAGTCTGTCTTACAATGAGTCAATCTTACAGTAAGTCCACCTTGTAATGAGTCAATCTTGCAGTGAGTTAGTCTTTCAATGAGTCAATCTTGCAATGAGTCAGTCTTGCAATGAGTCAGTCTTGCAATGAGTCAGTCTTGCAGTGAGTCCACCTTGTAATGAGTCAATCTTGAAGTGAGTCAGTCTTGCAATGAGTCAATCTTGCAGTGAGTCCACCTTGTAATGAGTCAATCTTGCAGTGAGTCAGGCTTGCAGTGAGTCAGTCTTGCAATGAGTCAATCTTGCAGTGAGTCCTCCTTGTAATGAGTACATCTTGCAGTCAGTTTGTCTATCAATGAGTCAATCTTGCAGTGAGTCCACCTTGTAATGAGTCAATCTTGCAGTGAGTCAGGCTTGCAGTGAGTCAGTCTTGCAATGAGTCAATCTTGCAGTGAGTCCTCCTTGTAATGAGTACATCTTGCAGTCAGTTTGTCTATCAATGAGTCTATCTTGTAGCGAGTCAGGTTTGGTAGGGAATCCATTTTGTAGTGAGTCTATCTTGCAATGATTTGAATTCACAGTGAGTGAAGGAGGCAGTCACTTTGTTTGGGACTTCTGATAGGATGCTGCATGTTCAACAGCCCTTCGTTGCTCGCTCTGTGATGTCCTTGTCTGCAGTAGGAGGCTCTCGCCAGGAGTCAGTCTGGCAGTGAGTCGCATCTTGATGTGCATCCATGTTTAGTGAGCATTGGAGTGAGTGAGATATATGGTGAGTCAGTCATTCAGCACGTTTGTGTAGGAGACTGTATATAATGCCGTAGATCCAACAGCTCCTTGTTTCGCTGTGATCTGTTTTTCTGGCAGTGGGTTAGGCTGCCAGCGAGCCAGGACTGGCAGTAAATCCACCTTCATGTGGATTCATCTTGCAATAGATCAGATATGCAGAGTCAACCAGGCACTGAACTTGTTGAGATCTGATAGGATCCTCAGATCCATCAGCCTTTGTTGCTTTGTGATGATCTACTTGTTCTGCAGGGGATTAGGCTGGCAGTGAGTCGGTCTAGCAGTGAGTCGGATCTGGCACTGAATATACAACTCTGAGCAGCCCGGCTTGAAATCAGTCGGATATGTAGCGAACCAATCAGACAGTGAATTTGTTTAGGCGAACGGATAAGATGCTGTAGGTTGTGGTACTGTAAATTTCGGAACAATGTTGGAAGCATGGCCCTACCATGCCGACTTCAGTATCAGTGAACCGCAAATGAGTAACGCGGTATGTACGAGTGTTTTCGTCATGTTTCACTGATGAATTCACCGTGCATACGATACCACATATTGAACCCTTGGGTTCCATTTTAGAACAGTAGCCATTTTGTGGTTGCCCTCACATAGGCTGCGCACTAAGGCCATGCCTAGGCCTAAAGGACACGTACACCTTCTTGGGACTTCTCTCTGACCTGTGCAAACTGATTTTGCTGCCCGAGGTCAATCCTGTCCGGCCAGTTCCTTTCCTCGCGGCCTAATGTGATTAGCATCAGGGCTTGACCCATCATAAAGTCCTTGTTCGCACACGATCTCTGACTAAGCTATTTCACACCTGACTCTGTTTCCTACTTTATGGCTTGTTTTACGAGCAGGAGGTACCCATTTTATTGGGGTCCGCTGTTATCTGATGAGGGTTCTGAGCCTTGCTGGGTAAAATGACTGTATGCTTAATGAACTGAAATGTGGGATTGTCATTATGGCTCTGCTGTTTCTTTGAAACTAAAATATGTGGATGACCACTTGTAAAAGAGGGGCGGTGTGGCCGAGAGCGTAATTTTGTGTATATAAGTAAAGACTGGTTTTTGGTTCGGGAGCAGTCTCCTGAGAACATACATCGTGTTGTACTTCTCGAATACCTGTGATTGGTCTGCAGCCAATAAATATGATCTTTGGTTTCATCTAGAAGACTCTGTGTTTCTGTGGGTCTGAAACAGGAAGAACCCGAAGTCTTAGGGTGTGTTCCCCTGCACCGCTGGGTTCTAAAAACCCGGTACTTCAAGGTCTGACACCTCCTTGTTGCCCTCTGATCTCCTTGCCTGTCAGTGGATTAAGCTGGCAGTTAGTTGCTGTAGTAGTAAATAGGATCTGCCAGTGAATACATCTTCCTTTGAGCCTGTCCTGCAATTAGTGGACTGAGAATTTGTTCAGGATGTTGATAGGACGTTGCATGTTGAAGAGCGCTTTGTTGAGATCTTGTCGGGTAGGAGATTGGGGTGCCAGTGAGACACATCTGGCAGTAGATCCATCTTTCAGTGACTGTTTCTTGCAGAGTCCTGGATATATAGTGAATCAATGAGGCAGGGAATCTGTTTCGAAGATCGGATAGGATGCTGCAAGTTCAACAGAACACTGTCTTTCTATGAGCCCCTCGTCTGGCAGTAGATTAGCCTGCAGTGAGGCAGATCCAGCAGTTAGTTCATCTTGCAGTGAGTATATTTTACCGTGATTTAGAAATAAAAGTGAGTCAATTAGACAGTCAATTTGTTTAGAAGGTCAGTAGGATGTTGCAGGGTCGCTAGCCCTTTTTTCTGTGTGCTGTTCTTGTCCCTCTGTCACGTGGCTAGTGCAGGCCCAGAAAAGAACACTGCCATTTATACTTATGTTGCCTTCTCTTTGACACAATGATTTTTGACACTGCTTGTGTGACAGTGCAGGATTAGCTTCTCTGAAGCTACGTTGCTTAGAAAACCACTTCATAAGTACACTATCACGACACTTTGAACATTTGGTAAAAGGCCTGGACACATTTTGTGCAAATGCTGTTGTATGTTATTTCGTCCGTGAGGCGACATTGCTATCATTGAGACAATAAACAATGTCAGCTCAGCTGGAGCATCGACACGGAAGCATGAATACAGTTGGTATAAATACGCACGTGTTTGTGTGCTCAAATCAGAGGAGCACTCTGTTGTCATTGCGAGGTCATCACTGTGTTGTCGTCTCAGCTTAGCTGGTTCTCGTTCATCCCTCTGCAAGGTGGGATATCCAGCCTGTGACCAAGACGGGGACCTGCTCGCACTTACCTTCAGGTAATGGGGGTTTAGATCATCCAGTAGGGCATTCTTGGCAGAACACTCACCCTAGGTTAGGGAGCGCATCGTAGGAGTACACTGCACCCAGTACTTATAGGCCAGCATATATACACTGTTTTAGCACGATGGTGGAATTGTTCATTCTCTTCACTTTCCTTATATTGCTAATCACTTTTATCTGCTTCTGTCTATTGATTATTGCAGCGCTTGTATTTTATACAAAAATCACAATGGTTCAATAAATATTGAAAACGCCCTTTGTGTATTTCGTGTGAATCGCTCTGAGAGAGCACGAGTGACTGACAGAAAAGGTTCTAGATCTGTTACAACGATTCCTGAGGGAGTCAGGGTTGTCATGTTATGAGGTTGCCCAAACCAACTGTTACCTATCTAGGTTTAGGAGTGCTAAAAGGGTTTAGGGGTACTTATGGTGGCACTGTGAGCTTGCTGGTCTATATGCTGACATATCCTGAGTGGGTGCGTGGAATCAGGCTGGCACCAATCCCAAAGGTCATGTTATCCAACAAACGAACACTTACAACTGAAGAGTGGAAACAGTACTACACCTTCTCTGATTTTTCTTTTTATCACCGCAATAGTTTGATTCCAATGGTGACGGCCGCATCAGCACCGCTGAGTTGAGGGAGGCGATGAAGAAACTCCTGGGCCAGCAGCTGCACTACCGCGAAGTGGACGAGATCCTCAAAGATGTGGACCTGAATGGGGACGGGCTGGTGGACTTCGAAGGTGAGCAAGGGCTGAAACTCCGCTGTCACTCATCGGTGCACTCATTCCTATCCCGCCGCGTCCCCCAGAGCTCTTCCGTCACTCATGTACGCCCATCATTTTCCCATCCTTACGTCCACTATCTCCATTCCTATCCTCATTACCACAATAATGAGGAGACACTGGACTCCTTTATAATAATGAATACAAAATTTGCCTCTTATATAACGGGCACTCTGACTCAATTTGCCTCCTGAGGTAACACCATGTAAAACAAAAACTGTGTGAGTTTTACTTTGAGGTTGGAGGGCCCAAGAAGGGAGATAATTGGTCTTCCTTTGGCTGTCAGGGTGGGATGTAAATCTTGCCGGGTTTAGGGGCAACAAGGTGGCCCAGGCAGTAAGCATCAGTGCTTAATTTGAGCCTATGGTTTGCGGTACTTGGCACTGGCACTCAATTATCAACACTGGCACTTATGACAGCTGCCACATGGTGGCACTGTTTGTGCTATTTAGAGATATGCAGAACAACAGTTGTTTATTCATTCACTATACATAAAACAACTAATACCTTCTCCCAAGCCATTCTTACTGCTTTGGGGACCTCGAACAGTCTTAACTGTCACTCTTGTAGCAGTGTGTTGGTTCGTAGTTCTGTTGGCGCTGTCACTGGCAGTGCTGGCAGGGACCATGGGTGGTGCAAGCTGTGGTCACCTCCTGAGGAGTTCCCTGGCACTTATTTTCTTTTTTTAAAATCAAGCACTGAGTAAGTGTGAAAGGTAGGTGAGAATATCCATGTCCTACAGGCACTGAGGCAGTCCTTGGTGACTGGGCAGTATCCATGGTGGGCTCAGTCCTTTATTACTGCTATCCCGGTAATGTGAGGGAGTATGTTTGACTCCTGGATACTCAGGTTACTCCTTTAGTGTGCTTAACTCTCCATGAAGAGTGACAGTGAGGGAGTGTGTGTGACTCCTGGATACTCAGGTTACTCCTTTAGTGTGCTTGACTCTCCATGAAGAGTGACAGTGAGGGCTTAACCCAGGAGGTGGTACAGACTCACACGCTTGATGATACCCAATAAAGTAAATAAACTCGATCTCCAGTCAGAGCGCCATCTTTGAAAAAGAAAGACCATACAAGAAAGTGACCATACAAGAAAGTGATCATGCAAGGAAGTGACCATACAAGGAAGTGACCATCAAGAAAGAGGACAGTTTCACACTAGGAGCAAAAAAAGAACATGACGTACAACTCTCTTGCACTGAGATACGACTTCAAACTCACTTTTATGGTAGAACTTCAAGGGGCTTGAGAACAAACACTTTGGTGTCCCCCTTCCAGTGTGATCCTACACAGAATCATGTGGGAATCTCTGTCCCACTAGAAGAACTCTCAGATCTGATGCTTTGTGAGTACAGCCTTTGCTTACATGTCAGAGTCAATATTGATGAGGATTCGTGCCTAGAACATGGTGTGGAGAACGTCATCTCTATTTCATATGAATCAAATCAGTTCTGATTTCTATTTCTCCAAGAATTTCAGTAGGAGGATAACTCTTGCAGGCATTCCCTCCACCTATGGAATTGGCACCAGTGTTTGTGTCTGGACCATCTCTGGCATTTGCATCACAGCACCCATCACAGCGCTTTGAGACCCTCATGGGTGATTTGGCATGCTCTATAAATGTTTGTTTGATTGATTAATGATTGATCCTTTAGTGGAATTGTGCAGTCAATGTGTGGAAATCCGAAAAGAATAGGGGGCATCGCTCTCATACTCAATGGGATTTCCCTCTTAATTTTTTTTCAAGAACCTGTATCCAAGCTTTTCTTCACCCAAAACTGCTAGAAGTCTGTAGAGGGACCTCTGGGCAGCACAGTCAGGACCGCTTTGACCTTTGCTAAAAGGGGCTTGATGGTGACCCTGGCAGTAGGCACTGGTAGACTTGTTTGGTAATCCTCCTGCTTGTAAGTTATATCATCATCGCTGGAGCCATTGTCCCTCGAAGGACCATTTGCCCTGCGCACTCAGTTATGATCTGTTTTTAAATGCCTCGTTGCACAACTGTAAAGCTTTCCGTACACATTGAACGCCATAGAGCTGCTTCTCCTATGGAAGAAATCTTCTGTAGGGCACAGTTACGGTCCCATCAATCATCATGTCACAAAGAAAGAAATATCATCTACTTGTTTTTAAAGTATCAGACAAGAGCCTTGAGGGTCGATGGCAGCCAGTTATAAAAGTTGCCTTCCGCTCTTGAAGGCGTTTTTCAAGCACATACATCCATTCCGTAAGTCTGTTAGGTGTTAAGTGGCACCTGGGTAGCTCGGCTAGGATGTTTTCAGGAAAGTCTCCACTCTTCTGATTATTGGATCTGCACAATGTAGAATTTCTACACTGAAGGATGACTTGAAAGCATGGAGTCCAGGAGGAGGGTCTGTGGAATAGAACCCACTCACGGTCAGGGCCTTTAGCTTCTTTAGAAACCTGGGCATCTTCTCATCTTCCCTTTTTCTCACTTCTCCTTCCATTTCCCGCTGTAAAACTTTGCCAGCTTTGCAGAAAACAAGTCTTGTGATGTTCCCAAAAAATCTGCATATGTGCATATCCCTGATTAAAAGTCCTCCAAATAATATCAACCAATCCTTGCTTTTCTTGAAAGTTTTCTGTCTATTAAACGTTCATCTCTCACCTCATCTCTCTCTCTTTCTGGTCTCTAATGTAAGTATTTCTCCTCACAGAGTTTGTGCGCATGATGTCACGCTGAGCCGCTGAAATGGCCGTGCCTTACTGGAGGGGGACATTTTGAGTGAGGCATTCGAAGAGGACCCATGAGGGACAGCAACAGTTTCACCGCTGACCCCAAAGGAGATGAAAAGACTCCCCGTGGGGCTTCGAAGAACGGAGGATACACTATCCATTTTTTGCGCCGCCACCCCTTGCCTGCTTGTTTTATGTGTGTGGTTGTGTTGCCCTCTTTCATGACGATGCCCTGTATCTCATACTATTGGATTGTCCCCATCTCGGCAGAACACATCTCTTCCAGAAAAGAATGAGCTGCGAACATCTCTCATTCCTTCCCCCGACCAGTTTACCCTCTCTTTACATTCTCATTGAGCTTACCCTTATGCCTGTAACCCAGAATATTCCTGGTCACCACCAGAAAGGATCACCCCTTGATCACCACTGGAATCTCTTTCTCTTATCCCGAGAGCAGCCTCTGGGCATGTTTCATCATCTGGCCTTCGATTTCTGAATGCCTCTCCTCTGGCCTGTTTCAATATCTGCCCTTCCTCAGGAGATCTCTCGTACAGACTGGGAGTCCTCAGGAGATCTCTCGTGCAGACTGGGAGTCCTCAGGAGATCTCTCATGCAGACTGGGAGTCCTCATGAGATCTCTTGTGCAGACTGGAAGTCCTCAGGAGATCTCTCGTACAGACTGGGAGTCCTCAGGAGATCTCTTGTGCAGACTGGGAGTCCTCAGGAAATCTCTCATGCAGACTGGGAGTCCTCAGGTGATCTCTTGTGCAGACTGGAAGTCCTCAGGAGATCTCTCGTGCAGACTGGGAGTCCTCAGCAGATCTCTCGTGCAGACTGGGAGTCCTCAGGACATCTCTCATGCAGACTGGGAGTCCTCAGATCTCTCGTGCAGACTGGGAGTCCCCAGGACATCTCTTGTGCAGACTGTGAGTCCTCAGGAGATCTCTCGTGCAGACTGGGAGTCCTCAGGAGATCTCTTGTGCAGACTGGAAGTCCTCAGGAGATCTCTCGTGCAGACTGGGAGTCCTCAGGAGATCTCCCATGCAGACTGAGAGAGGACAGCACATTGTTAGCATCTCTAGAGTACATCTCAAACACACTAAGACGGATCCCAGCACATGCCTCATGCTCAACCACCCCCTTTACACTGAACCTGCAAGACCCCAGATGTCTCTTCTTCCACTGGAGGGGGCTTTCAGTGACCCACCGCTCAATGCCCACTCCATGTTCTGGATAGTTTAAACATTCTTTGGGTGAAAATGTGATATGTTTTGTTTGGCATACAGACTGTGAATTGTTTGATGTTTGATGGAGATTTATGTTAAACTTTTGCATGGATACAGTCTCCTCTTGTTCTTAATAAATTGTTTTTTTGAAAAAAATAAAATGAAAGCATTATTTTCATCTGTGAAAAGGTGTACCCCTTCACCACAGGAAAATGATAAAGTTTGTGTCCACTCCATCCTCTCTGCATGGTGATTTCACCTTCATGATCTGGGGCCTTTGCGTCATCCACATATCCCAAACCAAAGATGGCTGGAGAGAGGTTTCTTTTTCAATCTGTGTAACAGAGACCAGCTGCTAACCTCTCTCACCGCTGCTCAACACACACATGCTGACCATGTCCAGGTACTCCCACCTCCTGCACGTACAACGCATGACTCAGGCTTCTAAGACTGCAGAGACGAGACTGCAGTGGTGGCGGAGCAGTCAGGCCATAATCTGGCCTGATCTTTGAGCTAGAGATGCAGCTTGCAGGTCAATGTCAACCCAAGATGGTGTCCCAGAGATCCATTGAGGCCATACAGATAGGAATAGCTTACAGGAAATCATCACCCATGGAGACTTCTCATGCCTTGACATGGTCCCTATTGTTGGGAATGCCTCAACAAGTCCCCTCAAGTTGGTAAAAGACCAATACAAGCCACCCTCTGTCTCTAAACACTTTAAGAGAACTCTAGACCTAAGGATTCTGTAACACAGCACCTCCTGCTAGGAATGCTTTCCCAGATCCCGATCAGGTGAGATGTCAGGCCATGCATTGATATGTTCCCTATTGTTTGGCATGTTGTAACAAGAACCCAGAACTAGGAATGCCTTAACAAATTCAATGGAACAAATACCTATTCGAGAACCAGCCATGGCCCATGCAGGTAAGAGTTGTGTGGTGGTGGGGCCGAGTGGGTGGGGGTTTCGACAGATGATGAAGAGGGAAAATTAAATAAATAATTAGTTTTCCCTCATCATCGTCCGTCGGACTCCCCTCTACCGTGCTCCATCGCGGCATTCTACCTTTACTATGCGGTCATTACTTTGTATTACCTTTACTACATATGTTTTAGTTCGCAGATGCCATTACTTAGCATGCATTTACTTAGCATGCATTTACTACGCATGTTCCATTACTTAGCATGCACTTACTACGCATAATGGAGTTACTGTGAAAATTAAAGTTTTGGGGTTCAGGGGTATTTTTAGGGGTCAGGGTGGGTTAGGGTTTGGGGATGTAGGGGTATTTTTAGGGTTCAGGGTGCATTTAAGGTTTTGGGGTGCTGGGGTATTTTTGGGGTTCAGGGTGCATTTAGGTTTTGGTGTGCTGGGGTATTTTTAGGGATCAGGGTGGGTTAGGGTTTTGGGGTACATGGGGTATTTTGAGGGTTCAGGGTGCATTTAAGGTTTTGGGGTGCTGTGGTTTATTTGGGGTTGAGGGTGCATTTAGGTTTTGGGGTGCTGGGGTAATTTTAGGGGTCAGGGTCGGTTAGGGTTTTGGGGTGTAGGGGGTATTTTTAGGGTTCAGGGTGCTTTTAAGGTTTTGGGGTGCTGAGGTATTTTTGGGGTTCAGGGTGCATTTAGGTTTTGGGGTGCTGGGGTAATTTTAGGGGCCAGGGTTGGTTAGGGTTTTGGGGTGTAGGGGGAATATTTAGGGTTCAGGGTGCATTTAAGGTTTGGGGGTGCTAGGGTATTTTTGGGGTTCAGGGTGGGTTTAGGTTTTGGGGTACTGTGGTAATTTTAGGTGTCAGGGTGGGTTAGGGTTTTGGGGTATTTTGAGGGTTCAGGGTGTGTTTAATGTTTTGGCGTGCTGGGGTATTTTTGGGGTTCAGGGTGCATTTAGTTGTCAGGGTGTGTTAGGGTTTTGGGGTGTAGGGGGTATTTTTAGGGTTCAGGGTGCATTTAAGGTTTTGGGGTGCTGGGGTATTTTTAGGGTTCAGGTTGCATTTAGGTTTTGGGGTGCTAGGGTATTTTGAGGGTTCAGGGTGTGTTTAATGTTTTGGCGTGCTGGGGTATTTTTGGGGTTCAGGGTGCATTTAGGTGTCAGGGTGTGTTAGGGTTTAGGGGTGTAGGGGGTATTTTTAGGGTTCAGGGTGCATTTAAGGTTTTGGGGTTCTGGGGTATTTTTAGGATTCAGGTTGCATTTAGGTTTTGGGGTGCTAGGGTAATTTTAGGGGTCAGGGTGGGTTAGGGTTTTGGGGTGAAGGGGGTATTTTTAGGGTTCAGGGTGCTCTTAAGGTTTTGGGGTGCCGGGGTATTTTTGGGGTTCAGGGTCTGTTTAGGTTTTGGGGTGCTGGGTTAATTTTAGGTGTCAGGGTGGGTTTGGGTTTTGAGGTGTAGGAAGTAATTTTAGGGTTTAGGGTGCGTTTAAGGTTTTGGAGTACTGGGGTATTTTTGGGGTTCAGGGTGTGTTTAGGTTTTGGGGTGCTGGGATATGTTTAGGGTTCAGAGTGAGATAGGGTTTTGGGGTGTAGGGGGTATTTTTAGGGTGTCAGGGTGCATTTAAGGTTTTGGGGTGCTGGGGTATTTTTAGGGTTCAGGGTGCATTTAGGTTTTGGGGTGCTGGGGTAATTTTAAGGGTCAGGGTGGGTTAAGGTTTTGGGGTGCTGGGGTATTTTTGCGGCTCAGGGTGGGTTTAGGTTTTGGGGTGCTGGGGTAATTTTAGGTGTCAGGGTGGGTGGGAACTATCATCTGGAGAACAACAACGATATCAACTCCTCCACCCTGATCGACAACCTCGCCAACCTTGGACTTAAACAGATCGTCACAACACCGACCCACATCACTGGTCACACACTTGATGCCATCTTCTCCTCAAGCCCCCACGTCGCCTTCAATCACGCTTCCGAACTCACCTGGACAGACCACCACTGCATCCACTTCTCCTTCCGAAAACCCCTCACACACCACCGCACCCTATAGATCCCCCGCCGCTGCTGGGGCAAAGTCACTGAAGAACAACTACAGACAAGCCTCGCACTCAACCCACCGTCTAACCCCACCCAGCCCGTCGATGGTGCACTCACCCTCGGACGCTGGATGAACTAATGCTCCACCACCTTAGCCCCGATGAAAATGCCCGCCAACAGAGACACCAGCAAAAGAGCCAGCTGGTTCACCCCAGAACTCCTCACTTCAAAGCGCACCTGCCGGAAATTGGAAAACATATGGCACAGCAACAAGACGCCGGACAACCGCGCGGCCCACAAAGAGGCCATCCGCAACCACCACCACCACATCAGGAACGCCAAAAGGACCTCCTTCTTAGACCGCCTTGACAACAACGCACACAACAGCAAGGAGCTCTTCAACATCGTGAAGGAACTCTCCAACCCCAGCTCCAGCGCCAACGACATCCCGCCATCGCAAGCCCTGTGCGACTCCCTCGCCACCTTCTTTCACCGCAAGATCACCGACATCCATGACAGCTTCAACCCCCGGACAACCGCTACAGGCCTCGATACGCCGGACCCACCGCACCCCACCAACCACGACTCCCTGACAACCTGGACCAACGTGAGCATCGAGGACACAATCAATACCATGGGCACAATCCACTCCGGATCCCCGTCCGACCCTCTCCCACACCACATCTTCAACAAAGCCGGCAGGTCCTTCGCACCCCACCTGCTCAACATCATCAACCTCTCCTTCGAGACCACTACCTTCCCTGAGAACTGAAAGCACGCAGAGATCAACGCTCTACTGAAGAAACCCAAGGCGGATCCGAGCGACCTCAAGAACTTCCGGCCCATCTCCCTGCTTCCATTCCCAGCAAAGGTCATCGAGAAGATAGTTAACATCCAGCTCTCCCGTCACCTCGAAGACAACAACATCCTGGACCCCTCCCAATCAGGATTCCGCAGCAACCACAGCACTGAGACCGCCCTCATCGTTACCACAGACGACATCAGGATCCTAGTAGACAATAGCGAGACGGCGGCCCTCATCCTCCTGGATCTCTCCTCCGCCTTTGACACCGTCTGCCACCGCACACTACGCATGCTCCTCCACGACGCAGGGATCCCTGACAAGGCCTTGGACTGGACCACCTCCTTCCTCAACGGCAGAACTCAGAAAGTCCGCCTCCCCCCGTTCCAATCCGAAGCCTCCGAGATCATCTGCGGCGTCCCACAAGGATCCTCCCTTAGCCCAACGCTGTTCAACGTCTACATGGTACCACTAGCACATATCGTCCGACAGCACGACCTCAACATAATCTCCTTGGCCGACGACACACAGCTGATCCTCTCTCTCACCAAGGACCCTCTCGCCGCCAAATCCAACCTCCACCAGGGAATGAAGGCTGTCGCCGACTGGATGAAGGAAAGCCGTCTTAAGCTGAACTCAGACAAGACGGAGATCCTCATCCTCGGGCACAACTCCTCAGCATGGGACGACTCCCGGTGGCCCGCATCACTGGGGACACCCCCGGCCCCTACCAACCACGCACACAACCTGGGATTCATCCTCGACTCAAAACTCACCATGACTAAACAAATCAATGCAGTTTCCTCCATCTGCTTCAACACCCTCCGCATGCTCCGCAAGATCTACAGATGGATCCCGACAAACACAAGGAAAACAGTCACCCAGGCCCTAGTCAGCAGCAGACTCGACTACGGAAACGCCCTCTACGCCGGAGCCTCGTCCAAGTTCATCAACAGACTGCAAAGAATCCAGAACGCATCTGCACGCCTAATCCTCAACATCCCGTGCCGCAACCACATCCCCCCCCACCTGAGGAACCTGCACTGGCTCCCCGTCGACAGAAGAATCTCCTTCAAGCTCCTAGTCCACGCACACAAGGCACTCCACAAAACCGGCGCAGCCTATCTCAAAAGTTGACTCTCCTTCTACGTACCCAACAGGAAACTCCGCTCCGCTGACCTCGCCCTGGCAACTGTCCCACGCATCTGCAGAACCACATCCGGAGGCAGGTCCTTCTCCCACCGTGCCGCCAAGACCTGGAACACCCTCCCCCTCAACCGACGACAAACCAAAGACCTGCTGACTTTCAGAAGACGACACAAGACCTGGCTCTTCGACCAGTAGCAGCAGCACCACCCAGGCCCCCCCTCCGTCATCGCCTTGAAACCCTCACGGGTAAGTAGTGTGCTTTACAAATGATTGATTGATTGGGTTAGTGTTTTGGGGTGTAGATAGTAATTTTAGGGTTCAGGGTGCGTTTAAGGTTTTGGAGTGCTGGGGTATTTTTGGGGTTCAGGGTGTGTTTAGGTTTTGGGGTGCTGGGGTAAGTTTAGGTGTCAGGGTGGGTTAGGGTTTTGGGGGGCATGGGGTATCATGGTTTATTTTGAGGGTTCAGGGTTTGTTTAAGGTTTTGGGGTGCTGGGGTATTTTTAGGGTTCAGGGTGCATTTAGGTTTTGGGGTGCTAAGGTAATTTTAGGTGTCAGGGTGGGTTAGGGTTTTGGGGAGTAGGGGGTAATTTTAGGGTTCAGGGTGCGTTTAGGTTTTGGCGTAGTGGGATATGTTTAGGGTTCAGGGTGAGATAGGGTTTTGGGGTGTAGGGAGTATTTTTAGGGTTCAGGGTGCGTGCCAGGGGATAGGTTACTATGATGATTAATTTTTTGTTCTAAAGTACCAATAACGCGTTGTACCGGTATGTGTAATAGTTAACTGCGAAGTAAAAGCATTTTTAATGTATTTGTATATATTTGCGAAGTAAAAGCATGCACACTAAAATCATGCGTAATAAAGGTATTTGCGTAGTAAAAACTTCAAAGTAAATACCTGCAGAGTACCGGTATGCTAAGTAACATCATATATTCCTAGAATTCTGTAACAAGTTTCTACTGTTGGGAAACCCCTATATCAGACACCATTCAGCTCTAAATACCTTAAAAAGAACTTACCGGCCCTATGTACAATGAATAGGAATAATGATTTCTAAATAAATATTCAAATAAAATCACTATATATGCAACTTTTTGTTTCATACTTGAGATTCCTAGTTTTTCGCAAATTGTCTTACCTCTTGCATGGTAGCATTATGTGGCCAATAGGAATCGCAGCCATCACAGTGATGGTGATAGCTGTGTTCAGCACACCACCATGTCTCTGGTTGCCTTAGAATAAAAAAATGTTTTTGTTGAAATGCAACGCGTTTTTCTTAAAGAGATACGAGATGTGTTTTAATAATAAAAATTGAAACATTTTGTTTTAATTTCTTAAGAGCAGGCAGTGGCCCCTTGTATGGAAAGAAACAAAATCCCTCCTGCTTGGGATGACAGCTGTGGATTTGAAGATGGTTTAGAGTGCTTCGATCACAAACCCTCAGGTATCTTTGTTCATCTTTGATCGAATATGAGAGGTCCGCTCTCATCTGCCACATGAAAGTGGAAAACTCCTGGTTTCCCAAATGACACCGTCCATCACATTTGTGTCCTCATTAGTGGGCTCCCTTGCCAACTTTATTAGCTTTTAATTTGTAGAGCATGTGGTTTCTCTGCTTCTTCAGAAAGCAGCTGTGACCCCACCACATCAATACCTGAAGATGAAGATACAAACCTAACTAAACTAGAGGACAAATTCCAACTCAACATGAGTCTGATCATCGTTAAGCGACCGTAGTCTCTTGTGAAAGTGAATCATCGCCCAGATCCAATACAGAGGGTAATAGACCAGCAGGACCCATGGAATCCATGGACGCCATCTTTGACGGCTTGGCCATGGAGGTGGACGGCAGCGCTGCCCGGCGGGAGTTCATGCCATGTCTTCTGAAGGACCTTGCTGGAGCTGAAGCCTGCCCAGATGCCTTCTAATCTATGCAAACCTCATGTCCTTCTTGAAGAGCTTGACCAGCAATGAGCAAAGACAAGTGTTGCTTTGTTACAGAATCTGTGGATTATCTGGGCACAGAATCATATCTGAAGGAATTTGTCCTAAAAGGGATGCAGTTGAATCACCTGGTGACGCACCAGCTCTTCAGGGTGAAGATCGACACAAATCGTTTGGAAGATTGAGCCGTTATTATTCATCATTCTTTGAAGGCAACTATAATCGAACCATTTAATATAATGCGAAAAAAGGGGAACATGTAAATGGGGTGAGCAAGAATATCTACGTTTGAGCAGATTAAGCAGTTTTTTCCAAATTACAGTCATCGAAAATGTATGTGAGTGGCACCTAGCGTGCAGAGACTGTGAACGGACGGCCAATTGGCATTAGTGCAGTTTTATGTCAAATTGTTAACAATGTGGAGAACACAATCACTTTTGCAGGGCCTCATTTAAAAGAAGCGGCGTAGGGCAGGGACACAAGTCATTTTGCTGCGCTGCTGTGCGCCAATTCGAAGTGGGCAGGAATGTATAAACAAGACATGATGTATTCCTGTTCTTCCCCCCTGCGCTGGTGCACAATTGCAGCTGAGTGCCCAAGCACCATGGTGCCAGGGTGTCCCTGTTGTTGGCATGGTCATTCTTGTGTAGGAAGGGGCACTTTCATGCACAAAAACAATCACAAGAGGCGTTTTCCTCGTTCTGTGTGCGCTGCAGAATGAGGCGAAATGAAACGTTCTGCTTATTACGCCTGCTCTAGGGAGGCGTAAGGTTTTGGCGCTGCCCCAGGTTTACGTGATGTGGTAAATCTGGGACAGCTTCAATATCCATATGTGGTCCCTGGGAACGCCCGCTGCAATGCCCATGGAACGCCTCCCTGGTGTAGAGTAAGGCAACGCAGGGCTCTGTGCTTCTTTGTCGTACTGCATGCGTATGAGGCCATGCAAAGCCGTGCAATAGATATGATTGGGAGGCTGCGCCACATTACGAGTGAGGTTCCGCCGGCGCAGGCCTCTGGTGCATGAGGGCCACAGTTTCATGGAAAGTGAGACATTAACACGGTGCTGGGGAGCAGAACTGTTAGACTTGGGGGTCTCTGGTTGGCGCAAGGTTGCCCTTGTGTCAAGCAGGAACCCTCTCCTCTACGTCAGGGTGCAGGATAACCCCTTTTGAATGACCCTTGCTCACCCTCTAGGTGCGTGGCGTGAGCAGCCAAGGCTATTCTCCAGGCGATAGTTAGTTAAGCATTTGTAACCACACACACAGTAAATACATCAATCCCCCCAGAAATGGACACCAGGCTTGGATATGTAAAAATACGCTCTTTATGTAAAAATAGGTATATATATCAGCAGACTTATCACAAGACCAATAACGTTTTCTCTATGCCACCAGATGGTAAAGCAGGCAAATGTTCTTTGTTTGTAGTTTAAAATGTTATACTCTTCAGTCTTTTTAGCAAGGCTTACTCGGGATTCCAGTCACTTACAGGGGGTTTGGGGCAGTCTCAGCCCTTCGGTGCGCTTCTTTGCGTATCTCTCTCCCTTCTGTCAACGATCAGCCCGGACCCTGCCGCGGCTCTTGAAGACGGGGAAAGAAGGCGTTGCGGGCCCCGAGCCCGGTACTGGAATGCTGAGGAACGTTGCAGTCTTTGGGGGAGCCGGCACGAGTCAGTGCGACTCCGGTGATGGGAGGGGGAGCACCTTTGGATCCTCTTGAGCGGGTGCGTGTATTCAGGCAGGCGCGGCCCACGACCCTCAGCACGGCGGTGCGGTGGTCTCCACAGCGGGGGCGGCGCGGCCTGATCCCAGATCGAGATCGCGAAGCGGGGTCACAGGACACGGTCCGTGCAGCTGGTGACCCGGCGGGGATCACGATCGTCGGACAGGAATTCCGGCGAGAGGGGCGATAGCGCTTCAGTGCACTCCAGTAGCAGGCGGTGGCAGAGGCGCAGGCAGCCTAGCCCGGGGGCAGAGAGCGACTCCGGTCGGAGCGAGGCTCTCAAGGGGGGCAAAGGCAGGCAAGCTCCCGAGTGTCACAGCCCTAGGAGGGGCGATGAGGGGCGCAGTCTTCCTCAAGCGGGATACTCACACGGCTCGAGTTGCAGGACGAGCAAAGGCACAAAGAACCCACTGGTCCTGGGGTTCCGTTCAGGGGGCAAGCTCAGATCAAGCCCTTGGAGAATGTTTAAAGCACAAAGCAGCAAAGTCTTTTCAGCAAGTCTCTTCCTCTCCTTTCTCAGCAAGGCAAGCAGCAGGCCAGTCCTTCCAGCGTCTTCTTCTCCTTCTAGTCGGGCAGAGGTTCTTTGTGGTAAAACAGGATTCTGATTTCTTAGGAGCCAGGCTCCTACTTTTATACAGTGATTCTTTTGTTCTTTAGCGCCAGGGGGCCTGGGCCTGGCTCAGTCCAGTTCTGGAGCACTTTGTTGTGGTGACTCTGCTCTTTCCTTTCAGCAGCAGGGCAGAGACATCAGCCGCTCCACAGGGGGCGGAGCCGGCTTTGTGGTGGCAGAGCCCAGGTCTATTCAAGAGTCAAGGTGTACTCCTCCCACCCATCCTGGTGTAATCTCTCTACCCACCACCTGGCAGCCAGCCTGTCTCTGGGGATCCCCAACCCTGCTCCTTACTGTCGCTAGGCAGAACACACACACACAGCAGAGGCGGACTGAAATGGCCAGGTCAGTAAATACTAACTTTCTAAAAGTAGTATTTACAAACCCAGGATATTAAAATAAACTTGACTACAAGAAGTATTTTATTATTCTGAGTTCAGGCATACTAAACTTGACGTTCTACCATGCTCTCTGAGTCCACTGGGGTCACAGCGTGTAGTGACTCCAGCAGCCCATACTGGCCTATGGAGAGCAGGTAGCCTTCAATAGTGAAAAACGAAAATGGCTGTAATTCACTATTAGGACATGCCACACACATCAGGGCATGTCCTACCTTATACCTACAATGCACCCTGCCCTTGGGCCTACCAGAGGGGTGGCTAATATGTAGTTAAGGGAAGGTTTAGGGACTGACAAGTGGGGGCACTTGCGCAGTCAGCGCGACAGTACCAGACTGCATGCAGGGTCTGCAGTGGCAGACCCTAGACCCATTTTACAAGGCCGCTTCTGTGGGTGGCGCAACCAGCGCTGCAGGCCCACTAGCAGCATTGGCATTCACAAGCCCTGGCACTCCTGGTGCCCTTTACTGGGGACTGACAGTAAATCCAATAAACCAATCATGAATATCAATTACAGGTACACTTTACCTAGGGAGCACTTGCACTGCGGCACGGATTAGCCGTGGCGCAGTGCCCTGAGCGGACAACACCAGCAAAACATTTGAGGCACACCAGCAAAAAGTGAAAGGGAAACTCACGCCAAGGTGCCAGGTCTAACACGTGTCCCCTCCAGCTGAAATGTGGGGAGAACTACCCTTGCCCAGGGGGTTCCTCGTCACTAAGGCGGAAATACCTGGACAGACCATCAGCGTTGGCGTGATCTGTGCCAGGACGGTGTTCCACCGTAAAGTCCATACCCTGTAGGGAGATGGACCACCTCAACAGCTTTGGGTTCTCACCCCTCATTTGCATCGACCAATTGCGGGGCCTGTGGTCTGTCTGAACTCGGAAGTGAGACCCAAACAAGTAGGGCCTTAGCTTCTTCAGCGCCCAGACCACAGCAAATGCTTCTCGCTCAATTGCACTCCACCTACTTTCCCGTGGAAGTAACCTCCTACTGATGAAGGCTACGGGTTGGTCCCAGCCCTCCTCAGTCATCTGTGAGAGAACAGCCCCTACACCATGCTCTGAAGCGTCTGTCTGCACTAGGAATTCCTTGGAGTAGTCAGGGGCCAAGAGCACGGGCGCCGTGCACATGGCAGTCTTCAGGGTGTCAAAAGCTTTCTGACAGGTGTCAGTCCAGATCACTTTCCTGGGCTGCTTCTTGGAAGTCAGCTCTGTCAAGGGGGCAACAATAGTTCCATAGCCCTTGACAAACCTCCTGTAGTACCCAGTGAGCCCCACGAAGGCCCTCACTGCGGTCTGTGTCAAGGGGGTTCCCAAGCCAGGATGGTCTCAATTTTGGGTTGCAAGGGTGCAACCTTGCCACTCCCCACTTGGTGTCCCAAGTACACCACGGAACCCTGCCCGATGTGGCACTTGCTCGCCTTGATCGTGAGGCCTGCTCGGCGCAGAGCCATCAACACTTCCCAGAGGTGGCGCAGGTGTTCGGGCCAGGTGGCACTGAACACTGCGATGTCATCCAGGTAGGCGGCACTGAACTCATTCAGTCCAACCAACACCTGGTTGACCAACCTCTGAAAGGTGGCAGGGGCATTTTTCATCCCAAATGGCATAACCCGGAACTGGAAGTGCCCATCTGGTGTGGAGAATGCTGACCTCTCTTTGGCCCCATCGGTCAAGGCGATCTGCCAGTACCCAGACGTTAAATCAAATGTGCTGAGGAACCGGGCAGCCCCCAGCCGATCAATGAGCTCATCAGCTCTGGGGATGGGGTGCGCGTCAGTCTTAGTTACTGAATTGAGTCCTCTGTAGTCCACAGAGAACCGGAGTTCAGGTGTGGCTCCCGGCGCAGCAGCTTTGGGGACCAAGACCACGGGGCTGGACCAAGGACTGCTGGAGGACTCAACCACCCCTAAAGCAAGCATTTTGGAGACCTCCTCCTTGATGCAAGCTCTGACCCTGTCAGTTACCCTGTAAGCCTTGTGCTTCACAGGTAAGCTGTCTCCTGTGTCCACATCATGGACGCACCAATCTGTGACACCAGGAACCAGGGAGAACCTATCTGGAAACTGCCCCAGCAATTGGCGGCAATCTTCCTGTTGTTCAGGCGTCAGGGTGGGTGAGAGGTTAACTCCATCCACTGACCCATCTTTCTCAGAGGCTACTAAGAGGTCAGGAAGAGGCTCAGTCTCCTCCTCCATTCCATCATCAGTGGCCAGCAGCATGCCCACTTTGGTCCACTCTAAGTGGGGCTTAAGGCGGTTAACATGTAGGAACCTCAAAGGGTTCCTGGGAGACTGCATGTCCACCAAGTAGGTGATAGGACTTTTGCGCTCCACAACCTCAAATGGACCTGTCCACTTATCCTGAAGTGCACAAGGCTCCACTGGGGCCAAGACCCACACCTTTTGTCCAGGTTGAAGCTCTACCAGAGTGGCATTCCGGTCGTACCACCGCTTCATCTCCTCCTGGCTGGCTTCCAGATTTGCCTCAGCAAGTTGCCTGAATCGCCTAGTCTGGTTTCTGAAGGCCAGCATGTAACTGTATACATTCTGGGGAGGTTTCCTGGGAGATTGCTCCCAGCCTTCCTTTACCAAACTCAGAGGTCCTCTTACCGGGTGACCATACAGAAGCTCAAAGGGGCTGAACCCTAGAGACTTCTGTGGCACCTCTCGGTAAGCAAAGAGCAGGCATGGCAAGAGGACGTCCCACTTACGCCTCATTGGACCGTCTAGGCCCATGATCATGCCTTTGAGGGTTCGGTTGAATCTCTCAACCAACCCATTTCCTTGGGGGTGGTAAGGAGTGGTGAACTTGTAGGTTACCCCACACTCCTTCCACAGGGATTTCATATATGTGGATATGAAATTGGTCCCCCTGTCGCTCACCACCTCTAGAGGGAATCCCACTCTGGAGAAAATTCCCATCAGTGCCCGTCCCACCACGGGGGCCGTCACTGTCCTCAGAGGGATGGCTTCAGGGTACCGGGTGGCATGATCCACCAAGACCAGGATGAACCTGTTGCCCAGGGCTGTCTTGGGGTCCAGAGGCCCAACAATATCAATACCCACTCGCTGGAATGGCGTACCGACCACGGGAAAGGGTTGCAGAGGAGCCTTGTGCTTCCCCCCGCTCTTACCACTTGCCTGGCAAGTCTGACAGGTTCTGCAGTAGGAATCTTAATTCTTGTGCATTTGGGGCCAGTAAAAGTGGGTGACAAGCCTGTCATAGGTCATGTCCATCCCCAAATGCCCTGCTAAAGGCACATCATGAGCCAACCCCAGTAGGAAGGCTCTGAACTTCTGGGGTACCACCAGCACACGGGCTGACCCAGGTTCAGCAGCCTTAGGCTCTGAATACAGGAGGTCACTCTCCCAGTACACATAGTGTGTCTTGGCCTGAACACCATTGGCCTGGTCTGCAGCCTGCTGCTGCATACCCACGAGAGAAGGGCATTCTTTCTGCTCCCTGCAGAATTCCTCCCTGGAGGGGCCTCCTTCTTGCTGCCAATGGGTCAGCTCAGGCAGGTCTCCCAGTTCGGCAATCTGTTCCCCGGTAGGCTCCAGAGCATCCCCCTCAGGGTCTGCTTCCTCCTGGGCCGTGGGAACTTCGGGGGCCGGTTTCCCGCGCCTCCTGCGCCTTCTGCCTAAGGCCGGTTCCTGGACCTCTCCCTCAGGCTCCAGGACCCTTCCAACACCCCTACTGGCTGCCATTGACCGGGTGGTCACGCACGCCCAGTCGGGTAGACCCACCATCCTCAGATGCGTGGTCTTCTCCACCTTTTCCCAAGGGGAGCTCTCCAGGTCGTTCCCTAGCAGACAGTCTACAGGCATGTCAGTTCTCACAGCGACTTGTAGAGTACCAGAGACCCCCCCCCACTCAAAGCGAACTTGAGCCATTGGACAATGACTCTCTATGTTGTCAGCATTGACAACCCTATAGTAGGCATGGGGTACAACCTGCTCTTGAGACACCAGGTGTTGCCTCACCGAGGTCACGCTGGCTCCTGTATCTCTAAGAGCCTCAACCTTCTTTCCATTGATGGTCACTACTTGCCCATATTTCTTAGTGTTAGAGGGTAAGGAGGTTTCAGGGACCATCTCACTGTCTCCTAGCGAGACTAGGGTCATATGCGCAGGACCCTCACCCCCCTGGACTGCTACCCCCCCCCCAAAATTAACATTAGCTACTTGCCGGGGTGGAGCACCAGTGGGTGCTGTCTTACCAAACAGGCGACACTTAGGATCAGTGGCAATGTGACCCGGGTCGCCACACCTGTAACAATTGAAGGGCCCCTTTGGAACAGGCCTACCTGTCGGGGCCCCGTTCTGCTGCGGGGGCGGGGGAGGCTGAGAACCCTTCTGCTGGTTCCCTTGGGGATTACTTTGGGGGCCTTTTTGGAACCCTTTCTGTTTACCCTTGTCCCCCCCACTCTTCTGCTGGGGACCCTGCCCACCTTTGGCGGAGTCTCCCACTTGACCCTTGTGGACCCTGGTGCTGAGCCAGCGGTCCGCCTCCTCAGCAAGCTTCCTCGGGTTGGACAGCTTGCTATCAATCAGGTGCTGGCGTAGCTCAGGAAAACATTGACTGGACAAGTGCTCCCATGCAATTAAATCAAGCAGCCCTTGATAATCATTCACTTTGCTACCCTTCACCCAACCATCCAGTGCTCTGCAAAAAAAAGTTACATACTCCACATACGTACTCTCAGGGATCTTCTTAGTCTCCCTGAACCTCTGTCTATATAGCTCAGGAGTTAACCCATACCTGGTCATTAAAGCTTCCTTCATATGGGGATAGGAGATCTGGAGGTCTAGGGGCACATCTAACAGTGTGTCACGCCCTTCAGCCAGGAACCTTCCCCACAACCCCGCTCCCCAGTCTTTCTCAGGGACCCGGTGTGAAGACATGGCTACCTCATAGGCTCTAAACCACTGCCCTATGTCATCCTTTCTGAAATACTCCTTAACTACATCTTTGGGGATGTACACCTTGGACTCTACCTGCACCGGCGGAGTGCTGCCACCAGAAGGAGCGGTGTCCAAACTTTTCGCCTTCAGCTCCAACTCCTTCAATCTTATATCATGATCCATTTGGCGTTGTTGTGCCTCCAAGGCCAACTTCTGCTTCTCCATTTCCATTTGTCCTGCCAACTTTGCCATCTCCATTGCATGCGCCCGGTCTGCTGCCCTACTGCCAGCTCCTCTGGGGACAGGACTCTGCTGGGCTCCCCAAGGTTGTCGGGTGGGATGATGTCCACCGCATTCTGTGGGTCTCTAGCTCACTGGTTAGAGGAGGCATACCCTGAAGCAGAGGTCAGACCCGGGACCAGGGTTCGATTCCCGACACGGCAGGGTCTGGAGCCCAATTGTCCACGGACTCGATAATTCTCGCTTCGGTGCCTACTCTAAGCACGAGTTCACACTATGCAGCTCTGGGCAACAAGCTTGCTTAATCTCCACAACGGCCCCCCGCGGCGGGATGCCTGGCTTTCACCTTGGGGATGCCCAGTATGGGTTATCTCACAGGGAAAAACCAGGATGGGTTCCCAATGCAAGCGCCGAGAGGCCCAAGGGTAATTTGAGCGCTATATAAGACCGCACATACATACATACATACATACATATCCTTCCAGGCTCTCAACGCCTTGGTGTACTGGTTCTTCCTCTTGAATCCAGCATGGGGAACTCGGAGTTTCACACTGTAGCCTTTCAATTGCTCTACTGTGTATCCTTCCAGTCCCTCCCAATCCACCTCATCGATTCCAGAAATCACAGAGAGTGCTCTTCCAGCAGGGAGTGAGCCAGGCATGGTTGCAATAATGGCAGATGTCTCAACAAAGTTCAAAAATAAAAACCTGTGGCTGCGTTACTTGGTCTGCTCTCACTATCTGGTGATTAATAATTCACTGTAGGCAAATTACAAATGCAAATCCGAAATCCCAGCCGCTGCCAACAATGTTAGACATGGGGGTCTCTGGTTGGCGCAAGGTTGCCCTTGTGTCAAGCAGGAACCCTCTCCTCTACGTCAGGGCGCAGGATAACCCCTTTTGAATGACCCTTGCTCACCCTCTAGGTGCGTGGCGTGAGCAGCCAAGGCTATTCTCCAGGCGATAGTCAGTTAAGCATTTGTAACCACACACACAGTAAATACATCAATCCCCCCAGAAATGGACACCAGGCTTGGATATGTAAAAATACGCTCTTTATGTAAAAATAGGTATATATATCAGCAGACTTATCACAAGACCAATAACGTTTTCTCTATGCCACCAGATGGTAAAGCAGGCAAATGTTCTTTGTTTGTAGTTTAAAATGTTATACTCTTCAGTCTTTTTAGCAAGGCTTACTCGGGATTCCAGTCACTTACAGGGGGGTTTGGGGCAGTCTCAGCCCTTCGGTGCGCTTCTTCGCGTATCTCTCCCTTCTGTCAACGATCAGCCCGGACTCTGCCGCGGCTCTTGAAGACGGGGAAAGAGGGCGTTGCGGGCCCCGAGCCCGGTACTGGAATGCTGAGGAACGTTGCAGTCTTTGGGGGAGCCGGCACGAGTCAGTGCGACTCCGGTGATGGGAGGGGGAGCACCTTTGGATCCTCTTGAGCGTGTATTCAGGCAGGCGCAGCCCACGACCCTCAGCACGGCGGTGCGGGGGTCTCCACAGCGGGGGTGGCGTGGCCTGATCCCAGATCGAGATCGCGAAGCGGGGTCACAGGGCACGGTCCGTGCAGATGGGGACCCGGCGGGGATCACGATCGTCGGACAGGAATTCCGGCGGGAGGGGCGATAGCGCTTCAGCGCGCTCCAGTAGCAGGCGGTGGCAGAGGCAGAGGCGCAGGCAGCCTAGCCCGGGGGCAGAGAGCGACTCCGGTCGGAGCGAGGCTCTCAAGGGGGGCAAAGGCAGGCAAGCTCCCGAGTGTCACGGCCCTAGGAGGGGCGATGAGGGGCGCAGTCTTCCTCAAGCGGGATGCACACACGGCTCGAGTTTCAGGACGGGCAAAGGCACAAAGAACCCACTGGTCCTGGGGTTCCATTCAGGGGGCAAGCTCAGATCAAGCCCTTGGAGAATGTTTAAAGCACAAAGCAGCAAAGTCTTTTCAGCAAGTCTCTTCCTCTCCTTTCTCAGCAAGGCCAGCAGCAGGCCAGTCCTTCCAGCGTCTTCTTCTCCTTCTAGTCGGGCAGAGGTTCTTTGTGGTAAAACAGGATTCTGATTTCTTAGGAGCCAGGCCTGGCCCAGTCCAGTTCTGGAGCACTTTGTTATGGTGATTCTGCTCTTTCCTTTCAGCAGCAGGGCAGAGACATCAGCCGCTCCACAGGGGGCGGAGCCGGCTTTGTGGTGGCAGAGCCCAGGTCTATTCAAGAGTCAAGGTGTACTCCTCCCACCCATCCTGGTGTCATCTCTCTACCCACCACCTGGCAGCCAGCCTGTCTCTGGGGATTCCCCAACCCTGCTCCTTACTGTTGCTAGGCAGAACACACACACACAGCAGAGGCGGACTGAAATGGCCAGGTCAGTAAATACTAACTTTCTAAAAGTAGTATTTACAAACCCAGGATATTAAAATAAACTTGACTACAAGAAGTATTTTATTATTCTGAGTTCAGGCATACTAAACTTGACGTTCTACCATGCTCTCTGAGTCCACTGGGGTCACAGCGTGTAGTGACTCCAGCAGCCCATACTGGCCTATGGAGAGCAGGTAGCCTTCAATAGTGAAAAACGAAAATGGCTGTAATTCACTACTAAGACATGCCACACACATCAGGGCATGTCCTACCTTATGCCTACAATGCACCCTGCCCTTGGGCCTACCAGAGGGGTGGCTAATATGTAGTTAAGGGAAGGTTTAGGGACTGGCAAGTGGGGGCACTTGCGCAGTCAGCGCGACGGTCCCGGACCGCGCACAGGGTCTGCGGTGGCAGACCCTAGACACACTTTACAAGGCCGCTTCCGTGGGTGGCGCAACCAGCGCTGCAAGCCCACCAGCAGCATTGGCATTCACAAGCCCTGGCACCCCTGGTGCACTTTACTGGGGACTGACAGTAAATCCAATAAACCAATCATGAATATCAATTACAGGTACACTTTACCTAGGGAGCACTTGCACTGCGGCACGGATTAGCCGTGGCGCAGTGCCCTGAGCGGACAACACCAGCAAAACATTTGAGGCACACCAGCAAAAAGTGGAAGGGAAACTCACGCCAGGGTGCCAGGTCTAACAAGAACATCCAACATGTATCCCTGGGGACAGTGTTTGTGTTGAGCATAGACCATATACTGCTTCCACTTATGCGAGGAGAGAAAGGAGCTAGTAATGCTTCAATCCCTTACTCTTCAGTCCAGGACTCAGCAGTACTCCTGTGATGTGAGGTTTGTTGCCGGAAGTGTCAAGGCCACTTCATGATAACATATGTGATGATGGGACCGAGTGTGAATGTGTGGAGGCTGGAGGACGCTTGTGATTAAATGGATGTTATTACGGAGAATGTGGTACCCACAGCAGAGTGTAAACTTACTGTGGAGAGACGGCCAAACTGCAAATGATACAAGAGAGAGTGCAGAGGGCAGCTCAAGTTTCATTTGAACTCAGTTTTCAGAATGGAATTACACTTATGGCTGGGAAATGTATTCTACCTTCCGTTTAGAACTCACTTGATTGAGTTAGCTCATTGTGGACATGCTTGGTGTAGTAAAAAAAGAATGTTAAGAAACAAAGGGCCCAAGTTAGAGTTTGGAGTACCCATACTCTGAATTTAAGGATAGAGGAACTCAACTGGAGGACTCAAAGCCCCAGAATGCACAGCGCCAAAGCGTGCCAGTGCTCATGGAGGGGGAGGAGCAGCAGGAAGAACCCCCATTTGATATTTAGCGCTGCTTCCATCCCGGCTGCGAGGGACAGCTGAGCCCGGGCATAGCCCGGACCAAGGGGAGCCCATCTGCGCCCGTCAGAGCCCGGAAGAAGCTGTGCCAACCCCAACACACGTCCATGGAGCAGCCCCACCCACTGTTTTAGGGGTGAGACTTTATACAATATCCCTGCGCCATCACACCTCACTCCTTGTATTCATTGCGCGTGATTCAGCCCAGAAGGTAAACGCAAAGCCGCGGAGTCGCTAGAAGGGAAATAACTGCGCTGGAGGGCGTAGACCTGACGATAGAGGAACTAGAAACTCTGTTGGGGGATGACAAAGCCAAAGAGCAGAAGAAGGAAAGCCCCTCCCTAAGGTGGCGCCAATGTTAGAGAAAACCCAAGGGGCACACTTCGAACTGCCCACGAGAGAGGGGGCAGGGCTCGAGTCGGGGTACCACGCGGGTGGACGGCGTCCCCCCACTTATTTTACCAGGTTTTTCCGGGTGGACGCCGTCCCCCCTGCCCAAAAGCTGGACAGCATTGTGTGAGCAGAGAGCCCGGGTGGGAGGGAAGTTTCCCGTAAATGTTTGTAATTGGAGACTTTAAGAGGCACCGGTGGTGTGTGCAGGCTGGAGTGATTGGGAGGCGGAGCGAGCAGGCGTTGGCGGTTAACGCTTGGAATGTGTGTCCTTCTGTATCTTGTGCACTTTTGAGCACTTCGTTGTGCAACTGGGGCACCCCCTCGGGGGAGTGGGGGGGAGAGGGGGTTGCAAAGGACATCGAGGAACAGACCAGGGGTAGCAGTGCTGTGAAATGCCCCGTCATCTAAAGGCATATGAATACTCATGAGATTCCTGTTGTGACGTCACTTCCGGTGACAGCGTCCCCCCACTTCTTTTCATGAGATTCCTGTTGTGACGTCACTTCCGGTGACAGCGTCCCCCCACTTCTTTTTTTAGGACTTGTGCCCTGAGAGGGGGCTTCCTGCTGACTCAATACTCAACCCGTCCAAGGAACCATCGCTGAGGGTGAGACGGGTTCTTTCCACCCCTGTACCTTTAGAGCCTAATATTGGATGTGCAAACAGCTTTTCCGCCTTTTCGAAGGACCAGCCCGGAAGAGACATTAGAGAGAGCTAGGAAGGGCTGTAAGCAGGGGGTCCAATTTCTGTGGAAACAATGTGAGGGTTAACTAAGTGTGAGATACCGGGCAATAACAATGCAATAATCACCAGGCACCAGGATGAGATAAGTGACCTAAGGGCCAAATTAGTGGCTCTAGGGGCCCCTGTAGGAAAACTCCAAAATAATAATCATTATGAGAGCCCAGTTGAAGCTAAACTACCAACTACCCCCCCCCCACACACACACACACTTCGCACATACTAGCCCAGTAGAGGAGCACAACAGGTGGGAATCCCACAGGGGTGGAGTTTGGCATGACATAGGAAGCATGAGCCAGAGGGGGCCAGTCGTTGAGTCAGATGCTTACACGTCACATCCAGTGATTTCACTCTCTACAAGGAGTGGCCCTTGTGGGGCAAGGGCCACAACGATGGGAAATAGGCGGCCCACCCCGGGCTTCAGCAAGCAGACAAGAACGGCCTCTTCTCCCCAGGGTCCAAGGAGAAGTGCAGTAAACAGGAGAGGGCATGAGGAGATGTCTGCACGCCAGGGTGTGTCGATATTTCAAATGTGCCTAACGTGAATCCGGGGGTAGGAGAGAGTGAGGATTCGCTCAAAATCAAACGTATTCTCATCATGAGGTCGACACGCAAATGTTATTCCCAAATCCATCCGATGTTGTCCAAGCAAGAAGATTCCATGATTCAGCTACATCAGGGGTAATTCCGGTTTCATTGAGGTAAGAGTTAGGCACACCTATAGGGCGGAGGGCTTAGGGGTAATTCCGATTTAATTGAGGTAAGAGTTAGGCACACCTCCAGGGCGGAGGGTTTAGGGGTAATTCCGGTTTCATTGAGCTAAGAGTTAGGCACACCTCCAGGGCGGCGGGCTTAGGGGTAATTCCGGTTTCATTGAGGTAAGAGTTAGGCACACCTCCAGGGCGGAGGGCTCAGGGGTAATTCCGGTTTCATTGAGGTAAGAGTTAGACATCTCCAGGGCGGAGGGCTCAGGGGTAATTCCGGTTTCATTGAGGTAAGAGTTAGGCACACCTCCAGGGCGGTGGGCTCAGGGGTAATTCCGGTTTCATTGAGGTAAGAGTTAGGCACACCTATAGGGCGGAGGGCTCAGGGGTAATTCCGGTTTCATTGAGGTAAAAGTTAGGCACACCTATAGGGCGGAGGGCTTAGGGGTAATTCCGATTTAATTGAGGTAAGAGTTAGGCACACCTCCAGGGCGGAGGGCTTAGGGGTAATTCCGGTTTCATTGAGGTAAGAGTTAGGCACACCTCCAGGGCGGAGGGCTTAGGGGTAATTCCGGTTTCATTGAGGTAAGAGTTAGGCACACCTCCAGGGCGGAGGGCTCAGGGGTAATTCGGGTTTCATTGAGGTAAGAGTTAGGCACCTCCAGAGCGGAGGACTTAGTAGGTCAAGGACTAAAAGCCAGCCGCAGGGGAGTCGCATCCAGGTTAAACATGGCCACGTGCGCTCATCCTCAGCCACCTAATCCCGTCCTGGCAGCCTTACACCAATGGAGGACCTGGGAGCAGGCATGGGAGATTGACTTGAGACCTAGGTGTGATGACACACATGTCAGGGCTATGGAAACACAACCTGTAGAGACGGTGCAGCTTGAAGCCTAATTGGAGGGGGGTTATTGGCCGGGGAGCCCCTCAGAATACCACCATACGCCCAGAATAAGGACCCACATGTTATCCACATTCTGTGCTGGAATGTGGCGGGTCTGAAATCCAAACTTGGCGACAGTAGCTGGGGCTCGTCTGTCGATCAATTCGATATCTGTCTGTTTCAGAAACATGGTGTCCTGATCCCGCCTATAGCGCGGTTATTGGACCTTCTCCACTCCAGGCCGGTACAATGGCCAAGGCCGGCCCTTTAGTGCCCTAATAATACGGGTACAAACATCGCTAAAGGTTTTCTTGACATTTCCCCACCTGACATACAGGTTGTTACTATATCCAGTAAGGGTGGCCCTACACTTTACACTTACAGTGTTTACAATCGAGGGGTTAGGGGGAACTCCCACACCAAAACATTTTATGGTCCATGGGGGATATTCAACTCCCACGAGTCCCTGATTTTGGCAGGTGACTTTAAGGCAACTTTCAAACCCATTGATAACCGTGGCTATTCTCTCACCGAGGCTGAGTATGAAGCACGGGGCATTCCTGATATTGAGCTTAGGCCTGGGCAGAGTTCACAGAGTTCCACTATGCGGAACTCCACTAAGTGCTTTAAGTCATACCATTCCTGCTGATTTTTAGCGCCGGGTGTTTGTACCGCTCTGGAAACACAGTGCATACGGCCCCTTGCACACCGCAAGAGGGTGCTGCGCCTTTCTTCTGCTTGAGTAGATTTTCTATCCGAGCGGCAGCTTTCTCAACGTGAACGGATTGATTCTCAATGTGAGCGGTCGTGACCATCTGCAATCGCTCACATTGAGAAATCTCGCACGAAGCGTGGTCTAACGTTGGATTTTCCTCGCTCGACATTGGTGAGAGACGAAAAAACTCTGTTCTGCAACCTCCGCATGCTCCACAGATCGCGGAGTGTCCTTTACCCCGCAAACTCTGTGAACCAAGCAGAGTTTACCGCCCAGGTCTAAATGAGGTACCGCCAGTGAAACGATGGACAGCGGCCGCTTGTCAATTAATGTCACTAACATTGACTTATGGCCTGAGTGCTTGCAATGGTCAAATTAGGTCAGCCCTCGAACCCCCTCCACACTTATATTAGCCCTGGGCAAACCAGCAGGATAGATTACATACTGCTCTCCCTGTTTCCCTGGAAATTTGTATCCGAAATGAAGGTAATTACAAAAAGTGATAGCTAACACAATGCCATCCACTGTATAGTGACGGACATAACAAATCATCTTGAAGATGTCTCGCTGTCATTATCTAGGGATCTTAGGCCAGCCAATAACAGATGAACGTTAAAATTGACTAGGATATGCACAACCTGCCTGGATGACCGTACTCGGATTATGGAACAGCTCAACTTTCAACTACATACAGCTGGAAAAAACACCATCAGAGGCACCCTTGCCTGCAGACCAGCTGGACATTGCCGCAGCTTCTGCAACTCCATCCTGGACCTCATCACCGCAATCGCCATCGACTCCGAGCACTATATATTTCTAGGGGATCTCAACTTCCACCGCGACTACCTCAGCAATGCCAACACAACCTACATCCATCTTCATTTCCAGCGCCAGAGTCAAATTCAGCCACGCCACACAGTTCACATCGACAGACCAATACAGCACCCACTACATTAATTCAAGACCCACCAACACAGGTACCGGGCACCCCAGCCCCACACGCAGAGCATGGACAACGATATTGGACGACCAGTGGAACAACGCTCTCATCTCCCACCTCCCAAATCCGACACCCAACCCAGAACACGCAGTAAACAAATTCTCCAGGTGGGTCAGAGAATGTGCCTATGCAATCACACCTAATAAGACAGCAAACAACAAAGGACCAACCAAAAGAGACAACTGGTTCACCGAGGAACTGAAATCCACCAAATTTATCAACCGCCAACTAGAAAGGAAGTGGCGCGTCAGCAGGAAAACAGAAGACCGCACCACGTCCAAAGACTATCCTTAAATAGTACCACTTTCTCCTAAAAGAAACAAAAGAGAAAATCTTAAAAGGCTGCATTGAGGTCAACTCTAAACGAGCAAAGAGCTCTTTGCCATCTTGACGGAATTCTCCATTTCTGCTGCAGCAGATAATTACATTACACTCTCCCAAAAACTGTGCAACACTGGCGAACTTCTTCCATGACAAGGTCTCGGCCATCTACGAGAACTTTGAAACTCAGCCCTCCACCGCCAACAGTACAAACCAGCCCACCTCCCACAAACCTGGAACACCTCTGCACCCAACGGTGCCACCTCACCATGAAAGACACCATCTTCATCAAGAACTCTGTGCACTCCAGAGCACCGACAGACCCCCTGCTTCTACCACGTCTGCAACCTTGGAAACAAGACAATTGGCGACGTTTCAAAAAAGGTCCTGAACACTTCATTGGCCTTCCTCCCTGAAGACTGGAAATCTGCCAAAATGAGACCCCTCCTGAAAAAACACCTCTGCTTATCGAACCGAGCCTAGAACCTACCAGCCCATCTCTCTGCTCCCATTTCCTGCTAAGATCCTTGAGAAAGCGATCAACCAGTAACTCTCCCACCACCTTGATCAACTCAACCTCCTGGACCCCTCCCAATCCAGATTTCTAGCCAACCACAGCACTAAGATGGACCTGACAGCAGCCACCGACGACCTTAAGGCCCTCTTGGTACTTGTTGCAGGCAGTGGGGTACAGCTGTCTCCCTCTTGTTCCCTTGTTGCTGGGAGTGAGGTACATCTGTCTCTCTCTTGGGCCCTTGATGCAGGCAGTGGGGTACAGCTGTCTCCCTCTTGGGCCCTTGTTGCAGGCTGTGGGGTATAGCTGTTTCCCTCTTGGGCCCTTGTTACAGGCAGTGGGGTACAGCTGTCTCCCTCTTGGGCCATTGTTGCAGGCAGTGGGGTACATCTGTCTCCTTCTTGGGCCTTGTTGCAGGAAGTGGGGTACAGCTGTCTCCCTCTTGGGCCCTTGTTGCAGGCTGTGGGGTATAGCTGTTTCCCTCTTGGGCCCTTGTTACAGGCAGTGGGGTACAGCTGTCTCCCTCTTGTGCCCTTGTTGCAGGCAGTGGGGTACAGCTGTCTCCTTCTCGGCCTCTAGTTTCCAGCACTGAGATACCACTCTCTCCCTCTTGCTTCAGTCAGTGAGGTACAGCTGTCTCCCTCTTATCTCTTGTCACAGACAGTGAGGTACAGCTCCCTCCCTCTTGGGCCCTTGTTGCAGACAGTGAGGTACAGCTGTCTCCCTCTTGGGTCCTTGTTGCAGGCAGTGAGGCACAGCTGTCTCCATCTTGAGCTCTTTTTGCTGCACCTGAAGTACCACTTGTTCCCTCTTAGGTTAGGTTCTGATGCTGGTACTGGGGCATAGCTGTCTCCCTCGCTGACTCCCGATGCTGGCACTGGAGCACAGCTGTCTCCCTCTCTGACTACCGATGCTGGCACTGGGCCACGGCTGTCTCCCTCTCTGACTCCCGATGCTGACACTGGGGCAATGCTATCTCCTTCTCTGACTCCTGATGCTGGCACTGGGCCACAGCTGTCTCCCTCTCTGACTCCTGATGCTGGCCCTGGGCCACAGCTGTCTCCCTCTATGACTCCCGATGCTGGCACTGGGCAACAGCTGTCTCCCTCTCTGACTCCCGATACTTGCACTGGGCCACAGCTGACTCCCTCTCTGACTCCCGATACTGGCACTGGGGTACAGCTGTCTTCCTCTCTGACTCCCGATGCTGGCACCGGGCCACAGCTGTCTCCCTCTCTGACTCCCGATGCTGTCACTGGGACAATGCTATCTCCTTCTCTACTCCTGATGCTGGCACTGGGGCACAGCTGTCTTCCTATCTGACTCCCGATGCTGGCACTGGGGCACAGCTGTCTCCTTCTCCGACTCCTGATACTGGCACTGGGGTACAGCTGTCTACCTCTCTGACTCCTGATGCTGGCACTGGGGCACAGCTGTCTCCTTCTCTGACTCCTGATGCTGGCACTGGGGCATAGCTGTCTTCATCTATGGCTATGAAAGCTGCCACTGGGGCACAGTTGTCTCCCTGTCTGGCCCCTGATACTGGCACTCAGACACAGCTTTCACCCTCTCTGGCTCCCGATGCTGGCACTGGTGCTCAGCTGTCTCCCTCTCTGGCTCTCGATGATAGAACTGGGGCACAGCTGTCTCCCTCTCTGATGCTGGCACTGTGGCACAGCTGTCTCTGTCTGTTGCTCCTGATGCTGGAACTGGGGCACTTCTGTCTCCCTCTCTGGCTCCCGATGCTGGCACTGTGGCACAGCTGTCTCCCTCTCTGACTCCCGATGCCGGCATTGGGACACAGCTGTCTCCCTCTCGGGCTCTCGATGCCAGCACTGGGGCACAACTGTCTCCACCTGTTGCTCCTGATGCTGGCACTGGGGCAGAGCTGTCTCCCTCTCTGGCTCCCGATGCCGGCACTGGGGCACAGCTGTCTCCCTCTCTGGCTCCTGATGCCGGCACTGAGGCACAGCTGTCTCCCTCTCTAGCTCCCGATGTTGGCACGGGGGCCTAGCTGTCTCACTCTCTAGTTCTCGATGTTGGCACTGGGGCACAGGTAGCTCTTTCTCTGGCTCTTAATGCTGGCACAGGGGCACAGCTTTCTCCCTCTCTAGTTCCCGTTGTTGGCACTGGGGCACAGCTGTCTCCTTTTCTGGCTCTCGATGCTGGCACTGGGGCACAGCTGTCCCCTTCTGTGGCTCCCGAAGCTGGAACTGGGGCACAGTTGTCTCCCTCTCTTTTTCCTGATGCTGGCACTCGGGCACAGCTGTTTTGCTTTCTGGCTCCCGATGCTGGCACTGGCCACAGCTGTCTCCCTCTCTGGCTCCGGATGCTAGCACTGGGGCACAGCTGTCTCCCTATCTGAAGCTGGCACTGGGGCACAGCTGTCTCCCTCTCTGGCTCCTATTGCTGGAACTGTGGCACAGCTGTCTCCCTCCCTGGCTCCTGATGCTGGTACTGGGGCACAGCTGTCTCCGTCTGGTGCTCCTGAAGCTGGCACTTTAGGCTGAGCTGTATCCCTCTCTGGCTCCAGATTCTGGCACTGGGGCACAGCATTCTTCCTCTCTAGCTCCTGATGCTGGCACTGGGGCACAGCTGTCTACCTCTCTGGTCTCCGATGCTAGCACTGAGGCACAGCTGTCTCTCTCTCTCTGGCTCACGATTCAGGCACTGGGGCACAGCTGTCTCCCTCTCTTGCTCCTGATGCTGGCACTGGGGAACAGCTGTCTCCCACTCTGGCCCCGACGCTGGCTCTCTGGCACAGCTGGCTCACTTTCTGGCTCCCGATGCGGGCACTGGGGCACAGCTGTCTCCCTCTCTGGCTCCTGATGCAGCACTGGGACACAGCTGTCTCCCTCTCTGGCTCCTGATGCCAGCACTGTGGCACAGCTGTCTCTGTCTGTTGCTCCTGAAACTGGCACTGGGGCACAGCTGTTTCCCTCTCTGGCTCCCGAAGCTGGAACTGGGGCACAGCTGTCTCCCTTTCTGGCTCCCGATGCTGGCAATGGGGCACAGCTGTCTCCCACTATGGTTCCCGATGCTGGCACTGGGGCACAGCTGTCTCTCTCTCTGGCTCCTGATGCTGGCACTGGGGCACAGCTGTCCTGCCATGCACTTGTTGCTGGTTCAGAGGCTCAGTCCTCTCCCTCTCTGGTTCCTGATACTGGCACTGTGGCACAGCTTCCTCCCTTTCTGGCTCTCAATGCTGGCACTGGGGTACAGCTGTCTCCCTCTCTGGCTGCTGATGCTGGCACTATGGCACAACTGTCTCCGTCTCTGGCTGTGGATGCTGGCACTGGGGCACAACTGTCTCCCTCTCTGGCTCCCGATGCTGGCACTGGTGCACAGCTGTCTCCCTCTCTCGCTCTAGATCCTGGCAATGGGGCACAGCTGTCTCCCTCTCTGGCCCCTGCTGTTGGCACTGGGGCTCAGCTGTCTCCCTCTGTGGCTCCCGATGCTGGCACTGGGGCTCAGCTGTCTCCCTCTCTGGCTCCCAGTGCTGGCACTGGGGCACAGCTCTCTCCCTCTTTTACTCCCGGTGCTGGCACTGGGGCACAGCTATCTCCCTCTCTGGCTCCCAGTGCTGGCACTGATGCACAGCTCTCTCCCTCTCTGGCACCTGATGCTGGCTTTGGGGCACAGCTGTCTCCCTCGCTGACTCCCAATGCTGGCACTGTTGCTCAGCTGTCTCCCTTTGTGGCTCCCGATGCTGGCACTGGGGCTCAGCTGTCTCACTCTCTGGCTCCCAATGCTGGCACTGTGGCACAGCTGTCTCCATATGATGCTCCTGATGCTGGCAATGGGGTACAGCTGTCTTCCTCTCTGACTCCTGATGCTGCCACTGGGGCACATGTGTCTCCCTCTCTGACTCCCGATGCTGGCACTGTTGCTCAGCTGTCTCCATATGATGCTCCTGATGCTGGCACTAGGGCACATCTGTCTCCCTCTCTGGCTCCCGATGCTGGCAATGGGGCACATCTGTCTCCCTCTCTGGCTCCCGATGCTGGCAATGGGGTACAGCTGTCTTCCTCTCTGACTCCTGATGCTGGCACTGGGGCACATCTGTCTCCCTATCTGCCTACCGATGCTGGCAATAGGGCACAGCTGTCTCCCTCTCTGACTCCCGATGCTGGCACTGTGGCACAGCTGTCTCTATATGTTGCTCCTGATGCTGGCACTGGGGAACATCTGTCTCCCTCTCTGGCTCCTGATGCTGGCAATGGGGCACAGCTGTCTCCCTCTCTGACTCCTGATGCTGACACTGGGGCACAGCTGTCTCCCTCACTGGATCCCGATGCTGGCTTTGGGGCACAGCTGTCTCCCGCTCTGACTCCTGATGCTGGCACTGGGCCCCTGCTGTCCTATGTTGGCACTTGCTGCTTGTACAGAGGCTCATCTGTCTCCTTTCAGGCACTTGTTGCTGACGCTGATGCCCTTCTGTCTCCATCTTTGGCACTTCTCGCTGCCACCAACCATCCCTTTGGTCGGCAAGGACCAGGAACTCCTTATCTGACTTTTTATCCCATTGTGCTTTTGCACGTGCAACAAACTGAAAAAAATCTGTTTCCTGAAATGTGAACACAAATAGTTTGAAAATGATTATTAATAATGTTATATTGATTTGTTAAATTCTGTTTGAAGTCCTTCACAGCCAAGCCCAGACACAGACATACATTCACACGGGGCAAAAGCAGACACAGACACATATATGTACACTCTAACAGTTGGACACACACATATATATATACATTCAGACACACATACATACACCGATACACACATTCACATACAAACACTCAAGATACACAAACAAACTCACATATACTCAGACAGAAAAACAAAGGCACCTGAATATGCAAACACGCACACAGAGACACGCACATACATAACCACATACACATAGGTATCTCTTATAATACTTTGCCACAGTTCTACTTATCCCACTGAAACTTTGCAGACCTATTTTGTATCTACATCGGCTGATGATGCACAGTGATTAGTTAAGGTGGTGCAAAGATACAAAGGTGGTGGTGGGGGGAGGGAGGAGGGGTGTCCCAAAACACATTTTTCAACCAATGCATTTACCATAGAATTTTTAAGTAGGTGTAGTGCCTGTAGGAGAGTAGGATCTGCTTCACATGGTTACCCCCACTTTTTGCTGGTGTTTCACTGTTTTTCGACTTTAGTCTGTTTCCGTGCAGCCAGTCCAAAGTTAGGCTGCACCACTGACAACCCCAGAGAAGAGATTCCGAAGGCTGCAGAGGGGCTCAGCTCATGCCTGGGCACCCCCTCTCATATAACCAAGCACCCTGCCTTCAGGATTGATAAGGCCTGCTATAGGGGTGACTGATAGGTTTGCATGTGCAGTATATGGTGAGATATAGTGAACCTATCTCTCAGTAAGGGGTGCATGCACCACCTTACTCAGGCTGCAGTAGCAGACCTGTGGTGTCATTTTGGGTGGCTTTCCAGGGGTGGCATTAAACATGCTTCAGCCCCTAGTAGGCCTCTGGGGTACCTATGCCCTGGGTACATAGTATACCATATACTAGGGCCTTATAAGGGCTCCTCAGATCCAATCTGTAATGTACCTAAAGTACATGGACATTTTTTAGAGAGGAAGCATCTATGCTGGGGCCCTGAATAGCAGGGTCTCAGCCAGACTAAAGTTGAAAAACAGTGTAACACCAGCAAAAAGTGGGGGTACACATGTGAAGCAGATCCTACTCTCCTACAGTCTGTTCCCAATCTCCAGATTTACTACTGGGCAGCAGCCCTACCACAGATGGCTGTACTGCTGGGAAAAGAGATGGCAGTTACTGGGGAAGCACCCTATATCTCAATATATAGGTTAGTACTAGTGGCGGAGGCCCATGGCAGTCTCATGCCACATATTGATTTTGTTTTGTTTTGTTCAGTCATTAGTAACACTTTCCAAGTATGTATCTAAAACCTGTGATAACACAAGCAGGGCTCCAGGCTCACCACTATGCAGGCATGCGCAGAGCCACGCTTGCAATAACTGGAGCCAGAATAATGTAATTAAAGACCTGTCATGTATTTGCTGCCATAAGAAATCGTTATTAATAGCACTGGTTTCGAACCACATTTATTCCCAGCTCTGACGGTGTCCGACATAATTTAATATGTTGGGCCTTATTTACAAGGCCCTTGCGCCACTTTTGCGTCATCTTTAACATGGGAAAAGTGGCGCAAAAGTGGCGCAAGGGGCTTGTAAATCTGCCCCGTTGTTTGTATATGGAAGTGAAGATACCAAGGTTTCCACGACCCTACTGCTTATAGAGAAAATGGCCCCCATTCCCCCAGCTGGGGAGTAAAAGACAGAAATAACTCTGGCGCAGTGGGTCCCTCACACCAATTGTGCAACAGTGCACTGCACCTGCTGCACTAATGAAGCCTCAGCTCCAGCAGGGGGCGATAGGCCACTTACCCTAAAGGAGGGGGATCGTGGGCGGTGCGCATGTGCCTCCATCTGCCATGCTCCCTCTACCCTGAGATCAGGGCAGACTTGTGCCGACAGGAAAATGTAGGCACTATCAGCGTAGTACTGTCCCTCCCTCTCATACTTGAAGAAGGAGTCTGGGGCAGCCTTAAAGGGAACGTAGCTAGTGATGGATACATATCATCTCTAACATATCAGGTAAAACGTCCAGCACACTGAGTGAAACGTGCACTTCAAACACAACACAACAAGCAGCGGTCTGGTATTCGAATCACTAGTAACTTCATCACAGAGTACTAATAAACAACTCCACAAATAATCTTTATTTCGGTCGAAGACCATCAAAGATACAAAATTACAAACAAATCAGTAACAGATACACAAGAATAAAAAACATAGTTTAAAATTGAATTGTGCAGTTGTTACCGTGGTAATTTAAAAAGATACAAAAGAAATAAAATTATCCTGGGTTATCAACAAGAAAAAGAAATCTCATAAATGTATAAAAATGAGTAAATCTGCCCCGTTGTTTGTAAATTTGCCTTCTCCAAATGAAAGGCTTTAAATTAAACCACTCCGATTCCAACGAAAACACATTCTGGTGTGCCACACTTTTGTCTTGAACACAGAATGTAAGTCCCTAAATTGTTTATTTCGGTCTCACGTTTCATCAATGCCATGTGGCGTAGAAGGAAAGCCTTTTTATACATTTATGAGATTTCTTTTTCTTGTTGATAACCCAGGATAATTTTATTTCTTTTGTATCTTTTTAAATTACCACGGTAACAACTGCACAATTCAATTTTAAACTAAGTTTTTGCTGAGATACTTAAATCAGTTTCTAAAGTGTGTTTTGTTATATATCAAACTTCAAGGCAGAGGATATATAGGTTTGATTTAAATCTGGTTCCTTTGGTTTGAGTGGCGAGGGTGGCGTGGGGGGGGGGGGTAGGCCAGGGGGATGAGGTGGTGTGTAGGCTAGAAGAAGGGAAGGGTTCTAAGATAAACAATTGACACCCTGTACATACGTCTTGAAATGTATACAGTGTAACTGCACTATTATAAGTACATGTATGTGTTGGATGTCTAAATCAAGATAAAAAAAAAAAGATATTAATTATATTTTAAAATAGCTCTCTCATTCTGTACGATTTCAAATTTTGCCTATTTTAGAATACATTTTATTTAATGATCTTTGAAATCTTTCATTTATAAGGTGTTTTGTGATATCCTTGTATTTAACTCATTATAGAAATTGTTTTGCCTCCAGTGCTCATTCAGGTAAGGAGATGTAACTACTGACTAGAGGAAGTGGGGAAAGGCCTGATTCGCAACTCGCACTTGGCAGTAAGTTTTGTACTTCTGTTGTCGTACTACAAAACATTTACTCATGCAAAGTGCTGTTCACAAACGACACTTTTGAAGTAACTCACTCATAAGGCTAAGTTTACTACTTTTCGGTATTCACAAACCCTTGTTGTAGTAGCTTACAGTTTTGTAGTAACTTATACTTCTATAGTAAGTGCCTACCTCCATTATTTCCAATGGAAGGGTGTTTCAGTACCAGTGGTGTACCATGTGTAGTGCTGGGGCTACTATAAAATGTAAGTTACTATAAAAGTGCAGTTTGTGAACATCAAACAGTAGTGTAAACGTAGTCCAAAGTGTGAGTCACCTTTGTGAATTAGGCTCAAAATGTCCAAAGAGCTGCTCTTTTGCAGGGTTCCACAAAAATGTATTACTTTTAAATATGAGATCTGTTGCTAAAAATATTCTCACACACATTTAAATGGTAGATTATAAAAACAGATTTGATGGAGACCAAAATTTTACTATTTTAAAAGTTGTGGGGTATTGACAGACAGAGAAGATGGATAGACTGAGTAAACAGATGTGGAAATGGCATTCTTTACTTAGTGAACCCTCTCTTTATTTTTAGCCCCTTAAAACTATTTCATGATTTAAAATATTAAAACTCATACCTCCATTCACAACTTTTATAACCTGCTAAGTTATATATCTCCATTAACACGACAATACCCATTTCCTTCAGCCTTCTCCAAATGAAAGGCTTTAAATTAAACCACTCCGATTCCAACGAAAACACATTCTGGTGTGCCACACTTTTGTCTTGAACACAGAATGTAAGTCCCTAAATTGTTTATTTCGGTCTCACGTTTCATCAATGCCATGTGGCGTAGAAGGAAAGCCTTTTTATACATTTATGAGATTTCTTTTTCTTGTTGATAACCCAGGATAATTTTATTTCTTTTGTATCTTTTTAAATTACCACGGTAACAACTGCACAATTCAATTTTAAACTATGTTTTTTATTCTTGTGTATCTGTTACTGATTTGTTTGTAATTTTGTATCTTTGATGGTCTTCGACCGAAATAAAGATTATTTGTGGAGTTGTTTATTAGTACTCTGTGATGAAGTTACTAGTGATTCGAATACCAGACCGCTGCTTGTTGTGTTGTGTTTGAAGTGCACGTTTCACTCAGTGTGCTGGACGTTTTACCTGATATGTTAGAGATGATATGTATCCATCACTAGCTACGTTCCCTTTAAGGCGCGCGCGCGCGCGCGCACCTTCGCCGACGTCACCGCGCACTCCCGGATGTGGAGCGCGCACAAACGATCCCAGGACGTTCGGAGGAGAGGAGCCGGCCGCGCCGCCGCTTTAAGAAGCGAGCGGCGCGAAAACCAGGCACTTGTTCCAGTGCTGCCGGCGAGGTGAGGTGTCGTAGGAGAGTGCAGGTAAGGGGGCTTGTGGGGGCTTGTGGGGGCTTGCGGGGGCTTGCGGGGGCTTGCGGGGGCTTGCGGCGGCTTGTGGCGGCTTGTGGCGGCTTGTGGCGGCTTGCGGCGGCTTGCGGCGGCTTGCGGCGGCTTGCGGCGGCTTGCCTTAAAGGGAACGTAGATGGTATGTATGGCTTCCACTGAAATATAGGATTCAAAATTTGAAATTCACAGATGTAACTTCAAGGGAAGTACTCCTTTCCATGGCCTTCCGGTCTCACCCAGGTCTCAAGAGCCCGAGATCACTGGCCTATCTTTTACCCCACCTCTTGTGGGCTTCTGCAGACCTGAGTTAAAGGCTATGGAGAGCTGAAACCATCAACCACCAGATATGGGTCGCGACTGTCGATGGAAGAATGTAGAGTTCAGTCTGTGCTAAGAAAATTAAGTTACAGACACTGTCAGCATGGAACCAGACTGCCGGTCACTGAGAATGATAGCATGGCATTCTGGTGAGAAGTGAGAAGGAAGGTTCAATTAGGTGGTGGGTGAGGGTGGCACGAAACCAAGTTTTAGGTTTTTAATCATGCATTTGAGTGGTAGGGGGAATGTGGAAGAAGACCTGGTAAATTCTTTTATATATCTGGGCAGTGGCAGAAGGATGCTGGTGAGTGTGGTTGAGGGGATGGCTAGACCATTTTCCTTTCTACTTAGGCAGGGCGGAAGCTGCTAAAAGAGGCGGGGTAAGGAGAATGGGTACCAGGCATTGATCTTGAAGGAGGTGAGAGAAGTGTGGAAGGGGGGCCGTTGGGAGCCGAGATGAAGCTGGCAGGAATGAGAAGTAGGAAGGGGTAGGTAAGGAAGGGTAATTGGTTAGTAGCTTTGTGAGGACTTCGTTTGTTCTGCACAGCTGCTCCATGGGGATGCAGGAGTGGTTTGGAGGATATCACAACATACCAATAATATGAGGTTGAAACAGAAAAAGGAGGGAGGGAAGTTTCATAATTTTATATTGTCTAAATTACACAAAACATCAGAAAAATGACACAAAATCGTATGTAAATGATGAGAAAAGCATTTGTGGGTATCCTCAGTGAAATTTGAATGGGAGGGTATAACTTGCGTTCAAAGGTCACTTGTGGTACTGGCACAGAGACTGATTCAGGGACAACATGTCTAGCACTACACATTACCTGCTTGGGCCCGTCTTCCACAAGTCATTTTCGACTTAAAACAGTCCTGTTCAGCAAAAAGAGTTTGTGAAATGTCATGCTGGTGTAATCTGTATAAATGTTCATCATTTGCTTAAAGCGAAACTGAGGGATTACACAAGCGTTTCAGAACATTTTGCACAAGCCTATTTAGAAAGTACAACTGTTTGATGCTACTTGGAATCCAGTGGTGGAAAACACCCTCTTCATTGATTTTTTACTATCTAGAACGAACAGACACAGACACAGACACACACACACCCTCCAAACACACACACACACACCCCATCTCGTTACACACCCCCCCCCCCACACACTGACATTGAGTGTGGGCACCAACTCCCCGAAAATTTGCAAAAGTTATTAAAATCTGTAACCAAGACGCAATAGCTGTGCAGTTTACTGTAATATTCTGCTCCTGAAAAGGTATCCCAGGGGTCCTGTATGTAAGGGAAATAAAGTGAAAACCACTATAACACTGTAATAAGAGGGGAATTGAGCAAGTCGTTTACACATCATTTCACACAGTTATGGGCCAATCAGTGTATACAAGCCAAAATATTAATTTGAAATGTAACTTTCCAGTGCACACACTAAATAAGTGTTTGATAACGTTTTCTTAGTGACATTCGCATCAAGAGCTCAGACACCATTGTCCATTACATAACCCAATTTCTGAAAAGAAAAAAAAAGTTATTTACTTGCATCTGATTTCTCAAGCATATTTAGATCTTCTTGAATTCATTACAATGTCACTCCAGATGTAAACCATTCTGATAAAATTTGAACAGATACAATTTTTATTTTTGAAAATGATCACAAAGAAAACAAACATTTTCTGCATTTAAAAAAAAAAGTATTTTACACTATATCGTTTGTTTGAAAAATACCCCTGAATTCCCCTTCACCTAGAAAAAAAGTAGGAAATACTGTGTTCACAACCCCCCTTTAAGCAATTAAGAAGGTCCCACAGACTCAGAAGGTCATCAGCATCTTCTAAGGCAGCCATTCTGACGAGAAAGTCCAAGTACGGTTTTAATCAACCGAATGTACAGCTGCACACAGGTACCTCATTACAGAAACGTGACACTAGAGCAAAAACTTGTGTTCTGCTGCCATCACTCTTGGTTTCAAGCTTCTGCAAATATTTGCATATTAACAGAGAGCGTTCTGGGAGCATTATACATAGCCTCATATTACTAAACTTTGAAATCGTGTGTACACATTTATACTGGAGCCGCCTTCAGTAGTGAAGGCCGAGCTTGCGGCCTTTACTTTTAATGCTCACCCTAATAATGCATTAATGAACCCTAAATACAAGTTTGAACAGCATTAACACATGGACCCACATATTACCTTAACTGTAGACAATGGCCTTTCCTAATCCATAATGTGGTACTGTAAACTGGCAGCCAACGTGTTTGTGCTGTAGGGGGTTGCTGACTATCTTGTCTTCAGTTGCAGGTTTCCAGTCTGTAAGGTATTTGGATAGGAGTGGTCAGGTGCGAGTACCCACAAAGACAAGGTAATTCTGTGTACGTTCCTCGTTGGGTTGGGGTTTGCTGGGTAAATAGAATCAAAATCTGCACCCCTTTTCTTTTGCAGGTTTGGGAGACCGTACCACGAAGACAATTGCACAGGCAGACGGGAGTACAGGCAGAACAAAGAGGTGATTGTTTGCTAGAGTTCAAGGAGTGCATTTTCTGTTGCAGGTTTTGCTGCCAGACTGTGGTGCATCTTGATCATTGTAGTATAATATACTTACCCATGTTTTCTTCTGTTGCAGGCTGCGCAGGCAGACCCCCATACTTTGACACAGGCATACGTGAGTTCAAGCAGGAGAGGTAATTGTTTGGTAGAGTTAAACTGTGGTGCATCTTGATCATTGTAGTATAATATACTTACCCATGTTTTCTTCTGTTGCAGGCTTTGCAGGCAGACGCCCATACTTTGACACAGGCATACGTGAGTTCAACCAGGAGAGGTAATTGTTTGGTAGAGTTAAACTGTGGTGCATCTTGATTATTGTAGTATAAAGGATTGCATGCATGAGCTAGGCGTCAACGTAAGCCATGTTCCCTTATCTTGCAGGCTTTGTGGCACAGCAGGTTAAAACCGGCTGGCACGGAAATGTTCAAGCGCAAAGCTGTCACTATGGGAGAGTGCAGTGCGTCACCACAAAGGAAGAAATGTTGCCTTGGATTCAAGGAAGAGTGGATGAAGGAAATTGTGGAGGCTGAGACGCAGAAATCGCGAAGCAAGGTCCGCGTGCAACTCGGGGAACTTTTCCAATACAGTCCAGACGTGGGCTTGATTTGCAAAGCATGTGCCGAAGCCAAGATTGTTGGGGACTTTTCCACAGGGAAGAAATGGAGTGATGGCTGGAAACTGGATTACATGAAACGCCATCTACTTAGCAAAGTACACGAGTCTGCCATGGTGATCTTGAGAAACAGAAGTGCTGCTGCCAGGTTTGGTTTCGGAGTGCGGGCAATGCTGACAGAAACTGCCACTGACAAAGCAAATAGAATGGAAGTAGGTGAACGCCAAAGATCTGTGCCTGAAGAGATAAAGATTCTCATCAACAACGTGCTGCTGGCAGTCAAAATGAATACTTCAATGTTATCTGTACAAGACATCCATGACCACCTAGCTTTGTATGTCAAGATACCAGACAGCTGGAGGAGCAAGAACTATGCCTTTGAGTTCCTTGAGGCCATCAATAGCGTGATACACTGTGAAGCAATGGCAGAACTTCGTAACGCTTTGTATCACACATTGATAATTGATGAGAGCACTGATATTTCTGTTTCAAAAATGCTCATCCTGTACTTCAAGTTCCGACCAGTAACATCAACAGAGCACAAAACACAGTTTGGGGGCATAGTGAAGCTGACTAGTTGCAATGCTGAGGCTATCACTAGTGCTGTGAAAGAGTTCTACACTGCCAATGAACTGGACCTTATGAAAATGGTCATGTTCACTTCTGATGGTGCGTCCGTGATGTTGGGTAAGAATAATGGTGTTGCTACTCGCCTTAAACAATCCATACCTCATCTAGTTGAGCAGCATTGTGTCGCCCATCGAGAAGATTTGGGAGTTGATGATGCCTGGAAAAGGGTTCCAATGGTTAAAGAGATGGAGACATTATTGAGGACTGTCTACACTGTGTTCTCCAGATCTCCAGCAAGGAAGTCCAAGCTGGATGAAATTGCATCGGTCACTGAATGTGAAGTGGTCTCTTTTCGACCACTGAATGAAGTCCGGTGGCTTTCAAGGCATTTTGCTGTTGGGGCACTAATTCGTAATTACGAGGCTGTTCTTAAGTACTTTGAGCATGAGAAAGTTGAGGAGAATGATCCAGTTGCTAAGTATTGTTATAAAAAGCTATCAAACTCCAACTACCATATTTCACTTGCAGTACTTAATGACGTTCTGGGTGAATTTGCATCTTTGTGCAAACTGTTCCAAAAAAGTTCTCTGACTACTGTTGAAGCTGTACAGTATGCAAGAGCAAAGATTGGCCAAGTTAAGCAACAGTATTTGGGGGACACTGTCTTTTGGAGCAGTAATGTAAGAGATCTGATGGTGTTGTACAAGGAAAGGCAAGAGTTTGACAGTGGCCCTATTTTGTCTTTTGTTTCCCTTCTTTGTGAGCACATGCAAAAAAGGTTCCCTGAAGATGAGCTAAAAGAATGGGCAAGTTTTGAAATCCAGGCTATGGCCGCACAATCACATTTTGATTTTGGGACTGAGAATATACAAAGACTTGTAGAAAAGTATAAAAATGTCTTGGTCCTGGGTGATTGCGAAACACCAGAAGATGTTGTTCGACAGTACAGAGACTATAAATATGTGGTGGCAGAACATGTAAAGGGTGGGTTATTTACCACCTTTCAAGACATGGTGAATTTCACTGTACGCAATGCTGCTCAGTATAGTGTGGTTTCTCAGCTTGTAGATGTCTGCGCAACGTTTCAAGCATCTAGTGCAGATTGTGAACGAGGATTCAGCCTCATGAATACTATAAAGAGTAAATTGAGGAATAGACTAGAGCAGAAGCATTTGGATATGCTGATGAGGACAAAGGCCTACCTCCTGAACGGCCAAGTTGACCTAGATCGAGTTTATCACCACTGGAAAAATGCCAAAGATCGCCGTGAGAAGCAACCCTGTCACCCCTCTAGTGATGCCACTTGACATGTCTCCCTTATTGTTTATATGTGATATTGACAATTAACAGTCCTCAAGTTAAGAATATTTATTAAAATCTTATGATGATACCACCGTTTAAGTCTTGTGCTTTTCTAAACTTGAAGTGTACTTGCCTGTGTGACCAATTCATGTCATGGCGTGTTTATCCAATTTGGAAACTGCCCTTAAGACACTTATTGTGGCCCTGTATGTGTGAAAATGCACCATCTTTTCACTTATTGAAGTAAACGTTCTGAGTGACATTTGGCGCCGCGCACACGCGCGGTCTGGTTCCTGCCGCACATAGCCATGGTTGCAGCGCACAGAGACCCTCCACTGCCGCACACAGAGGAAAGAAATTAGAGGGAACATTGATCACTAGTAAAGATTTGCAATCAATCATTAGAAACAGGTCGAGTCCCTCACGCCTCGAAAAGAGTACTAATAACTCCATTACTATAAAAGTCCATCGCGCATACCTCAGTGCTTTGCAATTATAGAGCTATATCTCAAATACTGTTCCCAGTTTAAATTCTTGAACGACATGTCATTAAGCAACTATCAACGTATTTGGAAGACCATACTGTTATATTCATGCATTCTCCTGCATGCGACTTTCAATCCATGTTTTCTAATGTATTTTATTACTGTGCATGGTTTGAAGTGTATTCTAATTCTATTTAGAACTCTGTAGCTGTGTCAGCTTGGGGGGTTCAGTTACGCTGGACTTTCCTGCTGACCAGTCTGTTACATGTTGCTATGCTGCAAAGAAAATAAATTAAGTGAAGCTTCATTGGATTACTTCGCTTTCAATAAGTGGTGACGAGCTGAGGAACACCCCTGTAGTATCCGGCTGGATACGTTCTAGTGTTCCATTTGGCATGTAACCCACACTGAACACCCACCCACCACAGGCGTCACCAGTCAGGTGACCCTGACAATAAAAGGGGCCGAGCGCACGTGCTCGAGGCCAGTTCTCAGTACCAGTCATCCTGTGTCTGTGTCACTCCTTTCCCTGCATGCGGGCCTGAGGGCCCAATCACCACATTGGCGACGAGGGGGCTGTGCCCTAGTGTGCAGCAGCCCAGCAATCTGTAAGGGGGAGAGGAGATGCCTGTGGAGAGGCCCCCCCCCCAGCAGGCGAGAACAGCGCCTGATCGCCCGGGTGTGCGAAACGCCCTGGAGGGAAAAGCGGAGAAGTCGGGTGCCCACCCCGACCCCGCCGCGTGGCTGCAGTGACCCCGGTGGGGGATCGCCCCGAACAAAGAGCGAACCGATCGGAGCCCACCCGCATCGGCCACGACCCATGCAAGTGGCGTCAACCACGCGGAGCCCACCCGCGTGGAGGAGAAGGTGAGGAGCTGCGGGGCGTAGGAAAAGAAGCCAAGGAGCCGTGGCGTACATCTGCCACCGACCTGCCAAGGCACCTAACTGAAGCGGAGCCCACCCGCTGTAAAGGTGAACCGTGTTCCGCAGCCACGGAACAAAGTGCCCAGCGACAGCTCCCGCGCACCGGTGACCTGTAAGAGCCTGCTGCGGTGGGGGTGAGAGAGGACAAGAGAAAGCGTGCCACCCCAGTGACCGGCGTAGCGCCAGCACTCCCAGCGCCGCCGAGGAAAGCAAAGCAAGCACGGAGTGCGACGAAGAGTAACGGCCGGAGGAGAGCGGCACGAACAGCCCCCTCACCGCAGGGGAGACGAGGAGACCTGCTGCGGGGGCGGAATTAACATAAAGCCGGACGGGAGCCCACCCCGCCGACTGACAATATGCCGTGACCCCCCCCCCACCCGCAGCGTGTGAGCTCTGTGACGCTGCTGTGGTGGGGGCGGAAGAAGCAGAGAGCAAGTGCGGAGCCCACCAGCAGCACCAGCACCCAGAGCCACACCCAGCGCCGACACCCCTCCCCCCCCGCAGGGCCCGAGCAACGAGGAGGCCGGCTGGGGGGGCGGGACAGGTCGCAGGACAAAGGCGCATCGCAGCGCGAATGTTAATGAAGCGCGAGGTGGTCATAACAGTGGCCCAAGAGGGGACGTCTGCAAGCAGTGAGGAAGCGAAAGCGGAGCCTACCCGCAGCCACAGCACCACTCCCCCGCCCCGGTCAGCGAGCGAATGCTGGAGCTGCCGAGGGGGCGGGAGAGAAAGGAGAAGTGCCCCGATCACGTGTGCACACAGTGGCTGTGCCCGGCTGGTACTGGGGAAGATAAATAAAGGTAAAGGAACTGAGCCCAGCCGCCATCCACATGAACAATACACTGCCCCAGCTCACGAGTGGTGTCTCATCCTTCAGGCTGCCCACTGACACTGCCTGTGCCCCCCTCACCTGCCTCAGAACAAAATAAATGAACAGACTTACCTGCTGTCTGGCCCACGTCCTGCTCCCTGCGCTCTGCTCCTGCCTGGCTCCAGCTCCCCTCCACAGCCAGAATGAAGCCTGCAACGTGGGAAGACAACTCTGCAGCAAGTTCTGGCAGCCAAGAAGGGTGCTGCTACATGGAAGAAGAGCAAACCCTACACTGCCATCTAGTGGCCGGAGAGCAGCATTGCACCAGCTGCAGGAAAGGAATAGAGAGGCATGGAGAAGAGGCAGCAAGGCATGTACCGCAAGGGCAGACTGATGCACAATGGTGAGTGCACGGGAACGCGACGGAGGCGCACAGGAATGCGCCAGAAGCACAGGAATGCGCCAGAAGCGCAGGAACGCGACAGAAGCGCAAGGAAGAAGAGACAGTGTGTCACCGGGATGCCGCGACATCCCACAGCAAGACAAGGAGAAAGAAGAATGGTGTTAAGCCACATCCACCACAGCAAGGACAGTGCTGTCGCCGCATCAAGTGGAGCGGAACCCTCGAGTGAACTAAAGGACTCAGCGCAGATGTACCCCGGACGCGGAAGGTGCCCAGATCATATCATACGCTGACGACACCCAGCTCCTCTTCACCTGCAAGAAGGGCATGGAGTTTGACGGGGAGAGCATCCGTGGCTGCCTTGGGGCTGTCTTCAACTGGTTTCAGCGGAGCAGCCTTAAGTGCAACCCGGATAAATCCGAGGTGCTCTTCTTCGGCTGTCAGGCAGAACCGCCCTGGCAGGAATGGTGGCCGGTTTGCATGTCCCCCCCTTCCTCTTCCTCTTTGGTCGCTAAAAACCTTGGGGTCAAAATCGATAACACCCTGGCTCTGAAAACACAGATCACAGGTCTCACGGGTACCTGTTTTGGTTTACTTAAAATGATGCGTAAATTCCTTCCTTTGCTCCCTTTAGCCCACAGGAAGCTGACAGTACAAGCTCTGATCTGTTCCAGGCTTGATTATTCGAATGTCCTCTACCTGGGTTTGCCGGACTATCTCTTGCATAAACTCCAGGTTGTACATAATTCAGCGGCAAGAGCCATCTTCGGCCTACCCCGGCAAGCCAGATCATCTGAGTTGCTTTCCTCCCTTCACTGGCTTCCGATCAAGAAGCGAATCACATTCAAAGCTCTTACACTGGCCCATAAGGCACTCCATTTGGTGGGGGCCTCCTACATTCAGAAACGGCTTTCTTTTTACAAACCCTCCAGATCTCTCCGGTCGGAAAATCTTGGCCTGGCAATGGTGCCTCCCATTAGGAAAGTCAGAATTGGTGGACGTTCCTTTAAATATCTCGCTCCCAAACTATGGAACTCCCTTCCTGTTGATCTCCGTCTTATTCCCAACCTGTTTGCCTTTAGAAAGGCCTTGAAAACCTGGCTTTTTAATCAGTAATTCTGTTATGTTTCTGTTCTCTTTTTTCTTTTCTCAGTAATGGGTCAGAAAGCGCCGGGACACTCCTTGGAGTAGCCGTGCGCTATACAAGTCACAAAAAAAGAAAAGAAAGAAAGAAAAAAGACAGCAGCGCCTAGGAAGAGGAACTCACTGACGAAGATGCGCGCAGCATGTATCTGACACTGGCGGGCTAAGGATGAAGAAGTACACCCAGTGGCGCCAAGAAGCCACCCCATCAAGAACTCACACAGCGCAAGGAGCAACGCGACTCTGGAGATGTACCACGACGGTACGAAGAGAAGCATGCACCAGCACCTGACAATTCAGCAAACACAGGTAGTCGCACGACGTGACGCACCTCGTGAAGCCGGCCACCCAGATGGTTGCGCGAAGGTTGCCGGCCACCCAGATGGTCGCGCGAAGGTTGCCGGCCACCCAGATGGTCGCGCGAAGGTTGCCGGCCACCCAGATGGTCGCGCGAAGGTTGCCGGCCACCCAGATGGTCACGCGAAGGTTGCCGACCACCACGATGGTCGCAAGGCGGACGAGGCCAACCATCAAGATGGTCGCAAGGAGGAAGAAGCCGACCAGCAAGATGGTCGCAAGGAGGACGACACTGACCACCAGTTGGTCGCAAGGAGGATGTAGACCTACAAGAGGTCGGAGAGTGCACTGACTTGCCAAGAGGTCAGAGCTGGAGAGAAGAGGAAGTCCGAAGGGACGTCAGTGAAGAGGACCCCATGAGAGGTTCACAACGAGGACCAGGAGGAGCAGGAAAAGAGGTCCAGTAACATCACTCGACATCAGAAGCAACATCAGAAGCAACTACAAGACAGAAGGTCGCGATGATCGGTCCAGTCACAGAGTGAAAGGAAGACAGTGTCCTAGTGGCGGGACAAGACCAGAGGGAAACGCGTAGAGTGCACGCTACACGAAGAAGCCTGGTAAGGACGAGCAATAAGGCAGGAAGACTGGATCACGTCGCAATGGAAGGAGAAGGAGAACACCCGAAGAGGAAAGGTGAAGAGCGCAGAGGTGTGCGTGACAGATCAACACACACACCAGAAGGAGTACCCAAAGAGGGGAGTGAGAAGGTGCATGGACAGCCGGACTCAGTACCTGGGAAAACCATCAGCACCACTAGGAGTATACGTCGATGCGCAAACCCGAAGGTCGCCCGGGGACGACAGAGATGAGCAGGCCGGTCCATTGGTAACAACCACCTCTGGGACGTCACGGAAACAGGACCGTGGGCATCCAAGGGGCAGAGGCCTCAGGGACACCGGTGGCAGCGGATCCCCAAGACGAGAGATGGACCGTTGAAGCTGGCTCTGGAGATCCTAGGAGAACAGAGGCAGAGCGCGAAGGACCAAGTGCCAACAGCACCCTTTTAGGTGGAACATCGGACACAGAAAGAGGACCCGTAGCGACTCCTCCAACGCGATTGGAGCGACAAGGCAGCGGTCCACCGGTCCAGTGGAAGCCTGGCAGCAAAAGGGCCTCCGGGTCGTCCAGTGAGAGGGGACACTCACGAGAGAGGGGTATCCATGAGAGGGATATCCTGCAACGGTGAGTCCTGGAAGAAGACAACTACTCAACTACTAGTCGGAGGAAACACCTCTACCAGGGCGCCCAGCGGGAAATAGAACAAACAGTGGTCCACCACCATTCCACCCACACTTCCACCGACGGCGGTACAAGAAAGAGACTGTGAGGCGCACTTCCACGATGTAAGTCCAAAAGAACACATCCGTAGAGCACTCAGACATCGTGCCAAGGAGACAGAGTGGTCCCGGCTGTCAGAACACCCCCACCGGCAGTTGACCATCAGCCATGAGACTACGTGGAAGTCATGATCGCCTATTTATGTTTTGTTTGGAACTTGTGTTTTCTCCCACAGGTTCGGACTTCATTTTGGTTTGACTTTCATTAAAGTTTGGGAGGGATGTAGTATCCGGCTGGATACGTTCTAGTGTTCCATTTGGCATGTAACCCACACTGAACACCCACCCACCACAGGCGCCACCAGTCAGGTGACCCTGACAATAAAAGGGGCCGAGCGCACGTGCTCGAGGCCAGTTCTCAGTACCAGTCATCCTGTGTCTGTGTCACTCCTTTCCCTGCATGCGGGCCTGAGGGCCCAATCACCACAACCCCGTCAACAAGCAATAGCAGCACAGAAGCAGAGAGTTCCTGAACCCAGAAAAATATTTATGTTGTATGCTGCGGCTTTTTATACAACGAACAGGTTGCGTCTTCTGCTGTTTTCAGTTCGAAATCCGGATTCACGGTGAGCTTTGGGGCCGGTATGAGATATTTTTAATGTTTTGCTAATGTGAAGAATCAGCGGTTTTTTCGTAACCGTATGCGAGAAGCGAGGAGAGAGCGTATGGTTTTTTAAAAAGACAATACCTTACTGTGTGGAAGTCAGCAGAGAATCGGGAACGTGCAGCACTGACGATGGATTCCAGCTTTGTCTCTGTTCCAGGCTGTCTCTGTTCTAAAGACACTAACATGACGCATGCAATGCGATGAGGTGGTACACAACGTGGTGGCCATTTTGGTAGCATTTCTGTGCACTGTGTGTCCGATAGTAACGCTCCTTAGCAACGCGTATCACTCAATTTTATAAAATACAGCCTCAAGTGTGTTAGTAAAAAAAAATGACAAAAAGTACTTTATTGCTACAACTTGCAGTGGGTTTGCGTTTATAATCTATAGAAAACGTTCTATATGTGCAAAAATAAAATTTGAACTTTGTCCCTGGCTGATTCACAAGTTGAGAGATTTGTACCTGGCTCATTCTCAAGTAAGTTTTACTTTCTTGAATGATCCTTTCAAAGAACAAGTTTATATAACTTCATAAATTAATAACATCATTTATAGTTTTTGGAGATTTTTGTCAATATGCAGTTTGATCCACCTAAAAAATGTTTACAAAACAAAGGAGATCCCCCAATTCCATTGACTAGATGGAAGGAAGACTTTCTTACTTACATGAAAACGATCGATGGGGAACGTATGGGTGCAGAAAGGAAAAAGAGGTTTTTTTTACATTGCTTGGGATCTGAAGGACAAGTTATCTTTAGAGCTTTACCTCAAATCACTGCTGCAGAGGGTGATGTTGATGCTAACGTTTATAAAGAAGCTACACTAAGAATGGAACAAAGATTTAAGCCTACCACAAAAATCGCGCTCAATAGATTAAAATTTTATACCAGGGCACAAAATGAAAGTGAATCTTTTGATGACTTTTTAACTGCACTAAGATCTCTGAGCATGCAGTGCAATTTTGGAAATATATGTGATGAGATGATCAGAGAATGTTAAAAGTTATTTTTTTTAAACCAGGATCAATTATGGGTAATGGGAGACCCAAACCTTTCTGAAGCCATTTCAAGAAACAAAGGGCCCGATTCACAGAATTAACTTAAGACAAAATCCTAAACTTACTACTTTTGGTATTCACAGAAGGCACTTACTACTTTTGGTATTCACAGAATGCACTTACTACTTTTGGTATTCACAGAATGGATTTACGACTACTAACTTTACGTCTGCACTCGGGCCAGAAATTCTGGCCCGGAGGTGGAGCTTCAGGCCCGGAGGTGGAGCTTCAGGGCCGGAGGCGGAGCTTCCGGGCCAGAGGCGGGGCTTACGGGTCTCCGCCTCCGGCCCAGAGGCGGAGATTTTGGCCATGGCTAAATCTCCGCCACTGGCCGGAATCCCCACCTCCAGGCCGGAAGCTCCGCCTCTGGGCCGGAAGCCCCGCCTCCAGGCCGGAAGCTCCGCCTCCAGGCCGGAAGCCCCGCCTCCGGGCTGGAATTTCCGGCCCGAGTGCGGACGTAAAGTTAGTAGTCGTAAATCCATTCTGTGAATACCAAAAGTAGTAAGTGCATTCTGTGAATACCAAAAGCAGTAAGTCCATTCTGTGAATACCCAAATGGTAGTAAGGTTAGGATTTTGTCTTAAGTTAGTTCTGTGAATTGGGCCCAAAGCTTTGGAGCAGTCTGAAAAGTGGATGCACACTGTAAGGAATGTGAACAATAAGACAGAAAAAAATGAAGAAGTGTGTGCAGTTAAACGTTTTTAATATCAGCACAGTGAAGCTTCAAGTTTAGGATTGAACACATCTCGTATGAGTAACTATGGGGGTTTGAGAAAATGTTATAAAAGTGAACACACATGGCGTCCTATGGGGGATGTCCTGCAGTAAACATTAAGGGCCAGATGCATCAAAGAGTTTTGTCCATTCTGTGTCTATGGGAAAATGTGTTGATGTATATGGCCCTAAGTGTAGGAAGTGTGGAAGAATGGGACACTTTGCCACTGTATGCAAGGCTCAAAGGAGAAATACACCTCAAACACGTGGCAAAGTATCTTGCACAACAGAAAGATGTCACAGTACGTATAAGTGTGAATGTTGCACGGGTGCAGAGAAGAACAAAGGCTTTGTTGTATCTCTTGTGGAAGAAGTTTCTAACATAAATGATACAGAGGATAAGTATATCAAGAAAGCCCCCATGTGCACTGTGGAAGTTGCAGGGGTAGAGTTAGAGCTCATGGCAGATGCAGGTTCACCATGGACTATAATTTCAAAACAATATTTTCTGGAAAACTTAGTGATGCCCTTAATTTTAGGGAAATATTACAGCCTGACATTATAGCAGAGTTCTGATGGCTCTAAGATCGCTATGGAAGGGTATTTTGAGATCTCTTTACACTTCAAAAGCAGAGTTGCATCGATTAAATTATATGTTGCTGTTAAAGGTGTAAATGTGTTAGGTTGGAAAGATCAATGGAAATTAGGTATCATTCTTAATCCCCCTTCAAAAGAACCTGTTTTGTTAGATGAAAGAGTTTATATTGAAAATGTTGCAGTCACAAGGAAGCTTTCATCAAAGAGAAGTTTAAAGAAGTTTTTACTGAGGAACTAGGTAAATTGAAAGATTATTCAAACAAGATCAAAATTAAAAATAACACAATACCTGTCAAACAAAAACTTAGAGGGGTACCCATCAATGTCAGGGAAGAATGAAAAAATATGCTCAATGAATTGGTTAGAGAAGGCATCATTGAACCTATTGACTCAGCTAAGTGGGTTTCTCCCATTGTTTTGGTTCGCAAACCGGACAAAATATTGAGAGTCTGTGTGGATGTCAGAGCATTGAATGCTGGGATCGTGGTGGATTGTCACCCTCTCCCGAACATAAATGAAGTTGTGTCAATGTTAGAAGGTGCTAAAGTATTCTCCACCCTCGATTTACGGTCAGCTTATCACTGAATTTCGTTGTCTGAGGAGTCTAAAATGTTAACAGTGTTTATTACCCCGCAGGGTTTGTATCGATAGACTAGGATGCCTCAGTTTTCCAAAGGGTCATGTTCAATATTTTTAGAGATGTAGATATGTTTGTAAAATGTTTTCAAGATGACATATTCATTTTTTCATCAAATGAGGAGGAGCACCTGAAGCATTAGATGGAGGTATGCGAAAGGTTAAAAAAAATGGTTTAACTCTTAAAGCAAATAAGTGCAAAATGTTCAAAGACACGGTAGAGTATTTGGGGCATACATTAACAGGTAAGGGGGAGGTGTCTAAAAAGTCAAATACAGATGGAATTGTCGATGCTCCAGCACCCACCAACAAGGAGCAACTGTTGTCTTTTGCAGGTATGTGCGAGTACTACAGTAAGTTTGTTAGCAATTTTCCATCCAAAATGAAACCTTTAAGAAAGTTATTGAGACTTAAAGCACCATTTGAGTGGAAAGAGGAGCAGCAGGAAGCTTTAGTATCCATCAAAGAGGATATTGTCAAGGCTCCCACATTGAAACCGTTCTGCATGAACAAAGAGTGTGTAATTATAGTGGATGCAAGCTTGTAAGGTATTGGTGGAGTGATGTCGCAGAGGTGTGGAAAAGAGGAGTGGAACGTTTGTTTTGCCTCCCGCACTTTGAATGAAACAGAGCGTAGATATGCAGTTACTTGAAAAAGAATTGTTAGCTTGTGTCTGGGCGATTGAACATTATCATAATTATGTCTGGGGAAGTAAGTTCATTTAAAGAACGGACCACAAACCTCTTGTTAATATTTTATCTCCAGACGGAGGATGGAACTTTACTGCACACATTGCAAGTCTCACTTCCAGGTCACAGGAGTATTGTTTTAAGACTGAGTTTGTTCCTGGCAAGAATAATGTGATGGCTGATTTCATGTTGCGTCATCCTTGTCAGCAAAATGGATCTAAGAGTTTGGATGAGTCGGATGTAGTTACCACCATTCAAGATGTTGTCTCTGATGAGTTTGAAGATATTTCTGAAGACAGCTGGAGATTGAGTGAAAAAAAAGATTCTTTATGGCAGAATATCATGCAGTGTATGCTGAGGGGATGGCCAAAGAAGAAAGACCTTTGCGCTGAAGTCATGCCCATGTTTAAGGTTGCAGATGAGTTAGAGTTGTGTGTGCCACCCTCTGGAGTGCAAGATTTAATATTGAAGTTGGCATATAAGTCTCATCCTGGCATGTCTGCCATGAAACGTCTAGTAAGGAGTTACTTTTAGTGGCCGGGAATGGACCGCATGGTTGATAGCACGGTCTGGGAACGTGATTTGTGCATGTCCAGTGAGAGGATGTTGAAACCTAATGTTCCTCCTTTAAAAAATTCTGAGTGGCCTGATGAGCCATGGAAAAAATTGGCTTTTAACATATCTGGTCCTTTCACGTGTTTGCCTTCTGATTCACGGTATGCATTGGCACTTGTAGATTATCATTCAAAGTGGCCGGAGGTGAAGTTTGTACCGCACACGACAACTAACATTGTTCTGGAGTTTTTTAAGGAAGTATTTGCCAGAGAGGGTTGTCTATCAGTTCTTGTTACAGACGATGGAGCCCAGCTCACTTCAACAGAGATGGAGGAGTTCCTTAAAGGTCGTGACATTAGACAAGTAACAACTTAATTATATGAACCACATGAAAACGGACAAGTCGAGCGCTTCAACCGGGTGTTGATGGGTTATGTATCTGATGTCATTACGTTTGGTGGTGATTGGAAAACCTTACTAAGAGAAAGGTTGTGGTTATATCGCATCACACCACCTACTGCCACCGAGGTTAGTCCTTTTTGGCTGTTAAAGGGAAACAATCCCGCGTCCAAGCTATGCCCTTGGTGGTTCAAGGAGAAGTGTAACATAATATTGTTCCTGATAGGTTGGTGAATGGTGCTGCGGAAAGAGTGAACGCTAAGCAGTGTGAAACAAAATGCTGGTATGAAAATAAGTGGAAAACTAAATCTCATGACTTTAAAGTAGGGGACTGGGTGAAAATCAGGAAACCTGGCCTCACTAGTCAATGCTCAGATAGATTTAGTAAGGCCATGAAGATTACTAAAGTCTTTGATAGCAGTGTTATACCTCAGGATGGAAAGCTGTGGAATGTTAAGCGTGTTGCCAGATGTCCTATTGGTTCCTGTATTTTAAATGCTGATGATGGATCTTCAGAATATTCTTTGGTAAGATTTGAAGATTCTGTTCATAGGTTTGACCAGGATATGACCTTATGTTCACGCTCTGAAGCACACAATTGTTCTGAAGATACTGTTGCTTCTAAGTCAAAGATTCAGGTCGCATTAGACAACATCCCAGAAGATTATCTGACTTTGGGGCATATTTACAACGAGGCGATAAAAAATTATCGCCGCTTTAGCGGCCGTTTTCGGCCAATAAGCGGCGATAATTTTATCGCTATATTAGCAAGGTCACGCAAACGCGTGAAACCTTGCTTTAGTGTGGGGATTTCTAACGCCCAGCTTTGCATCTCTAATGAGATGCAAAGTGGGCGTTCCTGACCTGACATGATAGGAGAAATGTCGCTAAGCGACATTTCTCCTATCATCAAGCCCCACGCTATGAAGCATAGCGTCAGGAAAAGTAGCGATAACACCTGTTATCGCTACTTTCCTAACACCTGCTTAAGGACTGACTTAGCCATGATATCCTATGGAAGGTGGATATCATGGCTAAGTTTGTGAGTCCCTATCAACTAGCTAACGTGAGATTATCGCTGGGTTGCTCAGCCTGCAAACCTTCTAGTGGACTTCCTTCTAACTGTTGTGCATGGACAAACAGTGATAACCTAGAAGTACCACTGGCGGCCTGCAATCATGGGGTTTCATTCACTAATAAGTTATCACTGGAGAGTCATGTAAATAAGCAGCATCAACACGTTTTGCATTGCTCCGTAGTTTGAGGAAAACCTTAACTTTGTTACCTCCATCTGCAAGCACACTTGGTACAGTGTACTAACGTAAGCAGACGGGACTACTGCAACCTAACCCTGGGCATAGTAGCACTACACGTAGTTACGCGAAATACACTTTGAACTACACTCAGCTATGCAAACTGCAGAGTGAGTAGCTGTTAGCACGGTGTGCTTGTCTGCTCTGAGCAATAATTGCAAACAGCATCTTGCACAGAGCAATTTATGATAAAATAAGCATCTCTGTCTTTATATGCTAAAATGCATATAGTCATTTCACAAAAGTAAAAATGATAAATTAGAAAGCAGTGAGAGAGGTGATGATTTTGGGATCCTCCCTAACCTAGGGAGAGAACCAAGCAGATGCCTTGAAAACAAAAAGCACATCTTCTTGAACGATTCGGTGGTGGTCCCATCCTCTTAGAACCACCCCAAGCACAGTTATTGGCAAAAATACAATCCCAGCCAAAGGCCCTGCAAAGCATTATGGAACAAGATTAGCAGTGGGCAGTGAATATTATAGTATCCATTATCAAAATAATTCTACAAAGAGCTCCAGTTCAACTAGTCGTTACTAGATGTCCCTCACGAGTCAAATGCAAAAGCATTGAAATTATTATTACATCAAGCTGCAGTTCCACTCGTCGTTACTAGATGTACCTCACGAGTCAAACGCAAAATCTTCATGAAAGACTGAGGATGAGTCTGGCTATGGCGATCTGTATGGTCTAAAGTCTCAGTAGGAGATGCAGGGTGATTCCTATGTGGAGGGCATTGCCGAAGTCCAGTCAGCAGCTAATGAGGGCCTGTGTCACAGTGCGCCTCGTGTGTAGGCATAGCACTTGAATATCTTACGTAGCATGCGTAGAGTGAGGAAGCAGACAGAGGAGACGGCGTTGGTCTGTGATTTCTTGGTGAGCTGGTTATCAATGATGATTCCGAGGTTTCGGGCATGGTCGGAGGGAGTGGGTGTGGGTCCTAGGTCTGATGGCCACCAGGAGTCATTCTATTTGTTGTTGTTGCCAAAGATCAGTAATTTTGTCTTGTCTATGTTCAGTTGCGGGTATCCGCATCAGACCCGCCTTCTCTCACATGACGTTCAATCCTCCCCATGTACTGCATGGCAAAGAACATATGTTCACACGCGTGCCTAGGCAAGACTCTGGTGCAAGCCACAGACAGTGGAGCTTTCTGGATCACTGAATCACAGGTTGGAGCTCGAGAGGTCTTGTAGAGGGACAGCCTTCTGTGCTCTCACATTAAACGCACACAGCCTAATCTGATGACACACATGGTGCTGAGGCAGGTCATCAAGCCCATCATGTGTACACGGTGGGGCTTTTTAAGTTGAGTAGACATTACATGCCACAATTATATTGTAGGAGACATGCTGTTGGAAATGTATTACAACCACACATTCATATGATTCTGAATTACCAGTACTCAAGAAAGACCAATACATTGTTTATGCAAAAATATGTAATTTACTATAACAAACGTAACACTGTAAAACTGTAAAATATTGAAAAAAATTGATAAATCTATCCATGGTCTCCACAATTATAAACACAGCTCAGAGTAGTATCATATAGAGCGATCAAACAGCCAAACTGTTGCCATGGGAATCTTCTATCCATCTGGGATATCAGCCTATTGAGGTCAGATTGGGCCTTAAATGTACGTCCACAAGCGTTTAGCTGATTTATTGATCCAGGGCTTCGCCAAGTGTTGGCGTCTCTTGGAAACAAACCCTGGTAGAAACAATGTTACATGACACAGTTAAGGCCCAGCGTGTGACCGGAAGCACCGGGTAAACACAGGTTCAGGTGTCCTCACTATAAGCTGGGTTTTCCTTCAGTGAAACTGATGGCGGGGTGGCTTCCCTCTTCAGTTGTGTTGAGCGGGGCTGCAACTTGGGGCTCTTCCTGGTCCCCCACCGGCTGGTAGACAGCAGTTCTTCATTAAAAGCCCTTTCGAATATCGCTGGGAGAGACTGTGCCAGCTTCCGGGTGAAACCCCCACCAACAAAGACGTACAAGATGGGGTTCACGCAGCTGTTGACGTAGGCAAAGGCGTACACCACGGGGTACCCTAAAAAGACAGAGGGGTGGAACAGGCATGTGGGCTTGGCATAGCGCAAGAGACTGGCCAAGCTGAAGAGCTGGTAGGGCGTCCAGTTGATAAAGAACATCACAACGGCGAGGACAGTGATCCGGTAGACCCGGGTCTGGTTGCTGAGGCGCATCTTCCGCACCCGAAGTCCTATGTGTGTGTAGCAGGCGATGATGATTGTCACAGGGATGCAAAAAGCGAAGACAAAGCGGACAGCAATCATGGTGGGCTCCCTCCACTCTCGCAGATGTGTCTCGCCCACCCTATGTTCTTCTGGGGCGTAGTTTATGAAGCAGATGCTCTGATTGAATAACATCTGATTGTCGGCAAAGAAGAGGTAGGGTGCACTCAGAGAGATGGCCAGCAACCACATCACAAAGCAGACCGCCACTGAAGTCTGCATGGAGCGGTGCCGGCGGTACCACAAGGGCCAGCCTACCAGGAGGCAGCGGTCCAGACTGACAGACGCCAAGAAGAAAACACTGGCATACATGTTCAGGAAGGAAAGAAAGAAGTCTGTCTTGCACAGAGGTCCTCCAAAGGGCCAGTCAAATTGGCGGGCTGCATACGTCACTCGTAGAGGTACGATAAGTAGGTAGAAAAAGTCAGCCACTGATAGGTTGAGGAAGAGGATGGTGGTCTCAGTCATCTTGAGCCGTACACCCAGTATCCACAGGACAAGGCCATTCCCGGGCACCCCAAGGATGAAGGTGAGCACACTGATGGTCTGGAAGATGGCAGACGTGGCCTTCACCCCACCAGAAGCCACAGTACTCTCGAAGTCCTCGATGGTGACACTGCAGTTGATGTCAAGCATGCTGAGTCTGAAAATGAAATATTCAGCAAATAATCATGTTTTATATATGAAACAACTCTTTTTGTGATGATTGTGCACAGACTGAAACATTGTAGGTCTTTCCGGCGACATGAACATTCTTCATCAAAAGTGATGCAGTTAGCTGTACAATTGTCTAGAGAAATTTGCAAATATATCATAGATTTTACTGGCAGTTTTGAGGACACACAGACATAATACTATAATGTTTCATGGCCTGCATATCGAGGCTGATTCTCTAAAAGTTTTTTTTTTGGCTTCTCCATAAGAGCATACATTACACAAATTGGTACAACTACTCTATTTTTTAAGAGACTTTGCAAAGAAATTGGCTTAAAAGCCAAACGGTTTACAGTCTATTGAAATCATTGGTGCAGGTGAATTAATCTGGTCTCCTGGTATTTGGCAGATGGAGGAAGCATTTTTGCAGACGCAAATGGCCTGATTCAAAGAAACAGGCCATCTGCGATCACAAAAATGCATTTACTTATGCACAAACCACAAATTGCAATTCAGTAACAAGTTACCAAATCACAATTTGGTTTTGCGGCCCACTACTCATGTGGTATTTGGATGCGACATGTTTAGGGCGTCCCTTCAAAATACCGAATTGGATTGGTATGTATTGTTTCGTGACCAAACTCCAGTTGCAAAGCATTCATCTTTTTTCACCTCCTTAAAGGAGGTGGCAAACCATTTGCAAACAGAAAGGGGACCCGTTCCCCTTTGTGAATACTGACAAAAACATGGGCCACTGCCTACTTATAAGAAATGGTCTCATAGACCACTGCCTACTCTTAAAAAATTAAACTTACACTATTCAGTATTTGCTTTTCAAGCCCATCCCCTTTACCTTTAAGCAAAACGTGTCGCATGCCAAGAAACATAAATTGCTTTAATCAAAAAGCAATCACAGGCATAGTGGTCGGCTGAGTCCGGCAGGCCTCTCTCCCTGTGACGGCTGCAATTCCTGGTAGGCTGCAGTTTGTGATCCACCTCATTAATATTCCTGCGGGAGGTCAAATTGCGCCTACAAGGTGTGAACCGACCCAGGAGTACATGGGTTGGTTCATAAATTACCACACTGGTGGCAGAGTACTTGTTGTGAATTGCAAACTTTGGAACACACTTCCGACCCCTATTAGAACTATCCCCAATCATCTGGCATTTCGTAAAGCTTTGAAGACATGGCTTTTCCCCACTTCTACCATCTAACTGCTTCGACTCTCTCTTAGTCTCTCGCTTTTGGTCCTTGGACTGCGCCGGGACGCCTCGTTGCTGTGGCAGCCATGCGCATTACAAATTAGCAATAATAATAATAACTAGTATTTGACAACCAGTTCTTAGCACAAGGGGTCCCTTATTCATTTATTTTTCCAGTCCTAAAGGCAGCAACACGACAGCTCTGGGACGCTGATCTCCACCTACTCATGGGGATACCTACCATGATGTCATGCTCCAGATAAACACTGAAAGAACAGCCGACCTTCAAATATCTGACTTTACTCCAAAGAATCCGGCTCTCATGAGCTAGAAATGCATTCAATAAAAATGGTTCCAATTTTCACAACGACTTTTACCAATTCATTTGTATTTTTGAACTGACCTATGTACTAATAGGTACTCTCCCAAAATACTGAATCGTAGAGGGTCATAAGTCGACCTTCCGCCTTAATTTGAGTGAGGAAGGACGCAAAATGGAACACAGTACGATTGGCCAAAATCATAGCAATGGTGGGCTGCTGGTGTCAGCAGACTGCTATGTCTATGACTGCTTGTAAATAAAGGAATCTTTTTTTAAAAATTCAGCCTATTTTCCTTAAAGGAATTTAGGATACGTTAAAATCAAAAAACTAAAGGGCATATTTACAAGAACTTAACGCTAGCATCAATTTTTTACATTACAGCAGCTTATTTACAAGTTGCCGCTAACTTCAGTCAGCGGCACTTTTCCGGCGTAAACGTGAATTTTTTAAGATCGCCACTTCTGTTAGCGGGACTTAACGAAAATGATATACAAGGTGGGCATTCCGTGCAAAAACTGAAGCTAACTCCACTTCGCGATATTTACAATGAAATTCCTGTATGGCGATAGTCCCCCAAACTGCTGCTTAGTCCGGTTAAAGGCAGTTTTTTAAGACCAGAAACTAGCTGGTCTAAAAATTGGTGCAAACACCTGGGTACACATATAAGATGTTTGGGTGCTGGACAATGCTGCAAGGAACACTGCTGCGCTGCCCTGCGCCATAACAAAAGGTCAGAGATGCACCCTATCAATAAGATAGGGCGCATTCCTGGGCCCCATTCATGAAATTGTTCCATTGCTGCGACAAGACAGTGTTGCGACAATTTTTACTGCGTCCTCCTTGTGACACAATGGATGCGCTGTATTCAATGTACGGTGCTCCCCAAGTCGCCATCAATGAAAGACACGTCTGGAATCCTGACGTATTTGGCAGCGCTAAAGTCATGCATTGCTACAGTTGTGTCGCATGCATGATGCAACTCCAGCAATGCATGGGGCCAGTCTATCCCTATGGCACTGCGTCACCCTTACACCTGCCATGAGGTAGGCGTAAGGTTCTGATGCAGTGGCGTACTAAAACTGTCGCAGTGAAATCTGAGAGACTTCACTGCGCCACTCCTACGAGGCTTTGTTGCGTGGGAGCGCCCACCATGCAAACATCGTACCTGACGCAGGTATAATGCGGCACAAGGCTTCACATGGTCACGTATATGCCTAGATTCATCACTTTGTAAATATGGTGCAATGTGGTGCTAGATTCGCGCTGAAAGTACGTCAAGAAAATGATGCACCGGCAGCATTAAACTGCAGGAAGCGGCTCAGGATTAAGCCCCCCTGTCTTTTTACCCTATGATGGCACCCAATGGCTGCCATGCAACAACGCAGGCACCCTTGCGCCATGGTGCAAGGGTGACTGTGTTGCATAGTTGATTGATATTGTGGTTCTATATCTACTCAAGACGTCTGCAGGACTAATAGAGGGCGAAAGTGAACCAGTTGGCCGTCTTGGAGTGTTGTTTGCCTGGTTTATCCTTGAGGGGTGCCAGGATGTCTGCGCAGTTAGATATCCATCGGTGGAGGTTGTCTGCTGCGGTATTGGTGTCTGTAAGCGTTGGTGGAGTGGAGGTGCCGAGGGAACTGACGAGATGTTCTTCTTGGTCTTGATTCAGCTGCGATGGGGAGGGGGCAATGATGGCGGTGGTGTACGGTGGGCATGGTGAAGGTGTGATGTATACTATGATGGTTGGTCCAGGAGCCTTTGGTGGTGTGGATGTAGTTGAATGTTCCCCCTGGCAGAGAAGACGGGGTTGAGCGTGTGTCTGGCGATGTGGGTTGGTGCGGTGACTAGCTGCTTGAGTCCGATGTTGGTGAGTTTCTCCAGGAGGGTGGCGGTGGTGTTCTGGCCACTGAGGTTGTCCAGATAGAAGTTGAGGTCTCCAAGTATGATGTACTCTGTGGATGGGAGAGCCTGGGGTGCGATGAGGTCCAAAATGGGGGGTCATGGGCCGGGGGGCCTGTAGACAAGAGTGCCTGCTGAGGATGGTGTTGGGCTTGGTCCGGATCTGGAGGTGGAGGTGTTCTATGGTTTCCGTTGGGTCATTAGAGTGCGTGGTCAGTCGGAGTGTGCTTTTGTAGATGATGGCAATACCTCCTCCTGAGGGCTCGGGGTGGTCCTTGCTGATGATGTTGTAGCCGTCGGAGATGGCGATGGAGATATCCGGTCCAGAGTGGAGGTCAGTCAAGGTTTACGTGAAGAAGGCGATGTCTGAAGAGTTGGTGTTGAGGAGTTCCCAGATTTCTGTGGCATGCTTGTGGAGGGACCACACGTTGAGGATGATGCAGTTGAGATGGTTGGGTGCGCTGTTGGTCGGCTGGGTGGCGAGAGGCACTAGTGTGGTAATGTAACAGAAGGTGCGTTTTCAGTTTCGGCAGGTGAAGGGTGCAAGGGTATTGTTCGGTGATACTAGATGGCAGCTACCAGATGGTGCTGCGCTGTGGGAAGAGCAAGTACATTAAGGGACAGTCCCCTGTACTCCCAGGAGCTCACTACCAGGGGACAAGGAAAGGCAGAACCACCCTTGTGAGTAACAGCAGATCAAGCTGCATACCCAAGGACCTGGGCGCGAATTGGCCCATGCCCCTGCCACCTGCTGCCACCAAAGGCCGATCTCAGTGATTTGAGCCATTAGTGGAGACCGTTGCTCAATCTGCCGTGCTCTCTCCAAATCTGTGACTCAGCCAGGAGGAGCCTCAGATAGGTGGTATTTCACAAGCCTGGGTACAGAAGTCGCCGCCAACTCCGCAAGGGAACCTCCCAATGCAGGTGATTCCACAGGGCCCCCTTAGGCATGATGTTGCAGTGCTCCTGCCACACAAGTTTGACGCAGCTCCGGGGCCTCACCCTCCACAGCATCCAGGCAGCGCCACATCCTCCGGCCTATAGTGCAGAGAGGCGCGGCCCACCATCGGCAATTCCTCCATGCACCCCAGTGTAGTGGCGGCACGTGTTCTGCGATGCAGACCTCCCTACGTTGGCGCGCAGGAGTGCCTCTACAGATCACAGCTCCAAGGGGCAGTAGGTGGTCTTCTCACACAGGTCAGCAATGTGTCTTCATGTGACATGCCAGACTTCACCATCATGTAAGGGCGATCGCCTATGCCTCAATGTCTACCTGTTAAATGGTAGCGGCAGTCGTAGTCGATAACCTTTCAAGTATTGCCCGGCGGTAATCGCCTCTTATACCATTCGATGCTAAACCAACAAAGAGGCAGGCGCCGGAGACTGGAAGGCAGGAAACAAAGTTTTATTCTCTCCGGAGGAGAACACGTCAGGTCAGACAGCAAGGTATCGTCATGAGGTGCTCTAACCACATCTCTGAGGCCTGGCCTCTTATACACAGGTTTATGACTTTATTGCAGGTTTATCATACATGGCACATTCTTGAGATCGCTTTGATACATGAAAGAACATCCTCAGAATCCCCACTTCAAGCTCGTTCCCACACATATCTTCAGTGGGAGTCCCCACCCCACCCACAGTAGGAGATGGCTATCACACAGCTGGACATTCTGCCAATTCCCGGGGGGGTGTGCGACCGGTCGGGTCTCAGGGGGTGGGGGGGACCTTGATCTACTGTAATCCCTTTGATGTGGGGTGTTTCCCTTACAGTAGGGGCAATAAACTGCATCCGCAGGGCTAGGTGATGGCCTGGGATTGGTTCGGACAATCGGGCGCGGAGGAAGGGGGTTATCAGAAAGGATGTATGACCATGTATGGGATGAAAAGGAGGTGTTGGTCAGGCACAGGGTGCGATTCCATGGCAGGGTCGCGCAGAAGGAGAGGTTTTACAGCCCATGTACGAGAGAGCGGGGGTGGCCAGCGCGAGCGGGGAAGTTCGCAGCGCCTGAGGGGCGCGCTGGTGATCGGCGATGAGCGGGGAGAGAGAGTGGGGTGCCTAAAATGGCTGCCGTGCGTTTTCGGTGCGTGGCACTGGGGAGAGGCAAGATGGCACAGATAATGTTCAGTTGCAAACTAAATTTCCACATACCGCCACGGCCCAAAGGCTTGGTCCCAATGCGGCCTACCTCCACCATCAGGCCGCAACAACTCCACAGCACCTCCGCCCCCTACTCCGGGTCTCAGACAAAGGCCCAACGAGGCCTCAATGCCCCGAGGACTGTCCACACTTCTAGCCTTCGGCTGCTATGGTGTCACAAGGGAAGTGCTATTAAAAGTGATGCATCACTTGTTTTACCCAGCGATGTGCCTCTTTACATTTATGGAGCCCTCAATCTGCATTTCCTCTTCCCCTTGGACTCTGGCTGATCATCCTGGATATGGGGAGGTTTTGAGGGATTATTTATGTGTAATGACCATGCCCTGGCCTGTCCATTCTGAATTCCATTGTTATCATTTTCTTTTTATCATTGGAGGTGGACTTATAGGATATCTTTGCCTGTAGAGGCAGAAACGTGACGTTGGGCTGACTAACATGAGTTTTTTTGCCGCTAATTAGCCTTTTGCGACTTTTCTCTTGCTAGCGGCAACATTTTTATCACCTTGACGCTAGTGTTAGCGGCAGTTTTTGCCACCACAAGTAGATCTTTTGCCCATACATATTGTAAATATGTCGGTACCAGGGCGATACATGGCAATAAGAAAATTGCTGCTAACTAATGCTAAAGCTAGTTAGCAGCAGATCTTGTAAATATGCCCCTAAAGGTCATATTAACCGCATTAGTGTCCAGGGCAGGGTAGAAAGTCACCTTGCGGTGTTGCCCTGCGTCACAGGGAAGGGGCAGGAATGCATTTATCCACTGCAGCCCATTCCTGTCCTTTCACCCAGCGCTGGTGCCGTTCTGCAGCCTACTGCCAAGGCAGGTACCCTTGCACCATGCTGCAAGGTTGCCTCTGTATTAGGCAGCATTGTGTTTGTGCAGGAAGGGTCACCTTTCCACACAAAAACAATCCTGAGAGTCTTTTTACTCTTTCCTTGTGTGCTGCACAATGCAGCACACATACAAAGCGGAGATAACAATGAGAAATAACGATTTTTCTCCTCATGACGCTTCGCCTGGAGAGACGTATCTTTTTGGCACATTCAGAGGTTTAAATCTGGGCATGCGTCAAAACCATGGAGTTGTGTGCGAACACCCATGCAATACCCATGAAACACTACCCAGGGCAGAGTAACGCAATTCAGCATTTTGCACTGCGTTGCATTACTCCATATTTTTGAAGCTACTCAAAGCCACGCAAAGTGGCTTTGCGTGGCTTCAAAAATATGACTTAATGTTTGCGTTGCTTTTGCACCACGTTAAGTGCTGCAAGAATGACACAAGCCAGGTTATAAATTTGGCCCATAACGCTGCTCAAACCATTTTTACAAGTAGGCAATGGGCCCTTGCACCGCTGTCTATGCCTAAAAAACATTCAGATTATTTTGACATTTGTGAATGGGTGAGAGCACGTCCTTAGAGCTGGTGGTAAAATATTAATGCTGCAACAGATGCGGGGGTAGATGTGAGGGTGAGTGAAGAGGAGCGTGGGTTTCTAGCGGGTTGGTGGTAGTTCAGTCAATGGTTGAGATAGGAAGGTCATGATCATGGAGGGCTGTGTAGGAGTGCGTGAGGATCTTGGACTGTAATCTTTTCTGGATGGGGAGCCAGTGAAGGTCTCTCAGGTGGGGGCGATGCAAGTTTGATTGGGGAGGTCCAGGATGAGGCTTGCTGCAGCGTTCTGGAGTCTTGTGAGAATCTGAGTGGAGATGCCGGCATGGAGGGCGTTGTCGTAGTTGAGGCAGCTGGTGACGAGGGCCTCTGTGGCTGTCTTTCTGGTGTTGGTTGGGATCCATCTGAAGATTCCGCGGAGCATGCAAAGGGTGTGGAAGCAAGAGGTGGCGACTGCGTTGATATATTGTTTCATGGTCAGGATGATGCTCAGATTGCATGCTTGGTTGGTTGGTCAGTGTGGGCCTGAGTCCGAGTTCTGCAGGCCATCAGCTATGGTCCCATGTGCAGCTGTTCTTCCTGAGGATCTGTACTTCAGTTTTCTAGGAATTGAGTTCAAGTCAGTTGTCTCTCCTCCATTTGATTATGTTTTTTATGGCTTTACAGAAGTTGGTTTGTACATTGGAGGGGTCCTTGGTGAGCGAGAGGATCAGTTGAGTGTCGTCTGCTTCGGAGACTATGTTAAGGCAGTGGGTTCTGATGACATCGCAAGGGGTGCTATGTAGATGTTAAACAGGGTGAGGGCTGAGGGATGATCTTTGTGGCACGCCACAAATGATGTCTTTGGGCGCAAAAGTGAAAGGAGGTACTTGGATGCCCTGTGTGCATCCTGTAATGAAGGAGGCAATCTACTTGAGGGCGTCTTGCTGTATGCTGTTGTAGAGTCTGTTCATGAGGGTGTTGTGAGAGACTCTGTCGTATGCCTCGAAGAGGTTGAGAAGGATGAAGGCCAAAGTTTCTCCACGGTCGAGGAGAGTTCTGATGGCGTCTGTGGCGGCGATCAGCGTAGACTCAGTGCTGTGGTTGGCACGGAATTGATTGTGAGGCATCCAGTAAGTGGTTTTGTTCCAGGCATTTGGTGAGCTGTTGGTTGATGGATTTCTCAAGAACTTTGGCCAGGTAGGGGAGCAGGGTGATCGGATGGTAATTTTTGAGATTGTTGAGTCAGCGGAGGCTTTCTTTATCTCATCTGCGTGGTAATTTCAGAAACTGTTTTATAGGTTGCAAACTCTCTGATTTACCAAACGTGAGGCTTTGCAACCATTAAACCGCTTGTTACATGAGGCCATATGTCTTCTACTGGAAGGACTCCACACCCCTCATATCATCACTGCAGCCTCTCAGCGCTATACTTTTTACATCGATGGATGGATACCATCAGGCATCCAATAACACATCTATCTCCAGTTTTTTAAAAGCACCCACTTTGACCATCAAAAAATGTACTGCTGATGCCCCATCAAGTCCTTTGCAATTCCAAATATGGGTGGACGCCGGGTACAGGGACTCTCAGACGTTAGATCACTCATGCAGGATTCCTCCGCGCCTTGAGATGGAACCTTCAATAAACAGAAGATTTGGATTTTCATTTACTGAAAATGTAAACATTGTCGCAAAATGTCTGTGATTGACCTAAACCTACACACATGAGCTATAAGTTACACAGCTAGCTATGACTAGAACTGAGCATTAAACCTGACATTAGTTCATGTAAACCGGTTTGACCAAGAATATTCACATGTTCATATACATTTGAGTATCATATGAGAGATGGATATCAATGTAATATAGACACTGAGGGCTAGAATGAACCCATGTACATTTTTCTATTAACCTCTCACCGATGCCAGCCTTGTGGAGGTCACAGACTGAGAATGAAACACCAGCTTAGTGGGGGGCGAGTTACTAAAGCATTGTAAGTACTGAAGAGATACCACAGGAGGACTTGTGGGGTGCTAGGGTGTCCCAGGGCATGGGTCCTTGCAAGCAGACAAGGAAGCACCCATCTTCTACACGTGGTGCTCCAAGTGTGGCAGGACAAGCAGGAAGCACCCTCTTTCCACACGTCACTCTCCAAGGGTGAAACGGCAAGCAGGAAGCACCCTTCGTTCTTCATGTCACTCTCCAGGGGTGATAGGGTAAGCAGGAAGCACCCCTCTTTCCACAGGTCACTCTCCAAGGGTGACAGGGCAAGCAACCTACAAACCAGCCTCTCTCCCTGTCCTCATCTCCTGCCCGCCCCCACAAACCAGCCTCTCTCCCTGTCCTCGTCACCTGCCTCACCCCCACCACACCTGGCGCGGTCTCTTCCAGTTGTTTCCCAGTTGCGCACCGTCTCCCAGTCGTGGGCAAGACTCCCTCCTGCTAAAGAACAGTTGAGCGGCCAGATGCTGACAGGAAACCTCGGGGGAGAAGGTTATTGAATATATAGAATTATACCTGCCCTGATCCTAGGACAGAAGTACTTGAGTGAGTCTAGGTGGTATAATACATATCCAGCCAGAAAAACGTGTTTGTAATGAAGGCCCTTTCCATCCAGATATGGGAGCAGGGTACCATGACAAAGAGGGGTACAGGAGGACGCCAGAAGCTCCCTGCATCTTCTGTGACTTCAGTAGACTTACAGCAACTAGTAAGACAGGATAACACACCCCACCTGGCATCCAAGGGCACCCAACGAGAAAGGTCTACCAGCTCAGTTACCACTGTGACCATTCTATGGTCGACGGAGCAGGAGAGCCAGACAGGATGCGTTGATGTGCCAGGCCTGGGAACGAAGGTCTTGTACAGTCACTCAGTGCCCCTGGGTAAGAGGCGCCAACTTTTATTGGGCTTTACACAAGATAGCTGAGAATCTCAGAAAGGAGCTCTGAATCCGGGTCATCCACTATCCCACTGGGATCACTGACAAAATATCGAGAAGGAGAATATCGAACTACCAAAATATAGAACGAAAAATATAGAATGCCAAAATATCGAATGCCTATCTCCAAACAGGTAAGTACAAAAATATCGAATCCCAAATATCGTTGTAAATAATATAGTTAGTCAAAATATCGAATTTTTTAAATGTCTTAAAAGTAATGTAAAATTAAGGAAATAATACATATAATTAACTGAAACATACTTACAAATACTTAAATAACTTTAACATTAATAAATAATTAATGTAAGTAAAAAAAAAATTATACATATATTAACGTAATATTAATTAAAAATATTAAATATTTTTTGCGTAGGATAGCGGGCGGGTAAAAATGACTATTCCCACTCCAGAGAGTGCAACAGTAGGGAAAGCGTTGGATAGCGTAGAGGTAAAAATTAGTATTCCCACTCCAAAGAGTGCAACAGTAGGGAACGCGTTGGATAGCATAGGGGTACAAATTACTATTCCCACTCCCAAGAGTGCAACAGTAGGGAAAGCATTGGATAGCGGGAGGGTAAAATTTACTATTCCCACTCCAGTGAGTGCAATAGTAGGGAAAGCGTTGGATAGCGTAGGGGTAAAAATTACTATTCCCACTCCAAAGAGTGCAACAGTAGGGAAAGCGTTGGATAGCGTAGGGGTAAAAACTATTATTCCCACTCCAGTGAGTGCAATAGTATGGAAAGCGTTGGATAGCGTAGGGGTAAAAATTACTATTCCCACTCCAGGTAGTGCAATAGTAGGGAAAATAATAATTTAATATTTTATTAATAATAAATTAATTATTAATACCAAATAAAAGTATTAAAATTAATTACCAATTACACAATATTTAATAATTAATTAATTATAAATAAATTTTTAAATTAATTTCCTATTAATAATTAATTAACAACCAATTAATTTTCGATACCAAAAATTAATGAATACAATTAATACCAATTAATAATTAATTAATTAATTAATTATCAATATACACAAAATATTTCTATAATTAGTTATTTACAATTAAATTACTTCCCACCATATTCCCCTATAAACCCACAACCCGCTACAAATAATAAATTAATACAATTAACATAATTATCAATTAAACAATTAATACAAATTAATTACCAATTAATACAAATTATTTAACAATTAATAATTAATCAACAACCAATTAATTTTCAATACCAATTAATAATTACCTCATAATAATTACATTACTTCCCACCCTATTCCCCTATAAACCCACAACCCGCTACAGAAGTAAAACGCAAAATTACATTAAAAATAATTAATAATTCCTACAAATTATTGTTTTATCTACTATAATTAAATTACTTCCCACCCTAATCCCCTATAAACCCACAACCCGCTACGGAATTAAATTACACAAAAATTAAATTACATAAAATTCATTACTTTAAAAATATTCAAACAGACATTCCAAAATTAATACATACTTTTAACACATACACTAACACTTAAAACACTATAAAAAAAATCGATATTTTTAACAACTATATTATTACTGTCGATATTACTTACTTCGATATTATTTAAATCAATATTTCTTACCTGATTTTCGATATTATTCACCACTATATTTTGGCAATTCGATATTCTGTCCATTCTATATTAATAACTCGATATTCTGTCCTGTCAATATTTTTAATTCGATATTATGTCTGTTTACCATCCCACTGCCCACAATGAGTCGAGGTCCACCCAAATCCAAGAAGATAGTGATGGGTGGCAAAAGCAAGGCCACAGACCCCACCCTTCCAGACATCAGGACTTCCAGATATCTGATAGTCGGTGTCCAACCAATGGCACGTAATTCAAGGAAAGGCCAGTCAGCCATCTCTTAACCAAAGTAACAGCAGAGGTGCTGCTGGTACTGGACTTGTGACACCTAGAGAAGTCAGGAAAGGTATTGAGCAGCCCAGGGATGATCGAGTGTAGGAGAGTAGGATCTGCACTTATGTTGCCCCCACTTTTTTTCTGATGTTAACACTGGTTTCTGGCTATAGTCTGGATGGGTCCCTGCTAATCAGGGCCCCAGCCTCTCTGTTCTCTCTAAACAACTTGGAGTGCATATTAGATGCACTAGTGAATGGATACTGTTGGACCCGGCCTCGTGGCGTGGTCCTTAACCCCCCTGGACTGTGGCCGTTCCCCGCCCCGGCCTTCACGGGCCACCCGTCTGAACTGCTCCAAGGCCCTTCACCTGGAACTGCACGTGGTCGCATGCTCCTCAGGGCTCCGCCATCTTGTTGGCATCTACGTCACCCCGTACACCAGCCAGAGCGACCCCGCTCAACCCGGCCTCGACCCCAGCGAAGCCCCGACATCGAGGCACCACGGACTGGCCAGGGGGTGCCGCAGGAACCATTCATCGCCCCCGGCGGAGGACGGTCTCGTTGGGACCCCCAACTGTCCTCCCCTCTCGAGGTGTGATCGCCCTGCAAACTCCCATGGGCCTGGCGCCTCTCCTGCTGGGCGTCTGGCCACCTCCACCCGGCCACTCCGCCCCCTCGGGCACAAGGGTCCGGACATCAAAGGGCTCCAGACCTATATCTGGGGCGACCCCACCACAGCTCGGCAGTTGTATCCCGGAGTCGAGAGCCCTGCTGATCGAATCGCGGCTGACCCTACGGAGAAGAACTCTTGTCGGAACCATCACGAGCCCTGCTGACTGCGTCGCGGCTCCCTCTTGTGAACCTTTCCTGAACCGCCTGGAACATCGGAGCCCTGCAGACGCCGTCGCGGCCCCACCTCGCTGAGACCTTCCTCGGAGCCCTGCTGACGACGTCGCGGCTCGAGCTGAGCAGAAACCATCTTGAGAGCCCTGCTGATTGAATCGCGGCTCTCCCCGAACTGTACGCCAGAGCCCTGCTGACGCCGTCGCGGCTCGACCCCTCCGAGATCGGAGGTCCTCCAGCTTGAGGATACGAACTGGGCCCCAGGTACCCTCGTACCACATTCCTGCCAAAGACTGTCCCGCTACCCCTACCCTTCTAAAGAGACATTGAGACTTTTGGTGGATCCCTCGATCCCTTTGTGTAAATATTGAACTCGTAACCTTTTATTGATGATAAAGAATTGCTTGTCTTGAGACAACCTCCTTGAGTCCGGTGTGGTGGTGTTACTGTGCTAGTACGTGATAGGAGAAGGATCTCTCAGGAGACTTCTCGGCAGCGCTCGGCTACCTCGTGCAGTGCGAGGGCCCCCCCCCTTGGTGGTCTCACCGACTCCTCGGGGTCCGCCTTCCAACATTTGGTGGCCAGCGACGGGATCCGAGCCGAACGCAGTACGTACCAGCCAGTACCCACTAGCTACCCATCCAAACGAATAGCATCATGAGCAGCCAGGAAAACAACGCGACAATGGAGTTCCAGCCCGAACGGCTGGAAGAATATACGCACAAAGAATTAAAACAGTTCTGCAGAGACAAAGGCATTGCAACCACCAGCCTCGGTACCAAGGAAGAGATGCAGAAAGCTCTGAGGACATGGCTGGAGGCCGGGGCAGGCCCCTCCCAGGAAGAAGGGCCCTTGCCCCTGACGGAGACCACAGCAACCGCACTGACCCCGGCAACCGGAGGACGAAAGAGCCTAGAAACCGGCCTCTCCGAAGAAGAAATACGAGAGCGGGAAAAGGTCCGGAGCCACGAGCTAGAGCTCGCCCGACTGCGACTGGACGGCGAACTCCAGCTGGCAGAAAAGAAACTGGCCCTCGAGCAGCTACGCCTTCAAGAAGAAATAGAGGAGAAGAGACGACACCGGGAGTTGGAGGAAAAGAAGCTCACCCTTGAGCACGAGCGCAGCCTCAAGGAGCTCGAGATCAAGGCCAAGAACGGAGGGACCAACACCCCCAGTACGAGAGACACTCTACCGCCTGCCGAGGCCAAAGTACATATCCCGAAGGAGGTCGTCAAGGAGTATTACAAGAATGACGATATCCAACAATGGTTCAAGGCCTATGAGGTGGCCATGACCTCCCATCGAGTGCCCCGAAAAGACTGGGGCGCAGGCCTGTGGGGGCGATTCCTGAGTGAAGGGCGGGACACGCTGCTCCAGCTACCGGAGGAAGTGATGACCTCCTACGATCACATGAAGGAGGCCCTGCTCACCCGCTACGGGCTAACAGCGGAGATGTACCGCCAGCGGTTCCGAGACTGCAAGAAAATCCCGGGTACCACATGGGTGGAATATGTGGACTTTTTTAGTCGGGCCCTAGAAGGGTGGATCAAAGGCAGCCAAGTAACCACCTACGGGCAGCTGGTCGACCTCATCGTGTGGGAACATCTTTCCAACAATTGCTTCGTGGAGCTGAGACAGCACCTCCTCGACAGCAAAATGACCGACCCGCGGAAACTGGCCGTCGAGGCCGATCGATGGGTCAACTCCCGGGTCCCCCGGAGCTCAATGGGGGAGTACCAGAGGAACCCCAACGGACCCCCACGCCGGCGCGGTGGGGGGGGAGGGCCGAACAGGAACCGAGACCCTCCCGCTGGGGCCCCCAGGAGCCCCCCTCGAGGGCCACCGCAGCCACATCTCTCCCCGAGCCTAGCACGAAGGGTGGGCCCGGCCCGACCCGGACCACGGCCACCAGGGACCTGCTATGGCTGCCAGCAAACCGGACACTTTGCCAGCGACCCGGCCTGCCCTCTGAACCGAAGAAACGGGGCCGGCGGGCCCCCGCCCCGGCAGCTGACAGCCGCCGCCTTGGGGGGAGGAGAAGAGGAAGAAGAGGCCCTCGACCAAGAAAACACTGAGTGGGAGCCGGCAGCCATGTCCCTGGTCTGCCTGGGTAGCCGGGAGATGGTACCCTGCACCCCCATCCCAACCAACACCCAGAAGTACCGGCAGCAGGTCACGGTCAACGGACAACGGGCCGAAGCCCTTCGCGACACCGGCGCCAGTATCACCGCTGTCCGCTGCCACCTGGTGACCCCTGAACAGATTCTACCGAATGTGCTGTGCCCTGTCCGGACGGCCGACAACAGTGAAAGCCTATGCCAGATGGCCCTGGTCCCCTTCGAGTGGGGAGGGGTGACGGGCCTGCTGAAGGTGACAGTGCGCGACGACGCCCCGGTCGACTGCCTCCTGGGGAACGACTTGGAGAGTTCCCCCTGGGCTCAAGTAGAACGACGAGAGCACCTCCGAATGTTGGGACTGGCTGATTGGGCCTGCGCCATCACCCGGTCCATGACCGCCCAGGCCCCCCGCTCATCCTCGACCTCCGGGACCGCCCGACCCGAGGGGCTCACACCCCCTCCCGCCAGCAGCGAGGAGGAGGCGGACACCGACCCTGGGTCCAGCGAATCCTCCCCCGAAGAGATGACTTCTCCGAGCGCCCTACCAGGGCTGACGCAATGGCAACACGAAGGGGGCCCCACCCGAGAGCAGTTCCAGCAAGAGCAACAGTCCTGTCCCTCTCTCGAAGGGGTCCGGCAGCAGGCGACCGCGCAAGCCAACGGTGACCAGACCGGCACCCACTGGATCTACTGGGCCGAGGGCCTGTTGTACAGCGAACAGAAAGTAGCAGAACTCGGGGCCAGCCGCGTGTTGGTGGTCCCCCTCCGCTTCCGGGAGTTTCTTCTCAACCTGGCCCACGATGTGCCCCTCGCCGGACACTTGGGGCAAGACAAAACGTACAGTCGTCTGGTGACCCACTTCTACTGGCCCCGGATGCGGAGAGATGTGGACAACCACTGCCGGTCCTGCCAGACCTGCCAAGCCAGCGGAAAGACGGGGGGTCGGGTCAAGGCCCCCCTCCAGCCCTTTCCCGCCGTCAGCACCCCGTTTGAACGGGTCGGAATCGACATTGTGGGACCCCTGGACCCCCAAACCGCCCTGGGCCACCGCTTCATCCTGGTCCTCGTGGACCACGCCACCAGGTACCCGGAGGCGGTCCCGCTCAGAACCATAACGGCCCCTGTGGTAGGCCGGGCCTTGATGGGGATCTTCTCCCGAGTGGGATTCCCCAGCGAAGTGGTGAGCGACCGCGGCACGAACTTTATCTCCAGGTACATGCGGTCCCTGTGGCAACAGTGCGGGGTCACATACAAGTTCACGACCCCATATCACCCTCAGGGGAACGGACTGGTTGAGCGGTTCAACCGAACATTGAAAGGGATGATCCAGGGCCTGGAAGAACCACTCAGGAGGAAATGGGATGTCCTGCTGCCCTGCCTCCTGTTCGCCTATCGGGAGGTCCCGCAGAAGTCCCTGGGGTTCAGCCCGTTTGAACTATTGTATGGACACCCGGTCCGCGGACCGCTCAGTCTGGTCAAGGAGGGCTGGGAGATGAAGCCCCGAGGCGCCCCTCCTGACGTCTACCGATACCTCCTGACCCTCCGAAACCAGACCCGCAAGTTCCGAGCCCTCGCCGAAGCCAACCTCGAGGCCAGCCAGGAGGACATGAAGCGGTGGTACGATCGCAACACTTCTACTGTAGAATTCGAGCCAGGTCAGAAAGTATGGGTCATGGCCCCGGTCGAACCCGGCGCCCTCCAGGACAAGTGGACCGGGCCCTTCAAGGTGGTGGAGAAGAAAAGTCCCGTCACCTACTTGGTCGATCTGGAGTCCCCCCGGAACCCCCTCCGGGTCCTACATGCTAACAGGCTAAAACCCCACTTCGCCCGGACCGAACTGAGCCTGCTGCTGGCGACCGACGAGGGGGGCGAGGACGACTCCGAGCCCCTGCCCGACCTCTTGCAATCCGACATTCACGATGGATCGATCGAAGGGGTCCAACTCGCCTCGTCCCTGACCCCGGAACAGCGCAACGACTGCCAGCGATTACTGCGGGACTACGCAGCCCTCTTCTCTCTCACCCCGGGGGTGACCCACTGGTGCGTCCACGACGTCGACACCGGGGAGAACCCCCCCATACGACACAGAGCCTACCGGGTGCCTGACCGAGTGCGGGCCTGCATCCAGGCCGAAGTAGCGAAGATGCTGGCCCTGGGGGTCATCGAGCCTTCCGACAGCCCGTGGGCCAGCCCTGTCGTCCTGGTGCCCAAGGCCGCAGCTCCCGGCCACCCCCCGGAGTTGCGATTCTGCGTAGACTACCGGGCCCTGAATGTAGTAACCAAGACAGACGCACACCCGATACCCCGGGCCGACGAACTCATCGACCGCCTAGGGGCCGCTCGCTACCTGAGCACGCTGGACCTCACCGCCGGGTACTGGCAAATCCAGCTCACCCCCGGCGCCCAAGAAAGATCCGCCTTTTCGACTCCGGATGGGCATTACCACTTTCGGGTGATGCCCTTCGGAATGAAGAACGCCCCGGCCACCTTCCAGCGACTGGTGAACAAAGTTTTGGCCGGGCTTGAGGCCTTCAGCGCGGCCTACTTAGATGACATTGCCGTGTACAGCAACCACTGGGCCGAGCACCTCCTCCACCTAAAGGCCGTCCTGGCCGCCCTCCAGCGGGCCGGGCTCACAATCAAGGCCAGCAAATGCCAAATCGGCCACGGATCCGTGACCTACCTGGGCCATCAAGTGGGGAGCGGGCAGGTGGCCCCCCTCCAAGCAAAGATAGATGCCATCCAGACCTGGGAACCCCCCACTACCCAGACCGCTGTCCGGGCCTTCCTGGGCCTCACCGGATACTACCGACGGTTTATCCGGGACTATGGGAGCATTGTCGGCCCCCTCACAGAGTTAACGTCCAAAAAGCAGCCCAAGAAGGTACACTGGAAACCCCGCTGCCAAACAGCCTTCGACACCCTCAAAACAGCCATGTGTACTGCTCCGGTGCTGCAGGCCCCGGACTACCAGAAGGAGTTCGTGGTACAGACGGACGCCTCCGAGTATGGGATCGGGGCCGTTCTCTCCCAAACTGACGAAAAGGGGCTCGACCGACCAGTGGCCTTCATCAGCCGGCGACTACTGCCCCGGGAGCAACGCTGGAGCACTATTGAGCGCGAGGCCTTCGCTGTGGTGTGGGCCCTCAAGAAGCTCCGGCCCTACCTCTTTGGCGCCCACTTCCGGGTCCAGACCGACCACCGGCCCTTGCAATGGTTAATGCGAATGCGGGGCGAGAACCCCAAACTGCTGCGATGGTCCATCTCGCTACAAGGGATGGACTTTGACGTCGAACACCGGCCCGGCAATGACCACGCCAACGCCGACGGCCTGTCCCGCTTCTTCCGCCTTGACGAGGAGAATCCCCAAGGAGATGGGTGACTCTCCATGCCTTCGGCTGGGGGGGACGCCTGTTGGACCCGGCCTCGTGGCGTGGTCCTTAACCCCCCTGGACTGTGGCCGTTCCCCGCCCCGGCCTTCACGGGCCACCCGTCTGAACTGCTCCAAGGCCCTTCACCTGGAACTGCACGTGGTCGCATGCTCCTCAGGGCTCCGCCATCTTGTTGGCATCTACGTCACCCCGTACACCAGCCAGAGCGACCCCGCTCAACCCGGCCTCGACCCCAGCGAAGCCCCGACATCGAGGCACCACGGACTGGCCAGGGGGTGCCGCAGGAACCATTCATCGCCCCCGGCGGAGGACGGTCTCGTTGGGACCCCCAACTGTCCTCCCCTCTCGAGGTGTGATCGCCCTGCAAACTCCCATGGGCCTGGCGCCTCTCCTGCTGGGCGTCTGGCCACCTCCACCCGGCCACTCCGCCCCCTCGGGCACAAGGGTCCGGACATCAAAGGGCTCCAGACCTATATCTGGGGCGACCCCACCACAGCTCGGCAGTTGTATCCCGGAGTCGAGAGCCCTGCTGATCGAATCGCGGCTGACCCTACGGAGAAGAACTCTTGTCGGAACCATCACGAGCCCTGCTGACTGCGTCGCGGCTCCCTCTTGTGAACCTTTCCTGAAACGCCTGGAACATCGGAGCCCTGCAGACGCCGTCGCGGCCCCACCTCGCTGAGACCTTCCTCGGAGCCCTGCTGACGACGTCGCGGCTCGAGCTGAGCAGAAACCATCTTGAGAGCCCTGCTGATTGAATCGCGGCTCTCCACGAACTGTACGCCAGAGCCCTGCTGACGCCGTCGCGGCTCGACCCCTCCGAGATCGGAGGTCCTCCAGCTTGAGGATACGAACTGGGCCCCAGGTACCCTCGTACCACATTCCTGCCAAAGACTGTCCCGCTACCCCTACCCTTCTAAAGAGACATTGAGACTTTTGGTGGATCCCTCGATCCCTTCGTGTAAATATTGAACTCGTAACCTTTTATTGATGATAAAGAATTGCTTGTCTTGAGACAACCTCCTTGAGTCCGGTGTGGTGGTGTTACTGTGCTAGTACGTGATAGGAGAAGGATCTCTCAGGAGACTTCTCGGCAGCGCTCGGCTACCTCGTGCAGTGCGAGGGCCCCCCCCTTGGTGGTCTCACCGACTCCTCGGGGTCCGCCTTCCAACAGATACTGTGGTGCCTTATGAGCCCCTAGTATATGGTACCCTAGGTACATAGGGCATAGGTACTTCACAGGCCTACCAGGGGCTGAAGCATGTAATATGCCACCCCTGGGAAGTAGACTAAATCTGACACCACATGCCTGCTACTGCAGCCTGGGTGAGGTAGTGTTAGCACTCCTCACTGAGGTATAGGTTTCCTATTTCTCACGATACACACACATATAAACCTATCAGTCACCCCTAAGGCAGGCCCTATCAATCCTGAGGGGAGGGTTCTTGGTTTACAATGTGAGGGGGTGCAACTGCCTGAGCAGGACCCCTCTGCAGCTGGCAGAGTCTATTCTCTGTGGCTGTTTGTGGATGTGGTTAAACCATATACTCTTAAATGCATTATAACCTACCGGTAAATGCTAACTTTGGAATGACTGCATTAAAACATGTCGTGTTTGGTGTCAAACAACTTGGAATCATACCCCCACACCAGTAACTAGTGTGGGAGTATGATCCCACTCTTCTAGAGAGGACGCCGTACCCACTGTGGAAACACAGTAGAAATCTGAAAGAGCCATGGCATCACAAAATGGATGCCACCAGCACAGACACTGGGCTGCCCTCCTGCTGCTGACTGAAACTTGCAGTGGAGGAGGCCCAACAATAGGCATCCTGTCACAGGGAGGTGTCACCACCTTCCAGACAGGATTTAGTGTATTGGGGCTGGGTGGGTGCACTCTTAGAGTGCTTTGAAGTCCTGCACTGGGGGAGCAGTAGGCTCCTCTGTGCATATGCCAGCTCAAACCGGTTCAGGGGCTACATGCCCCTGCTCTGGCACGAAACTGGACAAAGGGAACTGGGTGTAACCACCCACTCCCCTGACCCTCCCAGAGGAGTGGTCATAGAGCTAGTTCCTCCCTTCCTTTTAGTACAAGTTAGGGAACCCTTGCCATTGCAAGTTAGATATCCCTGGATGACACTTTACAAGAAGAATCCTGGCCCTTCGATGTTCCACTACCTTTGGAAGATGGAAGAATCTCCCTTGGAGTCAAGGAGTGACTCCCCTGCTTGGTAGGCACCAAAAACTTGAATCAATTGTTGCAAACTTTCCCGCTCCCGCCGGAGTCCAAAGTCCCTGCATCCCTGGAAGTAGATTTCCTGACTTATCTATGGCCATTGTGAGTCCCCAGCAAAGCTGAGGTGAGTGGACCCCACGAGTGAGGAGGAACAGCAATAACCAGGTACTGTGCACTATTGTCAAGTGCAACCCCTTCACGATGTTCTACGAACTTGTGCATTAGACCACGTGTGGCCCAAGCCTCCAGCAGAATTTCCCTTGAAAATCAGAGGCCTACCTCCTCCCGAATGACCGTGGGCTCCTGTGAAGTGAATCCTCATGAGGCGTCTTTGCAATCCCTTGCCTATTGGCTTGTGAGTCCTCTGAAGACTTTCTCATCAAACCAAAGGGCTCCCCTGATTGCTACAGGCCTGCTCTCACTTACTCTCACTGGGTAAGTCCCTCAGACCTTGCTGGTCTGCACCGCTGACTTTCTTCAGTTTCCATGAGACTTGCTATTGCCAAGGCTTGTTGGCTCCAATCCGGTTGCCGACACCTCAGTAAGCTGTAGACTTTGTGGGACACTCCGTATCCAGCTGCTGGTCATCGTTGATGCCTCCTGGACCTTGTGGCTGAAGAGTCAAAACACCCTTGATCTCCTGAAATCACCCGACTTCCGTGGGCATCAATCTTCCTGGCCCCGGGTCACTGGCAAGTGACTGTGAACACTGTCCCTTCTGCTTTCAGGTCATCTTCATCTTGAATCCAGCCTTGGATTCCCCCGGACACTTCTCCAGTCTTCGCAAGCAGCGAAACTTCATCGGCTTCCATAGAAAACAACGACGCGACCCGACACCAAAAGACACCTATGCACCCGGCTTCCCTGGGTGAGGTAACTCGTGCACTCCAGTGCTCCAGTGTGTGTTGGCCCTCGAATTACTTACCTTGTAAGTGGCTTGCTTGTAGACTTCCTCGATGACTTGCTCCATTGAAATCAATAGGGGACCCGCGGCTGTGTTCTCACACTGCACGCGTCTCTCGTGGGTCTTTTACTTACCTGCCTTGGGTGGATTAGTGAAGCCCCAACGATTCTCCAGGCCCTAGGCCTTGTCCCCTTGCAAGTCAACTTTCCTAAACCTCTTTTTTAGTATATGGTCTGGTACGCCCCTAGGGCCCCAGCCATATTTGTGCTTAACTTATTGTGAAACGTTGATATTTGTGCATGTCCTTGACTTCTAATCTCATAAAGAGATTAGTAGAGTGTGTCTAGAAATAAATACATATATATTTGATATATATATCCCTGTGTGGTGTCCTTTCATTTGGTAATTCAAGAGATTATAATGTAAAACAAGCTGCTTTTCATTCCTCTGAGACTTAGCCTGAAAGCTGCTCTCCACAGCTACCACTAGGATAGCTTTCTTTAAAAGGTTTTCTTAAACCTATCTACCATAAGAGTCGAATTGGACTGGTGCAAGGTGGCCACTATAACTAGTGACCAGCATATGCCAGGCCAACTTCTCACATTGGTGGGCAGCGTGTGGGATTCCAGCTTGCCATTGTTTTACCAGAAAATCTCTATTTGAATTACTAACTGAAAACCACTAAAGGTACTCAAGGTACATATAAAGTCAAGCTTAGTATCAATAAGTTCTACTGAACTTAGAGCTGTTTGTGAAGGGATAGAACACCTTTGCTACAGCTCAAGCTAGGATCAGTAGGCCACAAACTAGTGTAGGTAGTACAACACTGCACCACACTAGAATGTCCTCAAGGGATGGAGCCAGTGGGTCCACCCTGCCTCAGTATAAGGACATGACCTTCTTTGACTTGAAGGACATGTGTGTTGCAAGACACCTGAAACTAGGACAGAGTTCATCCAACTAGGCCTGATAGATCTGCTAACAACAGATGATCTGAGGTTGGCTCTAGTAGCTAACAGATCTGAATCAGGGAGTGGGTCAATTACAGTGTCTGGGTCAGATGATGAAAATCATGATGACCAGAACTCTGTGATTGAAGGGCCAGATCCAGAGGGATCTGAACAGGAGATTCTCCCTAAGAGAGCTGACAGAATGGAAGAGAGACCTAGGTCCCCTTCAAGGGAATCTGACCACTCCTATCACTCTGGAAGAGTATCTGTCCATCAGAGGAGCTCATACTTTAATAGAAGAGAGACCTCCACTCAAAGAATGTACAAACTGCTGCAGTATGAGGAAGCAAGATTTGCCCTCAAAACCAAGCAGTTGGCATTAGACAAAGAAGCCTTTGAGCTCCAGAGAACTTCTAGAAGAGAGGGGTTAGAGCCCCCTGGTGGCAGCAACAGTGTCCCTAGAGGTAGAGAATATATTCCAGACCATAGGAACCTGTCCAAGAATGTTCCTCCCTACCAGAGTGGGGATGATATCCACAAATGGATAACTGCCATGGAGAGGGCCTGTAGAGTACAACAGGTCCCCCAGAAGCAGTGGGCAGCAATCTTGTGGCTCTCCTTTTCAGATAAAGGTAGAGACAAGCTCCTCACTGTTAGAGAAGAGGATGCTGATGACTATGAAGTCTTGAAGAGTGCATTCATAGATGGGTTTGGCTTAACCACTGAACAGTACAGGTTGAAGTTCAGAGACACCCAGAAAGCACAGACTCAGGACTGGACTGACTTTGTTGATTGTGCAACCAAGGCTCTGGAGGGTTGGCTGGTTGGTAGTAGAGTTACTGATTTTAAGGGATTGTATAATCTTATGATGAGAGAACAGATCCTTAATAATTGCCAAAACCAGTTGTTGCATCAGTACCTGGTGGACTCTGATCTGACCTCTCCCCAAGAATTGGGAAAGAAGGCAGACACATGGGTTAGAACCAGGGTGAGGCAGAAAACCCAGAACCAAGGGGGTGACACTAAGAAGCAGGATCCTAAAGGCTCTGAGAAAGGTGGGGATAAGTCAAAAGACCAGAAGTCTTCACAAGCTCCCCAAAAAGCTGCACCTGGTGGGGATTCACAGTCTACAAAGGGAAAAGGCCATAAGAAGCCCTGGGGCAAATTCTGTAAACAGAAAGGGCACTGGAATTCTGACTGTAACAAGTCCAAAGACCAAACCACCACCACTCCTGCCCCTAAGGCAACTGTTCCCCCTAGTACAGCTACTGGTAGAGGTGGTAATCAGAATAAGGGTGTAGTAGCGTTGACCCTGGGTTCTGAAGTGTACTCTGGCCTAGTCAGAGTACCCACTCAGGCATTGCTGGTATGTGAGGGAGACATTGATATGTCCTTCCTAGTGAGCCCCTGTAATCTGGGCAAATACAAACAGCAGCCTGTAATAAATGGCAAACAGGCTTTGGCATTCAGGGACACAGGTGCTAGTGTCATCATGAGAATCTGGTTGACCCTGAGCAGATCATCCTGGGTAAAATGTACCGGGTTACCAATGCAAGCAATGTCAGGACCAACCATAGCCTGGCAGTCGTGAATTTCTCCTGGGGAGGGGTAACTGGCCTCAAGAAGGTAGTAGTCAGTGCAGACCTCCCTGTCGAATGTCTATTGGGCAATGATCTAGAGACTTCGGCCTGGTCTGAAGTGTAGTTATGGACTCATGCTGAGATGTTGCGCATACCTGCAGAGGTATTTGCTGTGACCAGGTCACAGGCCAAAATGCATAAAGCTGAACGAGCTCTGGATCCTGAAACTATGGACCAGATGCTATCCAAGAGGAGGAGCAGTAGGGTTAAGGCAGTGCCTTCCCCTCTGTCTCAGATCACAGATTCACCTCTTGAGGGAGGAGAAGCAGATCCTGAAGATGGAACTGCCCCAGAGGGACTTTAGCCTGATCAGGTTGAGTTCTTGGGGGCAGGGGGACCTTCCAGGGAAGATGTGAGTAAGGAGCAACAGTGCTGCCCCTCTCTTGAACCCCTCAGACAGCAGGCTGCTGCTGAGGCTGCTGGGAGTGCTAGTGGGTCCCATAACGTTTATTGGGATGAGGGACTCCTATATTTTGAGGCTAGAGATCCTATCCCTGGTGCCACCAGGAGGTTGGTAATACCTCAGAGGTTTAGGGGGTTCCTCTTGACCCTAGCACACAACATCCCTTTAGCAGGACACTTGGGCCAAAACAAGACCTGGTATAGGCTTGTTCCACATTTTCATTGGCCCCACATGTCAGAGGACACAAAGGAGTTTTGTCACTCCTATGTCAGTTGCCAAGCCAGTGGCAAGTCAGGTGACACAACAAAGGCCCCCCTGATACCACTACCTGTGGTGGGGGTTCCCTTTGAAAGGGTAGGGATTGACATTGTTGGTCCCCTTGACCCTCCAACAGCATCTGGGCACAGGTTTATCCTGGTGGTAGTGGTTCATGCCACCAGGTACCCAGAAGCAATTCCCCTCAGGACCACCACACCCCCTTGGCATGACCACAAAGCTTGGCATGACCAAAAGGCTGTACTGACTGTATACCAGCCAGGACAGTAAGTGTGGGTTCTGGAGCCTGTGGCCCCAGCAGCTCTCCAAGACAAGTGGAGTGGCCCCCTTACAATTGTTGAGCAAAAAGGAGAAGTCACCTACTTTATGAAACTTGGAACTCCCAGAAGCCCCCTTAGGGTGCTCCATGTCAACAGATTAAAGCCATATGTTGGCAGGGCTGACATGGGCTTGCTCATGGCAACTGATGAGGAACAGGAGGAGGAGAGTGACCCTCTCCCAGACCTGCTCTCTCACAACCCTGACGATGGGTCAGTAGAAGGTGTTGCTTTGGCAAGCAGCCTTACTGACCATCAGCAAACTGAATGTAGACAAGTTCTGCAACAGTTTAGACATATGTTCAGCCTGAACCCTAGTCAGACTTTCTGGTGCACCCATGAGGTGTCAAGAGTAAAATCTACAGGCAACCTGACCATGTCAGGGACTGTATCAGGACTGAAGTCCAGAAAATGTTGGAAGTAGGTGTGATTGAGCCTTCAGATAGCCCATGGGCTAGCCCAGTAGTTCTAGTACCCAAACCTCATACCCAGGGTGGTAAGAAAGAAATGTTTACGGTGCCCTATATACACTGACAGGAAGTTTATGTTGCCTCTATTAACCTGACTTCAAGTATGCCTCATGTCTCATGCCTCGTGTAAATTTGGATGCAGGGTAAAATAGAGGGTAATAGAGAGAGTTAGAGAGTGAATGGTCACACAGAGTTACTGACCCAAGCCACATGAAACCTCATACAAGGCTCATGTAACCTCATAATAACCTATGCTGAGAAAAGGAACAACAGAGTGATGCATAAGTATGTCATGCGGTCCTAGTCAGTAATAGGTGACCTAATCTTGATTTCTGACAACCGTTCATCAGGTCAATCATAGTCAACCTCTGCAATCCCATTGCTACATATGGCCGTGATCAACAATTACAAATGGCGATCGTTACTGTCTGCTTGCTACGTAATCTTCTACTCAAAATCAGGCAATGAGTCAATGAGATGAACTGTGCCTGCAAACATCCTGCCAGCACATTATCATACCGATCAGACACTCTGACAAGCATACTCAACATTAACAATCCAAGGTTTCGCGCTGTGTGGCTACAAACTGGTGGACTCAGCCAAATTCCTTCCATGTAAATTCTGTGCTCTGACTATTGCCTCTTAAAGTATGTGCAATTTATTCACGTTTCTGCCTGCCTGCCTCATAAAATTGTGTCTAACTAACTATCAAATCCAGATCTCATCACTGGAAGAAAAGGGCTGTTGAGCCCTACAGTCAAGAGATAGGCCCTGATCTAACCTCTAAAACCAACTTGTCGCTGTTTGTGCCACCGGTCGCTGTCGGAGGGGTGACTCTGCTCTCTAGTAAAGCCTCAGGAAAACATTCCTTGGGAATGAAAATGGCAGACAATGAGAACAAAACAAGCTTGAAAAGAGTCAAGGCTGATCCGCCTAACCCCGATCGCCAATCAAAAGCAAACAAGACATCAACTCAACCATGGAAACTATCTTGAAAAAACTTGCGTATGTCCACAAACTAGCCAGGTCAACGAAAGAAAACACTGATATTATGCAAAATAAGATCTTCGTAATCCAGCAAGACATTAGAGAAACCAAATCACGAATTGCAGAAACAGAAATTAGGATCAGTCATATAGAGGTTTCGGATGCAAACATGTCTAAATCTCTTCAAGCACTCAATATTACCTCGATCTCACTTACCAAAGAACTTTCGGAATTGGAAGAAAGGAATAGACGTGGAAACCTTAGAATATTTGGTCTTCCAGAAGGCAAAGAAGAGTCAGCCTAGTCATTTATCTCCTTTCTGGAAAAATGGTTCTCAAAAGCCAAAAACCTGGTATTCAGCAAACCCCTAGAATTTGATAGGGCACACAGAGTCCAATAGTTTCCAAACCTCTCCATTACCAACACGTAGAGCTGATCTTATCCTTTATGAGGAAACATAATCACATACTCTGGAATGGTAACATAATTTTCAAATCTCAGGATTACTGCAAAGAGACGGTTGAAATAAGGAAGGGTTTTCTGGCCCTCCGTCCGACACTTAAAGCAATGAACTATCAGTTCTCATTTGCAGGGCCAGCTAAATATTGCATCTTAGTTCAAAGGACTCCCCATATATTTTCTAACCACATTGTCTTGAAAAAATTCATCGATGAAAAAGAAGAAGCGCTTATGGACACCACAAACCACAGCGCTACAAGCACTGGAACCCATCTTAACTCCAACTCACATTAATTTGTTGCCCATGCATCAAAATGCTCTGAAATGGTCACCAGTGCATAACTACTACCTTCCATTGCTTGAATGTACGATAGAAGTGAGATATATAGTTCTCGTAGTCAATATATGCCTGTGAAATTTTTGCCCACATTGTGACAGGCTTGTTACTGTTGATACAGTTGAGACAAGTTTGTTACTGTTGTAAGGTCTCTTGTACAATTTAGCCGCTAGACTCAACAACTATATATGGATAATATCTACACACCGTTATGATGTAATAATTGATAGATATACATGAAATGATTATTACTCCCATAGTATTATGGGCTTGTTAGTACTATGGTATGTTTGTTAAAATGTTCTAGTCAAAAGTATTTGGTACAACGGTTTATCGTAATATGAGAATGTAGCCCGTTGATTACAGATGGAAACTAATGTAAGTAACAGTCTCTCCTTCGGTGTGGTTGGCCTCAATATGTAATATTGCTGCTGAGTAAGCCTTAACTTCACAAAACAGTTGCAGATAATTAGAAATGTTAATGCTTGGTTTTCTGAAGGAATGGTTGTTCCTCTTATCACCATGGATATTCATCATTTGTTGGGGCAGGGGTGGGATGGGGTGAGGTGGTGTGGGGTGTGACTGGGATGATTTTCCTGCTCTTTGTGTTTAATATTTGTGGTTTCTTTACTATCATTGTTTCTTTACTTATCTATAGTTTTTTCAATTACCCAGACACACTTATTAAGGTAATTTTGCTCAACACTTACATGTCTATGTTACACCAGGTGGTGCTCATTCACAAAGGAACATACATACACTGCTCAGCCTTAAGTTACCATATACCAAACATCCCTGATGACCTCGACTCAACAAAATATTAAGATAATATCCTTGAATGTAAAAGGTATCCATCATCCAGTCAAAAGGAGGAAGATTTTGGATTACGTATGTAAACAGAAAAGTGACATTATTCTCTTGCAAGAGACGAAGATTGATTCTAAACAATTCAACTCACTTGGAAACAATTTATACTCTGATGTGTCAGGCTCTGCAGCTATAGGTTAAAGAAAAGGAGTACTCACATTCACTGCAAATAAAGCAAACAATGACCTAGTCTCAAGCACTGCTCACTCACAAGGTAGATGGGTTATCTCGAAAATAGATAAACACAACACGAATTCTACATCACAAGTATATATATATGCACCCACCAAAGATGACCCTGGATTTTGGGAGGACCTCACAAAGCAACTCAAGACAATCCCTGACTCAGACACACACATTCTTGCGGGAGACTTCAATCTGCAACTAGACCCAGCTCTGGATAGAATTTCACACTGCCCTTTCTGACCCAATAAATCACACAAAATTCTCAGAAATATGTGTAAGCAATTCAACCTAATCGATTCTTGGAGAAAACAGATCCCCACAGAAAGGGATTATACATTATACTCGTAGCCCCATAATTAGTACTCAAGCCTTGAAAACCTGCTCATAACCGGTAACGCCATAAATAGGATAGATCAAACTTCTATTGAACCAAAAGTAATATCAGACCGCTCTTGCATCACCTTATCCATCTCTGACCCGGCTACTCATAAAGAACAACCACTTTGGAGATTTAAAGATGAAGTAATGGCGTCTGCAACAAATAGACAACGCATTGAAGATGTGATTAGCAATTATCTAAATTAAAATAAATTAGTTGACACCTCCGACCTCGCACGATGGGAGGCGCTCAAAAGTACACTTAGAGGAGAGATCCTCAAAATATGAGAAAGAAGCTAATAGCAATCTCCTGGAACTAGAAAAAGAATTCACAGAACTTGAGAAAAAACAAATCTCCTCTAGAGATAGCCTACCTCTAAATGAAATAGTGAAGAAGAAATACGAGTATAATAAAATCAAAAGCTCTAGAGCGGGGGTGTGGATTAAGAAACAAAAAAGTATCAGACTCTGTGAATCCAACAAAGCGGGGAGGACTCTAGTCTCTGACTTGAAATTCAAACCCCAGAAAAACACAATAAATGCATTATTATAGCCTTATAGCCCGCCGTAGCGGGCTATACCGGCTGTTAAAGGCCCGCTGCAGCGTTAAAGGCCCGAGCCGAAGGCGAGGGACTTTAACAACAGCAGCGGGACTTTAAAAGCCGGTATAGCCCTGCTACGAAGGGCTATAAGGCTATTAGAACATTCTGCCACTAGAGGGCAGAATGTTCTAACAAAACGAAGCCTTCAGGGAGCGCGAGGGGATTGAAATCCCCTCCGGCTCCCTGAAGTCTTTGTTCACAGCCAGAGCTATGAACAAAGAAACATTGGAATGTTGGCGCTCCGGGCTTACACCAGCCATTATAAGCCCGGAGCACTCCATTGTTTTCAATGGCGCTGCCAACATTCCAATGTTCTAATAGACCCTAATGGCACTACACATATGAGCCAAAACAAAATAGTGGAAATATTTAAAGACTTCTACCAAAACTTATATGAAAAAAAGCCAGAGTTGAATGCCTCTAAATGCCAAAGCTACCTAAGTAAATGCAAACTGCCCACTCTATCCGAACAAGATAAAATATCAATCAATGGACCAATAACCTCAGAAGAAATCGTCGACACAATAAAAAAACTTAAAATGGGGAAAGCTCCTGGCCCAGATGGGTATAATGCCAAATTTAAAAAAACATTTACTACACACCTAATTCCTTCTCTTCTGAACCTGTTTAATCATTTTGCCGACACAGGCCAGGTCACAGGGTCCCCCGCTAAAGCAATGATTACCGCAATACCCAAGGATGGGAAAGACCCATTACAGCCTAAAAATTACAGACCAATCTCACTGATAAATTTAGACTGTAAGATATATGCAATGATCCTTGCAAATCGACTACAGAATCACATTACCAAACTCATACACCCCTCCCAAGTGGGTTTCTTAAAAAACAGGCCCTCAAGCAACAACACACGAATCCTGTGCCAAGCTTTAGAGAAGGCCAAACTAACAGAATCCTCCACCGTAGCGTTAACGTTGGATGCTGAGAAAGCGTTCGACCAAGTTGATTGGACATACCTAAGAGCAACACTCGAAAAATTCAATCTTGGCAAGGACCTAATTGCATGATAATGGCCCTATACCACAAACCGTCGGCTAGAGTAAGAGCTGGCGGCACTATTTCCTCATTTTCTACCTAAAACAAGGTACCAGACAGGTCTGCCCTCTCTCTCCCTCCCTATTTCTGCTAGCTATAGAACCCTTCTTATACCAACTAAGGGAAAATAAAGACATCTCAGGTATCCGCTTCAATGATTGCACAATAAAGATCACTGCATACGCAGATGACATATTGGTCATCTCGGAAAATGCAGACAACCTATCCCAGCCTTAATGTCCTCAATACAAGAATTCTCCGATATCTCTGGTTACACGCTCTACAAAAATAAAACAGAGGGTAAACTACTCAACAATATTGGCAACAAAGAAATCAATGGAAATTCGGGCCTGTCATGGCAACCAAACAGCATCACATATTTAGGACTAGAATTCACAAAAGATCTAATCTCTACCCTACAGACTAACAAAACTGCCCTTATCAAAAAAATCAATGCACTCTTAGATGGCTGGTCACCCAAATTCTTATCTTGGTGGGGAATAGTTGAAACATTAAAAATTAGGATTACCCCACTAGTCAACTACCTAACCAGCCTGCCACTGATGACCCTTTCTAACGAATTCCTAAAAAAAAATAGACCACAGCTTCAATTCTTTCCCTTGGCAAGGGAAAAAGCTAAGAATCTCTCTTAACCCCTTCAGCGCGGCGCGGATTTCCGCGCCACGCTGAAGATTCCGTGCGCGGGCGGGGCCATGACGGAACGGTTCCGTCATAAGCACAGCCCAACCGACGTGCATGACGGAACCGTTCCGTCAAGCGCGTCGAAGGGGTTAAAAAACTCCAACTGGCTAAAGAAAAAGGTGGACTAGGCCGTCCCAACTTCGGAAATTACCAAACAGCATACCTCTGCAAACAAGGACTTAACTGGTTCATAAATGATCCGGAGTACCCTGCGGCATGGGTGAATATAGAGAAATCTCTCATAAACAACATTACCCTACCCATATTACTAACAATGAAAATTTCACACCTCCTTCACTCTAGGTATATCATACAAAACATGAGACGTGCCTTTCTACGCCTAGGTTGCCAATCTGATGTGAAAATCAGCCAGTCCAATCTGTCCCCACTATGGTACAACCAGAGCGTTAAATCAGACAAAGAATTGGTACACTGGCAAAAATGTTCGAATAATGGTATAAACTTAGCCAAAGACCTCTTTGCGGACAAATTACCGCTACCTTTGTCCAATTTACAAACTTGTTTTAGTCTAGACACCATGGATTTTTTAAAACTTTTTGAAACTTGAAGCCTAATTAATGACACTCAATACAGCCTATAAATCCGACGATCCTTACACTATTGGGTCATCTCCTAAAATTGGGTCACATTGTGTCTAAAATCTATAAACTGCGATTACTAAAACTGCACAAAACGCACTCTCGCAACGAACTGAAATGGGAATCAGAACCAAACTCCAGGAATATCTGCTTTGACTGGATTAAGGTACATTAAACCCCTTTCTAAAACAAGATCTCACCCTTACTATCCCAAACAAATAAATGATAATCATGGACCCCGTCTAGGATGTTTAACCTCAATCTCACTCAGAGCCCGACCTGCTGGACTTGCAATCTACACGAAGGGGATTTAGCCCACATGCAATGCTATTGTCCTACTTTACAGGCCTGCCGGGACCAAATATTTAGCTGTGTAAAAAACACTTTTAATATCGAGTCCTCAAGAGAATTCTCCTTTATCCTCTTGGACTTTCTGACCCCCAACTACAAAAAGAAAATGACCGCTTTCTCACGGACTTAATGTTTACACTTACATGTAAACTAATTCTTAATAATTGGAAGAACTCAAAAGCAGTCTCCTTCAAGTTATGGCAAGAATCTCTTTCCCTCCTTAGAGGTGCTGATAATAGCTCCCTACAATTCTCACCTTGGCCACCTCCCCACAGGAAAATATGGGATTCTCTTGACGCCTCCTTCTTTAAATATGAACCACAGTGAATACGAGTGGCTCTTCCGACTGGTCATCCAAGATTGAGCAATGCATACGAAATAAAGACACACCTTGGAAACATGACTTAACCTGACGGTCTCACCAGAAGATAACACACCTAGACCACTTGAATAATGCTGACAATTTTCCCTTAAAGCATACGCCTATGATCACGTTTTGTTTTTCCTTTGCTCCATCACTCGGAGACTATACCAAAATGGACCTGCTGCATACTCCCATCTAGAGGCTCCTCAGGCTGTGGACTTAGGATGGAAATAAAGGTGTGTTTCGATTAGATTATGTTAAAGCTGCCAAATATGCTACCTTATAGAGCGTACAAATGCACATTTGTTTACTTTATTCGATATATCACGTGTCATTATGTTATGAAGTCATACTCACCAACTGTACTTATAGTAGAAAGTATATCAAATCTAATGGCATGCAATTTGTAATCCATGTTTTTTCTTCATAACCATGTCAGCACAATGGAGCTTCCCTTTCCTTGTATCTTGAGCTTATTATTTATTAGGTCTCGCCTAGCGTTGCAGCGCAAATGCGTTGCCATCGCTTTGCGACTCATGCAGTATATACTGTAGTGTGGAAGCTTTGTGAAGCTCCGCCCACTCTCTGACCATTGGCTTTTGTCTTTAATGCTGCCTTCCGATTGGTTTGAGGCTTGTTAGTCCCTCCTCATACATCATTTGTATCCTTCCATGGCTATTGGCCCCTTTACTCCTAACGCTATTTTCTTTTATGTCTTGCCTAGCATTGCAGCGCAAATGCGCTACCATTGCTTTGCGAGGCATGCAGTATATACTGTAGTGTGGAAGCTTAGTGGAAGCTCCGCCCACTCTCTGCCCATTGGTTTTTGTCTTAAAAAATGCTGTCTTTCGATTGGTTTGAGGCTTGTTAGACCCTCCTCATTCATCATTTGTATCCTTCCAAGGCTATTGGCCCCTTTACGCCTAACACTATTTTCTTCCTTGTCTCCCCACCCCTCCACCCCCTCCCTTAGTCTGTGACTTCTCACCCTCCCCCACCCCCCTCCACTCCTGTTTGTGTTTTCTTGCCTGCCGGCACTTCTGTTTTCATCTTTATTATTGCCACCTTGAAATATGCGAGTTCAAGATGCATGCTGTACAAAAACTTCTCGTGTTTAATGAACTAGATTTTAATGTTACTCTAAATATAACAAGACTCTAGGCAACATTCGGGGTATGCATGGCAACTGACGCCTCTTAGTTCACAAATGGCATTGTTGTCGGGCGGGAGGAGCGGCAGTGTTTTAACTCAAGCTCAAAACGAGCACTTTTAATAACTTCCTCTCAATTCAGTTCTATAATCTTGTGTACTGAGGTGACGCGCTAAAGAAATGTACTTTTTTAATTCTGAAGAGACACTATCGGACATTTATATCATGTTTACTGTATGATTAACATGCCGATCATTTTCACAGCTCGCCCACTGGCTCGTATACGCTTGGCTCGTCTCAGGCTGGCTCTACATGCTAATTGATATATTGGCTCGCGCACCTCTAACAAAGAGAGATGAATGGATACATGACAGTGAGCCTGGTAGATGGTAGAGAAATAGACTGGTGCAGACAAACAGACAAAGTCAGTCTCCATTGCCTCACGTCAGAATCATCACTTTCAATAACCTGGAAATCTGCTGGCAACTCCCGCATGCCCCAACCTCATCCCCCTCACCTATTCCTAGCAGAAGCCGCAGATTCTGAGCTGTGCCCTGCTGGTGCAGAGGAGCACGGCAGAGTCTGGAAAAGTGCTGGGATCCCTAGCATCTCTGGGCGGGCACCTCAGCCTTCCGGGTGCCTTCACACTCAGGATAAATGAATACATTTTGTTCTGTGCTTTAGTCGCTTCTCTGTGAGCACTGTCTGGTAAATGGAGCTCTGTGTTAATAAACACATTCAGAGAGGTGGTTGTGTACAAACAAACAACAGCCACAATACCGTATGTTTTGAACGTGTAGTTAAATACCTGCTCATCGAGTACCTCATTGGCTGATCATTCCATGGCACCACCAAAATTACATTTGGACACATTTGCTCAACTGTAAAACACTCCCTTCTATGGGTCATTTAACAACTTGGGGCTTTGGGGTTAGGTAACCTACTTTGGATGCTGTGTAAAAGAGTAAATGCAAAAATTAATGCAATGAAACTAAGCAACCAGTACTGTCTAAAACACTGTGAAAACTGACACGCATTCTGGCATTTTGTTTAGTTAATGTAAATTTTCTCATAGATGCGAGTAAAGTAGTCTTAATAGCTTAATGAAATCTGCACACTTTTAACTAATAGCACCGCGCGACCTTTGACAACTAGGTAATGAATACATCACCATGTACCCCCGAAGCCCCCCAGCCCCCACCCCCTTGGCAAACTTCATTGCCTCCCAGTGTTTGGAGGATAACCAAGACGCAGGAGAGTGAGTCAAATAGTCTAGAAAATGAAAGAGAAGCCGGGATTCGGATTCACATGATCCGATCCTGATTGCGTTGGTTAGTCTGCAAGCACTACTTTTATTAATGAGTTTCGCATTAGTAAAGCACCACAGTGTGCATGTGTGGTGACACTTCACCCATGAGGTACGTGCCAAGCAATTGTTGACACAATCCACACTTTGCGTCTTTTTCAATGTATTTATTATGAAATGCCTGACCTTTCCAAGGGATTTTGCACACTACATACATTCACTCCAAAAATAAAACGTGTAGGTAAAAAACATTGCCATTTACAACGTCAATAGCTCTAACTCACAAATGCGAGACCTATTTGCATTGCAAATGCTTGTTTTTGTTTTTCTGTCCTTCATTCACTATTGTTTTAATTTTTGAAAATATCAATAAAAACTATTTTAAAAAGGAAAAGAAAAGGACTCAAGACCTGGCTGTTCAACTGAGCCCCCTACAGTAGCACTATCAGCACCTGGATACCCTCATGTGTTATTTGCTGTGCTTAAAGAAATACATATTGATTGATTGACTGTACAGCATGTCTCTACGAGTTCCAAACTGCCCTGACTTGTCGGCTACGTTCTAACTAAGTGGTTCACTAACAGAGTTACTTTAAGGGGCATGTTTATGAAAGTGGTGCATCGCACTTGCACCACGCAAAAGGGGGCGCAGGGCGACACAACACTAAAGTATGATTGCATGGCCCTGTGTGGCTTGATAAATCTAGAGTAACGCAGCGAAGCACAAATTATTGTGTTGCATTACTTTACTCCAGGGAGGCATTCCATGGATTGATGTGGGTGTTCCAGCAGGTGAGAGACCCTGAGGGGAAGAACGGCAGACAGCACACCACCAGACTGCAGCCTCGGATCTGACAAGGTGTAGGGTTCTCGGCTGCATGGAGCCTCGAGCAGTCCACACTTGCACTTGTGGGGCCTGCGCTGACTTGGACTTGGCCCACCTTCCCTGTAATAGATTTCAAGCACCTCCAGAGAGAGCAGGAGCGAGGTTGCCGGGCGCCACACGCATCTGGAGCTTTCTCCCCTCTGCTTCACAGTGGTGCAAGCGGGCCAAGCTGAAGCCTCTCTACGGTCCCTGTGACAAGTGCCCTTCAAGACGCCACCCGGATAGCCCTCCTTACTATTCAGGGCCTGAGGAGGATGAATGTTGCACCTGGCATAATTCTCTCTGACACCACTTTCTAGCCATGAGGCATGACGTCCCACCTTGCTGAATGTGGGGAAGAAAGTTCTGTTGTTGGCTACTCATGTTGCCCCCGTTGTTTTGGGCAAGTGGGCGAATTGGGGGGCATTTCTGTGTTTCTAAATGCACTAACAAATTGCACTGCGTGACCCCACCAACCGGTGGTGCACTATGGTTAAGGATAAGGGAAGAGCGGCATAGGCTCAGACTAAAATAGTTACATTTATTGTGAGCTCCATTGGAGGGCATGGGCAGCAGGGTGTAGGTCAAACAGCCCCCGGAACTTTAGAGCTGACTGATCTCCAAAACATACTACAGGCTATCCAGGTGTCCTGAAAAGCGGCTGAAATTAAAATTGGGGAGGTCATTACTACATCAGGACCTTCCCAACATTACCCACAGAGTCACCGGGGCAGAAGACAGGATTTTCATGGCGACGGGCGACATGGCCTCCCTGACGAATAAGGTGTCTACACTACACACCCAGACTGCCTCCCTCGAATGGAGAGCTGAAGATGCAGAAAACAGATCACGACACAACAACCTCCATTTTCTGGACTTCCGAGAGGGGATGGAGGCCTCAGATCTTGCATACTTTCTGCAGGCATTGCTTCATCGTTATGGAAAGAGCTCATCGATCCTTGACTCAGCGCCCCCACTGGTTCTCTCCTGTGCCCAATAGTTGCATGGCACCTAAACTACTGAGACTGAGATAAGGGCCTCTCGGAAGCCTACAAAAAGGGCACACTTATTCACCAATCCTCCCGCTTTTTGATATTCCTGGATACACCCGAGAGACACAACGGAAACGGCACTCCTTCGATGAAGTCAAACAAAAACTCAGGGCCCTTAAATTGCAATATATGTTAATTTTCCCAGGAAAATGTAAAGTGCTCCATAAGGGCCGATTCTACTTCTTTGAGACGCCGGAGGTGGCTTTGGAATGGGCAACTGAGAAACCGTTGAAAGAGTGGGCCATTGAGAAATGTCCTGCCACTTCTTTTGTCTCAGTGCACTCCCTGGCCACAAAATAACATCAGCGACGGCGTACCAGATCTCAAACAGCATACGGGGAGCCTACAACTCCCTTGGAATGTCTGGATCGGAATGGGTGAGCCACCATGGAGGCCTAAATAAGCAGATCAAAACAAGTCAACCGGATAGGAACCCTTGCTCTGGATACAACCTGCCCAACAGGGCCACTGCAATACAAGACGAAGCTGCCTCATGACCCCTGTAAGCACTTGACAGACTTCGTGGGACAGCTCGAATCTGGCTTGTGGACTTCGTCGACGGCTCCTGGACCTCGTGGCTGAAGAGTCAAGACACTCGATAACTCACCTGAAGCACCTGACATCTGTGGGCATTGGTCCATCCTGCCCTAGTTCACTGGCAAGTGACCCAGACTCTGTCCCCACTGCTTTCAGGTTTCAGGCTTGGATCTCTCCGGACACTTCTCCTCTTCACGGCAGCAGCAGTTCTTTGCAGGCTTCCATTGAAATCGATGACGCGACCCGACACCAAAAGACACCTATGCACCCGGCTTCCCTGGGTGAGGTAACTCGACTACTCCGGTGCTCTCATGGGTGCTAGCCCCAGAACTTCTTAAGTCCAAAAGGGTTTGGCCCAGACTCGATTAGAAGTGTCCCTAATCTTTAAAATTCCAACCGCGATATTGCCCATAGAAGATCATTGGAACCCGCGGTTGTGTTTCCACACTGCATACAGCTCCCGTGGGTCCCCTGCGCCACTGCCATGTGTGGTTCCTTGGGGTTCCAGCGATTCTAGAGGCAATAGGCCTAGTGCCTATTTCAGTCGTCGTTCTTATACCACTTTTTTAGTATATGGTTTGGTGCGCCCCTAGGGCCCAAACGTGTATCTGTGCTTTTACTGATGCTTTATCACTTGTAACTTTAGTACTTCAAACTCCAGTCTCATAAAGAGACTAGAGGGGTGTGTTTAACCTTAAATACATATATTTTGAATATATACCTGGTGTGGTTGTCTTTTCATTTGATCATTCAAGAGATTATAGACTGATAAAACAAGCTGCTTTACATTCCTTCAAGACTTAGCCTGAAGGCTGCCCTCCATAGCTACTACTAGGATAGCTTTCAATAAAGGTTGTCTTTAACCTACCACCATAAGGGCTTGTTTGGAATGATACAAGGTGCCCACTAGAAATAGTGGACAGCATATTTCAGGCCACCTTCTCACACTAAGTACCGTTCAAGACTGGATGTGGAGCAGAACCTGAGGATGGCAGTAGCAAAAATCCATCCACAGATTGACCGTCTCTGAAAAACAGGCACACCTGTCATATTTATGTTGGTGGGGTTATTATCAATTTATGTGATGTGTAAAACAAAGCATCCTAGTAAAAACAATTTGCGCACAATTTATCTTGAAAAGTGGTGTTTTGAGCTGTGTAATAAGCCTCTGTCATTTCACCACACCCACTCACAAACCTGCAGTTTACTAAACGCTCCTATTGTATTGAACATTATTTGCTGGTTATGCCCGGAATATGCGCATGGCGGTCGATTCCAGAAACTTCTGTCAGGTGGTGGGGGGCCCAACATCTAAAAAAATTCAGCTGGGGGGGCTCAACCTACAAAAGTTTGAAGACCTCTGCTCTAAGATGACAGGTTAAACACACACATGCGTGCATGCGTGTGCAGAGCCACACACCACAGCGCACTGCAGGATCATTAACCCCTTAAGCTAACTCTAAGATGACTGGTTATACACACACATGCGTGCATGCATGTACACAGCGCACACCACAGTGCACTGCAGTCAGGAGGGCAGGCGTGAAGAAATGTCACCATGACTGAGTGGGGAAACAGGAACCCCCAGGGACATCTGAGGTGTCCCTCTGCACGAAGCTGAGCCTCTGAGCTCCCCCTAAGGGGACACATGCGTGCATGCGTGTACACAGCCACATGCCGCAGTTCACTGCAGGGACATGAATCCCCTAAGCTAGCTGAAAGATGACAGGTTACACACACACATGTGCAGAAGATGCAAGAACCTTGTGACATTTGCAGGATTCCTGGGGTCCCAGCCATAGAACCTTTTGGGAGCTGTTGTTTTACACAAATTTAAATATAACACTTTTTTAGCTGACTCATTGTCCATGATGGCAAACAATATTGAATTATATATTAAATTTTCTCAAATACGCACACGCCAAAACAGACGGAAGCTTAAGCATGCTAGATTCCGTCAGCATACAGGACCAAAAGAAGGCTTGAACAAACATTGATAAAGTCATTTATTTTTGAGTTTGGGTCTAGCTTTTTTTTACTTGCATCAACAACATTTCATGTGGGGTTCAGTGTCTAACCAGCTTGTTCCTCTCCCGCTGTGGTGACCTGTTAGATGTTGAGCTCTGCTCACAGTGCTTGAAATTGTAGGCTGAGTTGAAGAATATTTGGAACCACACATATAACCACCTGTGTCTATTGGTATCCTTGTTGTAACAGCAAAAAATTGCATCTCTGCTCTGAGGAGTTTTACTGTTCCTTTGTTAAAGTTGAAAAACTTTCCCCAGAGAAAGAGGTTAAGAGATGATTGAGGTGGAGACATGGTTGAGGTGGAGAGATGGTTGAGGTGGAGAGATGGTTGAGGTGGAGAGATGGTTGAGGTGGAGAGAGTGAGCTGAAATGGAAAAGAAGATCTAGAGAAAGATATGTGTTTGTGTGAAACAAAAACAGACAGAGGCAAAGAAGCTGATGATAAGGAAAAAGAGGGAGGGGGAGAGAAACAGAGGTATCCAGAAAGGAAAGATATTTAGAGAGGTGAAGGAAAGGGATCAGGTTTAGAACAAGAGAAAGTGGAGGTGGAGAGTTGAGGGAGTGAAACTAAAAGAGGACTACCCAAGCCCCGAGAGCAGCGGGAATCTTTGATCAGGCAAACTCATCTCCACTGTGTTTGCCCCTGTCTACTGCACTAACTCTATTAATCTATGATAGTGCCCCTCTCATAAGAGACATCTGAAGAAATAAAATAACCTTGACATGCTTATGAAAGGGTCTCCTGACTTTTTGTCAGCTCCCATTACTCTAACACCTAGGTCCCGCAGGCCCACTTCTTGCGGCTTGACGAGTAGTACTCCGCATATACTCGTCCCACTAGTCCTAACACCATGCCTGTCTCCAGAACACCCCACTCCCCTACGTCATTACACATGAAACCACCTGGCCCGAACTCCTTCTACTTAATTTTTTTATAGATTTGCTTTACTTGAACATGACCCTATAGGGTACCAGAGCACTTCACATTATAGGGTAGGTAGGATACAGTTGTAAGAAAAGACATTCATTACATATATGGGAATAGCGTGGTAAAGCTGGAGTTCACGGTTGCACATCAGTGTTGTGGCCTTTCAAGGCAGCCAAATTGTGGGCAGGTAAGTAAACAATAGGACCTAAAGTATCTTGGGGCAGAAACTTGTTCTTTAGAATAGTTTCCACTCCCCCCAAACCTCTCAGTTGCCGCTTCCAAAACATTCAAACATAATCTGATCAAACAACATCATGAAACACTCATAACAGATCTTTACTACATCCCCTCCAATGGCCAAGAGAAATCAAATCTCATCTTCTACACTACCTGACCTGCAAAATGGAGTACATCCTTACAAACCACCTAAACATAATCAAAACATCCAACATACCACATATTGACGATCTCAAACTCTCCCATATTCAAAGGCAAGGCCACCATAAAAATCTACAGACATGGAGTTGTACTGATTCAAGCCAATGACGCCAACTTAGGCTCCTTCAAATTCATATTGCCTACAATTTTCATGACTATCTCCCACGCACGCAACCCCCCCTCAACACAACCTCCCACACAGAAGTCATCCCCAAGAAGTCATCCTCACCTGTCACTCCCGAAATTTACAACTCTACCCCCACCACCACCACTACATTTTCCAAGCATATCCTCTTTCACACTGAGCCGGAGACCAGCATCCCACTCAACCACAACATAAACCCTCGCACACAGAATACTGACTGCCCAGTTAGATGCAACTTACCTCTCAGAACTGATCTAAGCAACAATGCCAGTCCATCTCTCCAACCTAGCAATTCTCTTGTTAACCTACCTCCCAACCATCCACCACCCCACCCCGCCTCCATGCCTTCAGAGAAGATGACCTAACAGCACCTACAAACAACAGGCACAACTTATCCTCTCCCCTCACCAAACCGGTGACTGAGTCAGTAATTTGTCCACACAACGTGCTCTCTGCACCAGACTCAAGCAGGGAAGTTACGTGCACACTCTCTGTTCACCGCCACTCTGTCCTGCTCCCAGAGAATCTAGAACACCACACACCTCACAATTTGCAACTAGACACCTCCACACCCTCCTCTCTTAACCAAATACCCATGCTAGACCTAAATGAGAGACTTAGGGTCTCACTACAATGTTGATCGGAAAGGCTCCGAACGGCATTCGTTTTTTTCCGAATCCGTGTCGAAACCCATGTTTCCGACCAACTCAGAGACATATCCGACCGACTGATTATGATGTTAGGTAACCATTCTGTCTTTCCAACTCGGTTCCGACCGGCATTTGGAGAAACAGAGTTGGTCGAAGCCAACTCGTACGGCTCTACGCACCTTGTTTCTGATTGACGTATTACGAGATCGGATTCGGCCAGCCTTTCTGACTCGGTTTGTCTGACACAAAACAGCTGTTGGAAACCGGCTTTGGGGGCCCGTAGTAGGCCCTCCTTCACCTGGAGGCCTCCAAAGTTGCCGGTCGGAACACAAGCTCCCACTGAAGTCAATAGGAGTCCGATTGAACGGTGTTCCGGAACATCGCAATCGGTCAGTTGGACTCCCCGAATCAGAGTCAGTTGGAAACCATTTTGACAATGAGTCGGTCAGAATGTTTGCCGAACAACATCGTAATGAGGCCTTAGGTCTTATGGTAAGTCAACTTGAGAAAGTAATGTTGGGTATCAACAAAATCCTAATGAACCTCAAAACTTCCCATGACTATGTTCATTGCTTACTCCTCTCCCCCTCCTGCAACACCAGACGACCCCGTCAGCCACCTAAAACAACCAAGCTCACAGACTAAAATGATCAAGCCCCAGTATGTCTCACCTCCAAGATTCAGCTGATCACTGGTATTGAGAAAACTTCATACCACCTAGGAAAACCTTAGGCCACCAGCACATCGCACAGATATCCCCTGGGCACCCCCTCTCAGAAGAACAACAACCCTAGAAATATCAACTGCTTGCTCATAAATTGTAGATCCACCTACAAACATGCAACTGAACTGGCTGAAGCCATCCTCAACCTTGACATCGATATTGCATTCATCACAGAAACTTGGGTTAATGAATCATCTTATCCGATCCTTGACCTACTAGTACCTCTGGGTTCTCAATCAACAAGAAAGACAGAAAGGATCAACAAGGCGGTGGCCTAGCCATAATCCACAAGAATACCATTACGATAATGGAAACGGTCACCTCCACTTACATCTTAGTACTACTATAATGATGAAGAACAATAAAACAACACATTGTGACCTCCTCTACCACCCTCCTGGCAACACACTCTCCTTCCATGAACACCTATCAGACCAGGTAACTCACTGCTCACTCTCCAATGCCAATAACATAATCCTAGGTGACTTCAACCTCGATTGGAATGATGAGAAAAACTCACTAATACAATCCTTAAACAAAATATTACTCCATAACAACCTTATCCAACACTGCAAAGAACAGACCTATAACAGAGGCTCAAACCTTGACGTCATTGTAGCACAGGAGAAGGTGATAACATTAATAACTTCCTCCCAGTCGACTGGTCGGACCACCGCATCATTCTGTTTCACTTAACACCATCCATACTAAGAAAGCTCTCCAGTGGACTAGAAACATAAGCCAAATCCCCTTCGCTGCCCTGGAAGAAAGAATGATTTCTCTAATTCCCCTAATGACAGATCCCCTCTCAACGAATGAACTCACAACCCACTTTAACTCTACGATGTCAGCCGTCCTAGACCAAGGAGCCCCTCTGAAACTAAAAAGGATTTGAGACACCCCTCGAGGTCCTGGTTTAACAAAGACCTTAATACAGAAAGAAGGCAACTTAGAGCTGCAGAAACACTCTGGCAAGCAAACCCATCCTTAACTCACCTTCACCAACTCAGAGCGGAATGCACGAAAAATCACATCATGAAAGAAAAAGCAGTCTTTTTTACCGCAGCGCTCTTAACAATGCAATAAATCGCCTGCAAGACCTTTTTAACATCATAAAAAAACAGAGTTTAAAACCACCCAAAAAGCCCCTCAGGTATCCAAAGAACACTGTGACAAATTTGATAAATTATTTGATGAGGAAATCACGATGATCGAGTCCTCTCTAGAATGCCACACACAAACATCTACTGAAACCAGCCCCCCGCAGATGAAGGAAACCCCACCTCGCTTTTCTCTGAAACCCAAGTAGGGATCTCCCCTCCTGAGACCGATGATTGCAACCAAATACTAGAATCCCCCTCTACCCCCAAATGCTGGTAAGTATTCAACCCACTCAATGAGATAGACATCTCTAAATGAATTGTGAATTCAAAGCTCACCTCCCTCTTCCCAGACTCCCTCCCAGCCTCCATGGTAAAAAAACTTAATCACTTCCGTACCCCCTTTGGCCGATGATAATAAACAGCTCCCTAAGAACTGAGGATCTGCCAGATTGCCTAAAACTAGTTCAAGTCACTCCACTGCTAAAAAATCAGGATCAGACCCTGTTGACCTCAACAACTTCAGGCCTGTCTCCAACCTTACCTGGCTAAACTCCTTGGTAAATGTCCCTACTCCGACTCAACCAGCACATCGACACCAACAATCTCCTGGATTCTCACCAATCGAGCTTTAGAAAGGGCTGTAGCAGAGAAAATTCTGTACTAATATAGCGGATAACATCCACAAATGTATGGATGCTGGCCAATGCTGCCTGCTCATCCTCCTAGACCTATCAGTGGCTTTCGACACGGTACACCATAAGCTTATCCCAAACACCCTCAAACAACGGACTGAAGAGGGCGGCCTGGTTCTTCAATGGCTCACATAATTTTTTCACAACCGCTCTCAACAAATAAAAATTAACAGAACTTCAGATACCTTTGCTATAACCAGAGGTGTTCCCTAGGGTCTTTGTACTGTCCAGCATCGCATTGATACTGGAAGTCCATTCTTCCAGTACCAAATCAGATGTCCAGCCAATCCTTTCATATCCCCCAGATTTTTCAGTACAATGCAGCACTAGGGGTGGGCGGAATTTGTGAAATCCACTTTCGCAAATTATCGCGAAAATGTAAAAAATTATTGTAAACACGCGGAAATATCGCGAAGATGCAGAAGTTTTTTCCTGCATGTTCGCGAGATTTTCTGCATGGTTGCGGCTCGTCAACTTACCCATGTGGTTGCTCGCGGGCGCGGCCATCTTGTTTTCAGTTGTCTCGCGGTGCATGATCGCGAGAAGAAAGACGTGATCTCGCGACGCATGACGTCACTGCGGGCGTGAACTGTCGCGAGACAGCGCAAATGGCTAAAAACAATACAACATCTCATGGAGAACGCGACCGGATCAAGAAAACTTGTCGGCGAACGCAGGGATTCAGGTAAGGCGATCGCGCGCGCGCGAGAATGTATTATTTTACAGCGCGAGCAAGAACCAAATTATCGCTAAGCTGCGGAATGCGGAAATTTTGACAAATGTCAAATTATCGCAATTTCCGTGAACGGAACGAAATTTTAGCCCAGGCCTATGCAGCACACATGCACTGTGCAGAGTGTTTGGAAAAATGAAAACATTTCTTTATACTTCAAGGATGTGTATTTATAAACAGCCCAGTATGGCTATCCTAGTAGATCTGACTTTGTGTAAAAAATCTATAAAACCTTGCACAAATATATCCTCTTTATGCAAATTGTGCACTTCAGCCGAAAGTACTATTGAGCTGAAAAAATCAGCTTTTCATTGCATAATACTCTCTGTTCTGTAAAATTAAATACCCTCACATGAGTGTGCGCTGCTCTCCATCACTTTGTGTGACTTCGGCCGAGCGCAAACCATTAGTAAGTCTGGTCATACATGTTTGTTACGCATGCTCAGCTTGCATAGTAGAAACACGCTGGGCCTGATTCACAAAGGTAAACTTACACTTTTGTTTAAGGTTACTATTTTTCAGCGTTCAGAAAGGCAAACTTAGCCCGAAAGTCTAACTTTACTAGTAGTAATTTACCTTTGTGAATACCGAACAGTTGTAAAGTTAGACTATTGGTCTAACTTTACCTTTGTGAATTGAGCCTGCTGTTTTTCACAAACAACATTATTCTGGCAGGAGTTTCGACTGTCTCCATCACTCCCGCAGGGATGCCTTGGATGAGGGAGGGGGCCTGAGCTATGGACCACTTTGCCTGTGCTCTGAGTTAACCCCTTGTGTTGTCTCACCTGGGCTCATCTCTAACTGCAGTGGGACTTGGTTCTGAAGGATACACACAGGTCTGACCAGCAAAGGATGGGACCATGAGCTCTCCTGCTGGGACTGGAAGGAACCTGTAACTCACAGGTTACTCACAGGTAACTCACACTGCCATGGTACAGGCTCAGCTCAGGCTGGACTCCCAGATATTCAAAAGTGTGAACCTGTGACTTGAACACAAGCATGCAGCAGGCGTGTTAACCGACAGAACTACCTCACAAGGAAGAGGGGTCAATCAATCAGTATTTGTAAAGTGCACTAATCACCACGGGGGTAACCATGCGCAGGCGTTTGTTTCATCTCCCTACGGAAATCATTTTTGACAAAATGATTTTTAAGAGTATTATTAGCCAATGTACCAAGGTTGAGAGCCTTGTATTTATGTCAGTAATGACACATTTGATTAAAAAATTCCTAAAGCGCCAACATATCACCTTAATGGCTTCAAGGCACTGGGGTCCATCGGGGAGATTAAGTGAGCTACTGCCCAGAGTCACATGATGCTGAGCTGAGCTGCCACCGGTGCCAGGGATCAAGCTCCCGAGTCAGGCGCTCTGGCCGCAGCGCCACGCCTCTCCCTTCAAAATGCACGTCTCTATGGAGGTGACTCGAAGGAGCGCTGTAGGTATCTCACTGCTGTGATACCAGGCCATGCACGGTGTGATGGCCTATAAAGCCAGAGGCCACGTGGCTAGCGCACTGCAACGCGCAGTGAATTACAGGAGACACGATATAGTTTCCAGCGTGGTCCCGACTGCCGTTTGCGGGCCACGCCCCTTTATTTATACTGAGCGCCTGACGTCATGCGTCAGCGCTCGCACCTCACCTCCGACGCGGGTAGACTATACCGCTACCCCACGTCGGAGGATATTACATTCCTTCTAACCTTTATCAAAACAAACAATAAACATTTTGACCTTGTAGGTCTGTTACCAGTCACTGGAATTCCAGTCCCAGGTCCGTCACACTAGGAAGTCAGCCAGCTGGGAGGAGGGCGCCGGATTTCTTCTCAGGCTGTATCTGGACTGCTGTCCCCGCGCTGATGGTGTTGTCGGGACCACTCCTTGCGAGGCTGCGCTCCCTGGGGACCTCTCCTGAGGGCTGGGCGACCTCCCGCCTGGTGTTCCTGGCGGCGACGTTGCACTCTGGTCTGGTCTGGTTGACTCTCGTAATCGGTGGGGGTGGACCCCTGACTCCCTTCTGGACCTCCATCCGCTGGCGGCTGACTCGGCCTGTCGCCCTGGCGTTCCGACGGACGCTGGTCTGAGGTCCCGGGGTGCACTCTTTTGAAGAACGATATGTTCCTGGTGACCTCCTCGGTCCCTCTCCTCGCGGTGACCAGAGTTCCAGTTCGGTGGACTACTGTCCAAGATTTGTGTTCAAAGGGGAGCCGGAATTTGCTCCCAGGATACCGGTCCTTGAGATAGACTCTGTCTCTTACTTGAATGGTTGACATCCGGGCTCCCCGGTCGGCACTGGCCTGTTCATTGGAGTGGGTCCTGTTGGCTAGGACCTTCCCCGCGTCGATCTGAGGCGGAATCCAGCTTGGGTGATGCGGGATGGTGTCTCGCACTACTCTGCCCATGCTCGCCGGTCCAGGGGCTGTCTCTGTCGTGAGATGAGGCGTCAGCCTATATTCTCTCAGGAAGCTGTAGATGGCCCTCTCGAGCGGCGACCCTTCAGCGTGCGCAATGCGTACCACTTTGTTGAGGGTCCGCATGAACCTCTCTGCTTCCCCATTGGCTTGAGGCCAGCGCGGGGTCACTTTCCGGTGGTGGATTCCCCACTCCTTTAGATAGTCCGCAAATTCTTTCCCTTGGAAGGGTGGGCCGTTGTCTGTCTTGACCACTTCGAATATTCCGTGCGTGGCGATCGTCTTCTCGAACTTTGTGATGACCTCCGCGGCAGTCTGGCTTCCCACCACCTCGACCTCCGGGTACTTTGTGTAGTTGTCGATGATCACCAGGGCATAGCGTCCATCTGGGAGGTGCCCAAAATCTGCGCTCACCTTCTCCCATGGTCGCTGCGGGTTTTCCTCGGTGATGACGGGGTGGGGGTGATCCGGCTGACCCGACGCCTGGCACCAGGAGCATGTTCGGACCGTTCGCTCCACCATGGGGTCCATCCCCGGGAACCATACCTTGGCCCTCAGCCGACTCTTTGTTTTCACCATGCCTTGATGGCCCCGGTGTGCCAGGTCCACCGCTTGCTGGGTCAGACGGGAGGGGATTACCAGTCGCGGGCCCCGAAGAAGACACCCACTGGTGTCGACCGAGAGTTCATCCTTGACCCGCATAAGTGACTCCAGGATGGCCTTGGCTTGCAGCGTTCGTCTGGCCATGGAGGACTGGATGGGGCGCCAGTCATGTGACTGGACGGCCGTCAGGACCAGTTGCAGACATTCGTCCCCCTGGGTGGCTGCTACGATCGTGTCGAGGCTCATGGGCAACGGCCGGGACCTCTCTGATACCATCCGGACATATTCTTCCGTGTCTTCAGCATCCTCTTCTTCCACTTTAGTGGCTACTCTGGGATGTCTCGAGAGATAGTCCACGGGATTCGAGGAGCCTGGCTTGTACTCCACTATGTAGTCATACTCCTGTAGCTGAAGGATCCACTTTTTGATCCGCGGCGGGGGTTTTGACGCCGATCCCTGAAACAGGGGGATGAGGGGTTTGTGGTCCGTGGACACAGTGAATGGATTGCCGTACACATAGACGTGAAAATGTCGGCAGGCCCAATGGATGGTAATCGCTTCTCGCTCGATCTGCGAGTACCTCTGTTCTGTGTCCGTCAAAGAGCGGCTCGCATAGGCTATCGGGGCCCACTCACCATTCTCCTGCAGCTGCGCGAGCACTGCCCCTAGCCCATATGGGCTGGCATCCACTGCCACATTGGTGGACCGGGCCGGATTGAAGTATGATAGGGTGGTGTCAGCCGACAACGCCGCCTTGGTGTCCTTAAAGGCTTGTTCCTGTTCTGGTCCCCATTGCCACGGGGTGGTGGACTTTGTAAGTTCCCTGAGGGGCTTCGTGAGGTTTGACAAGTCCGGGACAAATCGGCCGCAGAAGTTCACCATCCCCAGAAAACTCCTGATTTCCGAGATGTTGGAAGGTGCTGGAGCGTCCTGCACATCTTTGACCTTGTCCGGGTCCGGGGCGACTCCTTGGTCGGAGAATGTGTACCCGAAGAAACTGATCTTCTTCTTTAGGAATTGGCACTTCTCCCTGTGTAGGGTCAGTCCGGATTCTTTGATCCTCTGGAGGACCCCTCGCAGCCTCCGGTGGTGATCTTCTATCGACGAGGCGTACACCAGGAGCTCATCGCTTACGTTCAAGACCCCTGGCAGCCCGCTGAGGACTTCTCGGATAGCGTTTTGGAACACCTCCGCGGCACTTGAGATTCCGAAGTTGAGGCGTCGGTACCGCCTGAGGCCGACATGTGTCGAGAAAGTAGTGACGTAGCGAGAGTCTGGGTGCAGCGGCAGTTGGTGATATCCGGACCTAAGGTCCATCTTCGAAAACCATCTTGCGCCGTTCAGTTCTCCCAGGATGTCGTCAATGGTGGGAGTTAGGTGACGCTCCCTCTTCACCGCGGCGTTGGGGAGGCGCATGTCCACACAGATGCGGACCTGCCCCGGCTGCTTCGGTTTTCTCGCCACTACGATCGGGGACACCCACGGGGTGGGTCCGCTGACCTTCTCAATAATCCCCTGCCTCTCCAGTGCCTCTAGCTCGTCCTCCACCTTCTTGCGCAAATGGAATGCAATGCGCCTGTGCCTCAGCGCCACCGGTTGGACCGACTGGTCGATGTGGAGGGATACTTCTTTACCTTTGAGGCATCCGATGCCCTTGAAGACGTCTTCGAACTCCTCCAGGATGGCCTCTAACTCTTCCTCTTGCACCGCCAGGGCAAACGATATCAGCCTCAGCTCTTCCGCTGACTGCCCACTGATCAGCATCCCATTTCCCTCAGGGGTCACGTACACTGTGGTGGGTATCTTGATGTCATTGTGGCACATCTCCGTCTTGAAACACCCCAAGAGCGGGATAGGTGTCTTCTGCCCATACGCGAATAGTATGATTCTTGCTTTGCTCAGTGGGGGGCTGGGATTCAATTGTTCATACACATTGGCCGCCATGAGCTCGATCAACGCCCCCGTGTCTATGGTGGCTCTCACGTCCTGGTTGTGGATCTTGACTTTGCACCTTGGGAGTCGTCGTCTCTTCCGTCGTGGCTGGTCTACCGCGAACACGTAGTGGACCGGGTAGTCCCCTGCGTCATCATCCATGTCCTCTCCGTCTTGCTCTTCCGCCACCGTCTGGGCTGCCTCCTTCCGTGACTTTGTGGACCGGCAGACTGCCGCAAAATGGTTCATCCACCCGCATGCACTGCATCTTTTCCCTCTTGCCGGGCAGTCTTGCAGGCGATGTGGCGTGCCTCCGCAGTATCCACATCCCTTCTTCCTGTCTTGCGGCTTTCTCCCTGCGTTTTGGCGCGACTTGGGCCTTGCCACGTTGGTCGTGTCCACCGCGTTGACCTGCTCCGTCTTGACAGGGCGGTGGAGCGCCGCCTCCATGTGCGAAGCCCTGGCTTGCGACAATTCTTTCGATCGGCCCAGAGTGAGGATGTCCGCCAGGGGCTTTCCGTCCTCCTGAAGAATGTTGACTCTGAGTTTGGACGAGTAGCATCCTTGAATATTCTGACCTCGGATCTCCTCCTGTTCGTCGCGGAAGCCACACGTGCTGGCCAGTTCCTTCAGGCGCCCATGGAATGCGTCCAGCGATTCTTCTGCTTCCTGCTTGGCCTGGCGAAATATGAACCGTTCGTAGTCTCTGTTTGCCATCGGCTCGAAGTGCGCATTCAGGGCATTGAGAAGCGTGACGTAGGTCTTAGGTGTAGCCTCCACCAACGTCTTGTAAATGCGATGGATGTCCTTGCCTCCCAGGTGGAGGAGCAGGGCCCTGCGCCGCTCTCGGGCTATGCCCGCCCCTTTGAAGTAGATCTGGAGACGATCGGTCCAGTCTCTCCATCGTGGGGCAAGAGAGGAGGAAGCTCCGTCGACCACAAATGGCTCAATGGCGGGAATTGACGCCATCTTGGCGCAGTCGCAAAGACACTCCGCAGCACGTGCGCCGCCTACCTTCCTGGGACAGTGACAGCCGCTTGGCTGAGGTCAGGATGGACACCCTTAGGGCTTCTCCAGCGGCCTGGTCGTGTTAGGCCTCGCAGCGGGGTCCTCCGCTCACCAGGGTGCCGGGCGCGTACCTCCGCAGGCTCCGCCGGCCACGTGCGATGCACACACCCATCAGCAGGCACACCCCCGAGTAAAGGGGCCGAGCGTGGGGTCTCACAACCTGCCTAGGGCACATCGCAGGCGAGCTGCACCCAGGCGAGACAGCAAGGAGCCAGGGTCGAGGGCACAGCAGTGGTGCACGAAGAGATGGCTGTCAGCACCATAGCATGGGGTCGTTTCTGCCCCTCGTCGCCAGTGTGATGGCCTATAAGCCAGAGGCCACGTGGCTAGCGCGCTGCAACGCGCAGTGAATTACAGGACACACGATATAGTTTCCAGCGTGGTCCCGACTGCCGTTTGCGGGCCACGCCCCTTTATTTATACTGAGCGCCTGGCGTCATGCGTCAGCGCTCGCACCTCACCTCCGACGCGGGTAGACTATACCGCTACCCCACGTCGGAGGATATTACACACGGTAGAGGAGCACTGGGTGGGGCCTGTGAATGCCTCAATATTTGTAAACTCGTGCATCTTGCACATCACAAGGGCTGTGCAGAGAAACAGTGTTTGTGGTTTCAGAGTGACGTCATAACAGAGGCGAGGTGTGCTGCAAGAGCTGTGTGCATGTCTCAGTGCTGTTAACACTGGCCGGAAAGAGATGCTTTGTAGAGATCTCAATGAGTCTGGCCACTAGATGCTAAAATCCAAATAAAACAACAGTTAGCAAAGCCAGTAGGTCTGATGTTGGCTGCTAACATTTGAGTTTGTCAATAGTTCTGAGTGGTTCTTGGAACACTGTAAAAGGGAACTACTCTTGTGTGTAAATGCACTTTGTGCAACATCCTGTAAGCTGTGGTGGCGGAACAAACATGTGAATTACACGCTTACAGACCAATGGTGGAAGAGAGCTGGCTGAAAGGCCCATCAAGTAAGTAAACTATTGATATATAATTTTACTAAAATCAAAAGGTCATGGCTAATGCCAGACCTAAAATATATGCCTGCCATGGCACAATGGAGTAGGGTAGGGGCCATGTGTTGGTTGGGCTATTTTGCTCAAGAATATAGGTGGCAGCGCCCAAATTAAGTAAAGCTTGAGTGAGCTAATACAACTCGCCCTGTTATAGCAGCTCAGATGTATCAGCTCTGGTGCATAAGCCCTGATGTATCAGCCCTGGTATACCAATCCTGGTGTATCAGCCCTGGTGTATCAACCCTGGTGTATCAGCCATGGTGTATCAGCTCTGGTGTATCAGCCCTGGTGTATCAGCTCTGGTGTATTAACCCTAGTGTATCAGCTCTGGTGTATCAGCCCTGGAGTATCAGCTCTGGTGTATCAGCCCTGGTGTATCAACTCTGGTGCATCAGCCCTGGTGTATGAGCTCCGGTGTATCAGCTCTGGTGTATCAGCTCTGGTGTATCAGCCCTGGTGTATCAGCCCTGGTATACCATTCCTGGTGTATCAGCTCTGGTGTATCAGCCCTGGTATACCATTCCTGGTGTATCAGCTGTGGTGTATCAGCCCTGGTGTATCACCCCCTTTATACAATTCCTGGTGTATCAGCTCTGGTGTATCATCCCTGGTGTATCAACTCTGGCGCATCCGCCCTGGTGTATCAGCTCCGGTGTATCAGCCCTGGTGTATCAGCCCTGGTGTATCAGCCCTGGTATACCATTCCTGGTGTATCAGCTCTGGTGTATCAGCCCTGGAGTATCAGCTCTGGTGTATCAGCCCTGGTGTATCAACTCTGGTGCATCAGCCCTGGTGTATGAGCTCCGGTGTATCAGCTCTGGTGTATCAGCTCTGGTGTATCAGCCCTGGTGTATCAGCCCTGGTATACCATTCCTGGTGTATCAGCTCTGGTGTATCAGCCCTGGTATACCATTCCTGGTGTATCAGCTGTGGTGTATCAGCCCTGGTGTATCACCCCCTTTATACCATTCCTGGTGTATCAGCTCTGGTGTATCATCCCTGGTGTATCAACTCTGGCGCATCCGCCCTGGTGTATCAGCTCCGGTGTATCAGCTCTGGTGTATCAGCCCTGGTGTATCAGCTCTGGTGTATCAGCCCTGGTGTATCAGCTCTGGTGTATCAGCCCTGGTGTATCAGCTCTGGTGTATCAACCCTGGTGTATCAACTTTGGTGCATAAGCCCTGGTGTACCAGCTCCGGTGTATCAGCCCTGGTGTATCAGCTCTGGTGCATCAGCCCTAGTGTATCAGTTCTGGTGTATCAGCCCTGGTGTATCAGCTCTGGTGTATCAGCCCTGGTGTTTCAACTCTGGTGCATCAGCACTGGTGTATCAGCTCCGGTGTATCAGCTCCGGTGTATCAGCCCTAGTGTATCAGCTCTGGTGTATCAGCCCTAGAGTATCAGCTCTGGTGTATCAGCCCTGGTGTATCAACTCTGGTGCATCAGCCCTGGTGTATGAGCTCCGGTGTATCAGCTCTGGTGTATCAGCTCTGGTGTATCAGCCCTGGTGTATCAGCCCTGGTATACCATTCCTGGTGTATCAGCTCTGGTGTATCAGCCCTGGTATACCATTCCTGGTGTATCAGCTCTGGTGTATCAGCCCTGGTGTATCACCCCCGTTATACCATTCCTGGTGTATCAGCTCTGGTGTATCAGCCCTGGTGTATCAACTCTGGCGCATCCGCCCTGGTGTATCAGCTCCGGTGTATCAGCCCTGGTGTATCAGCCCTGGTGTATCAGCCCTGGTATACCATTCCTGGTGTATCAGCTCTGGTGTATCAGCCCTGGTGTATCAGCTCTGGTGTGTCAGCCCTGGTGAATCAACTCTGGTGCATCAGCCCTGGTGTATCAGCTCCGGTGTATCAGCTCTGGTGTATCAGCCCTGGTGTATCAGCCCTGGTATGCCATTCCTGGTGTATCAGCTCTGGTGTATCAGCCCTGGTGTATCAGCCTTGGTGTACCGTCCCTGATGTATCAACTCTGGTGCATCAGCCCTGGTGTATCAGCTCTGGTGTATCAGCCCTGGTGTATCAGCCCTGGTGTATCAGCCCTGGTATACCATTCCTGGTGTATTGGCTCTGGTGTATCAGCCCCGGTATACCATTCCTGATGTATTGGCTCTGGCGTATCAGCCCTGGTATGTCAGCCCTGGTGCATCAGCACTGGTGTATCAACCATGGTGTCAGCTCTGGTGTATCAGCCCTGGTATACCATTCCTGGTGTATCAGCTCTGGTGTATCAGCCCTGGTGTATCACCCCCGTTATACCATTCCTGGTGTATCAGCTCTGGTGTATCAGCCCTGGTGTATCAACTCTGGCGCATCCGCCCTGGTGTATCAGCTCCGGTGTATCAGCTCTGGTGTATCAGCCCTGGTGTATCAGCCCGGGTTTACCATTCCTGGTGTATCAGCTCTGGTGTATCAGCCCTGGTGTATCAGCTCTGGTGTATCAGCCTGGTGTATCAACTCTGGTGCATCAGCCCTGGTGATTCAGCTCCGGTGTATCAGCTCTGGTGTATCAGCCCTGGTGTATCAGCCCTGGTATACCATTCCTGGTGTATCAGCTCTGGTGTATCAGCCCTGGTGTATCAGCCCTGGTATACCATTCCTGGTGTATCAGCTCTGGTGTATCAGCCCTGGTGTACCGTCCCTGATGTATCAACTCTGGTGCATCAGCCCTGGTGTATCAGCTCTGGTGTATCAGCCCTGGTGTATCAGCCTGGTGTATCAGCCCTGGTGTATCAGCCCTGGTATACCATTCCTGATGTATTGGCTCTGGCGTATCAGCCCTGGTATGTCAGCCCTGGTGCATCAGCACTGGTGTATCAACCATGGTGTATCAGCTCTGGTGTACCATCCCTGGAACACCATTTTGGAATATTTGGAAGAAGAATTGCTTTTGCTGTCGTCGTGTCTTATTAAGGACACTGGCCACCACAGAGGCTACCTGAATTGTGGGGTGTTGAACGATGTTGTTCAACCCAGAATTGCAATAAAATTGATGTCAAGGATTCGGGCCATCACCAAGGTTGCTAAGACTGTGGGTTATTGAATGGAATTGTGGAATATACCAATTCACTATAAGAATCAAAATTTGAGATCTCAAGATATCTGCTATTTCATGCGCTTTTAGATGGCTTTGGTTCATTAATGCAGGCAGACAGTGCTTTGACCAAAATGAATAGATAAGCCCTGATGAAGTTCCAGCTGTGGAACGAAACGCGTTGGCTGATTTTCAACTCTACATTTCTACGACATAAAGCGATATCTTTTTCGGATACAGCTGGAGTTATTTGACTTCGTTTTGGTGCACATTCCTTTGGTAAAAAGTTTGCTTATCTGTTTTCCAGTGGAGCGGAAGTGTGGCTGGCTCTGGAAGTAGTTGCACAGACTTTTATCTACATATTCACTTGGGATTTGTAGTGTGGAACCCTGGTCAACCGCATTTTGTTCTTTTTTGTAATCTGATTCTCCAGTGCTATACACCAGGGCTGATGCACCAGGGCTGGTACAACAGGGCTAATACACCAGGGCTGATACATCAAGGATGATACACCAGGGCTGGTACACCAGGGCTGATATACCAGGGCTTATACAAAAGGGCTGATATACCAGGGCTGATGGACCAGGAATGATACACTAGGGCTGATATACCAGGGCTGGTATAACATGGCAGATATACCAGGGCTGATACAAAAGGGCGGATGTACCAGGGCTGATACAAAAGGGCTGATACACCAGGGCTGATACTCCAGGGTTGATACACCAGTGCTGATACTCCAGGGCTGTCCACCAGCACTGATGCACCATGGCTGATGCACCAGGACTGGTACAGCAGGGCTGAGATTACAGGGCTGATATACCAGGGCTGATACACTAGGGCTGAAGCGAGAAGTTGGCCTGATATATGCTGTCCACTAGTTCTAGTGGGCACCCTGTATCAGTCCAAACAACCCCTTATTGGTATAGGTTAAAGACAACCTTTATTGAAAGCTATCCTAGTGGTAGCTATGGAGAGCAGCCTTCAGGCTAAGTCTGATGGAATGTAAAGCAGCTTGTTTTACCAGTCTATAACTCTTGAATGATCAAATGAAAAGACAACCACACCAGGTATATATTTAAAATATATGTATTTAAGATAAAACACACCCCTCTAGTCTGTTTATGAGGCAATAGTTTGAAGTACATGTCAGTAATCAACAGTAATAGCACAAATACACGTTTGGACCCTAGGGGCATACCAAACTATATACCAAAAAAGTGGTATAAGAACCACGACTGAACTAGACACAAGGCCTGGAGCCTGTAGAATTGCTGGGACCCCAAGGAACCACCCAAGGTAGTGACACAGGGGACCCACGGGGGCCGTGTGCAGTGTCTCTCCCTCTAGAAGGTTGGAATGCTACCCCCGCCGCCCGGACTGGCAGGGGGTAGTATTCCAAGATGTTTGACATCAAACACAACATGTTTTGATGCAGCCATTCCAAAGTTAGCGTTTACCGTGAGGTTATGATGCACTTAAGAGTATATGGTATGGCTTTATCACAGAACAGCCATAAGGAAGCATTCTTGAAAGCTGCAGAGGGGCTCAGCTCATGCTTGGGCACCCTCTCACACAAAACAAAGCACTCTGCCTTCAGGACTGTCAAGGCCTGCTATAGGAGTGACTTATAGGTTTATGTGTCTATATATATATGTGGATATAGGTAGCCTATACCACTGTAAGGGGTGCAAGCACCAACTTACCCAGGCTGCAGTAGCAGACCTGTGGTGTCATTTTGGAGTGCTTCCCATGGGTGGCATAATACATGCTTCAGCCCCTGGTAGGCCTCTGAGGTACCTATGCCCTAGGTACATAGTATACCATATACTAGGGGCTTATAAAGCACTCCAGAATCCAATTAGAAATGTACCTAATGTACATGGAAACCATTTTACAGAGAAAGCAGATAGACTGGGGCCCTGAATAGCCGGATCCCAGTCCAACTAAGTCATTAACCAGCAAAACACCAGGAAAAAAGTGGGGGCAACCATATAGTCAGATTCCACCTTCCTACAGCTGATACTCCAGGATCGATACACCAGTGCTGAATCTCAAGGGCTGTTGACCAGCACTGATGCCCCAGGGCTGATGCACCAGGGCTAGTACACCAGTGCTGATATACCGGGGCTGTTACTCCAGGTCTGTACACCAGGGCTGATACACCAGGGCTGATACACCAAGGATGATACACCAGGGCTGTACACCAGGGCTGATGCACCAGGGCTGGTACACCAGGGCTGATATACCAGGGCTGATACAAAAGGACTGATATACCAGGGCTGATGGACCAGAAATGATACGCTAGGGCTGATATACCAGGGCTGGTACACCATGGCAGATATACCAGGGCTGTTACAAAAGGGCGGATGCACCAGGGCTGATACAAAAGGGCTGATACACCAGGGCTGATACGAAAGAGCTGATATACCAGGGCTGATGGACCAGGGATGATACACCAGGGCTGATATATTAGGACTGATGGACCAGGGCAGATACACCAGGGCTGATACTACTGGGCTGATACAGCAGGGCTGGTAAACCAGGGCTGATACACCAGGGCTGACACACTAGGGCTGATAAACCAGGGATGATACACCAGACTAACATTCCAGGGCTGATATAAAAGAGCTGATGCACCAGGGTTCATACACCATGGCTGATGCACCAAGGTTGATGCACTACGGCTGATGTTTAAGGGCTGGTAGGCCAGGGCTGGTACACCAAAGCTGAAACAGCAGGAATGGTACACCAGGGCTGATGCACCATGGCTGGTACACCAGGGACGATATACCAGAGCTTGTGCACCAGGGCTGATATTACAGGTTTGATATACCAGGGTGAAGCACCAGGGCTCGTATAGCAGTGCTGACACACCAGAGGGCTGATACACCAGGGGTGATACACCAGGGTTGATGCACCAGGGATAATACAACAGGGTAGATATACCAGGGCTGATATAGCAGGGCTGATACTCCAGGGTTGATACACCAGTGCTGAAACACAAGGGTTGAAACACCAGGGCTCGTACAGCAGTGCTGACACACCAGAGGGCTGATACACCAGGGCTGATACTCGAGGGTTTATACACCAGGGCTGAAACACTAGGGCAGATATACCACTGCTGATACACCAGGGCTAATGCACCAGGGCTAATGCACCAGGGCTGGTGCACCAGGGCTGATATACCAGGGCAGGTACTCCAAGTCTGATACACCAGGGCAGATGCACTAGTTTTGATACAACAGGGCTGATATATCAAGTCTGATACTCTAGGGCTTATATACCAAGTCTGATCCACAAGGGCTGATATACCAGGGCTGATATACCAGGGCAGGTACTCCAAAGCTGATATACTAAGTCTGATACACCAGGGCTGATACACCAGAGCTGATACACCAGGGCAGGTACTCCAAGTCTGATACACCAGGGCTGATGCACTAGGGTTGATACAACAGGGCTGATATATCAAGTCTGATACTCCAGGGCTTATATACCAAGTCTGATACACAAGGGCTGATATACCAGGACTGATATACCAGGGCAGATACTCCAGGGCTGATACAACAGGGCTGATGCACCAGGACTGATACACTAGGGCTGATACACCAGGGGCCGTATTACATATTGCCATTGTTTGCACCCGGCGCACCTTTGAAAAGGTGCGCTGTGTGCAAACAATGCCAATGCGCCCCACTATAGTGAATGTGCTGCCCCCAGGGCAGCCGCGACTTGCGCAGCCCTGGGGGCAGCGTATGCATGTGAAAACACAGAGCAGCTGCTCCGTCTTTTCACAGTGCAGACGGCACCCGCCTGCACTTTCAAAGAGGATTAGAGATCCCCTTGCGGGCGGGTATGGTCAGTGACTGCACCCGCCTGCAAGGGGATGTCTGGGCAGTCCATGGGACCCCCTTTACTACCTGCATAGGGCTGCTCTCAGGGTGCTCTCTGACAGGGAAAAGGTAGAAAGGTATCACTCACAGAGAAGTCAGCCAATGGCTGCAGTGGGCGGAGCCCCTGCCCTATGCTGTATGTTATAGTGGGTGGAAGAAATATATGAATGACACAAGAACAGACCAGTGGATGAAGTTGGCAGGGTATGCTCAGACGTTGAGTCCCTTGCTCACTTTGCCACTGGATTCAAGCAAGCCTGGCTGAAGACGGCTGAAATGCCAGAAACCGGTCCTAGGAAGCTTGTTTCCGGTCCAGGGAAGGCATGGCTTGGCAGTTCGGGCTGGACTGTTCCCATGAGGCACAGGGTCAGACTGATTTGCATATGGCCATGTCTGAACTGGGGTGGCAGAGTGGGCTAAAGAACGGTGATGGATTAAACCCAGATCTGTTGACTGGGTGTGAGTGTTTGATTGGTTCTAATGCTCCGTCCATCACCACCCCCTTTTGTACCGCAGTGGATGAAGAGAGCTGACTAAAAGCTCCTATAAGGAAGGATATGACATATATACTTTTAGGAAAATGAAATGGTCTTGGCTAATGCCTGATCCAAAAACGGCCCTTTTGGGGTCTTTTCTTGCTTCTTAGTGATGGCTCATTGTGACTGCTGCCTCAGCTCTCTTACATAGGCACCATCCAATGAGGAGGGTAAGTGTGAAATGAAGATGAAATTGCTATTTTTGCAGATACTCATTTGACAGAAATAAACTCTACCTATTCATGATTACCTTCATGATGTTATGTTATTAGACATTCTTATCAGAATATTATGCGAGATAACTCTGTGGCTGAGGGAAGTTTGCACCTTTGCACTTATTACACTTGCGACAAAGGTCTGCACTGCTGCCTCCAATGTTCCATATATGAGGGAAGTGCGCATGTTTCTACTCCTGCTGCCCTGTGCTGCACTTGTGAAGTAAGTTTGCACTGCTCTTTTCTATGGTGAATCTTTTCCTTGTTCGTGAGGGAGGCTCACACTGCTCCTGCACAAGCTGTGCGGATTATAAGTGTGAAGGAAGTATGCACTACTGGTACATGCATTGTACTGTTTCTGAGTGTGTGAGAAGCTTGCACTGCTGCTGCATGTACCCATTGCGGAAGGAAGTATGCACTACTGGTACCTGCATTGTACTGTTTCTGAGTGTGTGAGAAGCTTGCACTGCTGCTGCATGCACCCATTGCGGAAGGAAGTATGCACTACTGGTACCTGCATTGTACTGTTTCTGAGTGTGTGAGAAGCTTGCACTGCTGCTGCATGCACCCATTGCGGAAGGAAGTATGCTCTACTGGTACATGCATTGTACTGTTTCTGAGTGTGTGAGAAGCTTGCACTGCTGCTGCATGCACCCCTTGCGGAAGGAAGTATGCACTACTGGTACATGCATTGTACTGTTTCTGAGTGTGTGAGAAGCTTGCACTGCTGCTGCATGCACCCCTTGCGGAAGGAAGTATGCACTACTGGTACATGCATTGTACTGTTTCTGAGTGTGTGAGAGGCTTGCACTGCTGCTGCATGCACCCATTGCGGAAGGAAGTATGCACTACTGGTACATGCATTGTACTGTTTCTGAGTGTGTGAGAAGCTTGCACTGCTGCTGCATGCACCCATTGCGGAAGGAAGTATGCACTACTGGTACATGCATTGTACTGTTTCTGAGTGTGTGAGAAGCTTGCACTGCTGCTGCATGCACCCCTTGCAGAAGGAAGTATGCACTACTGGTACATGCATTGTACTGTTTCTGAGTGTGTGAGAAGCTTGCACTGCTGCTGCATGCACCCATTGCGGAAGGAAGTATGCAGTACTGGTACATGCATTGTACTGTTTCTGAGTGTGTGAGAAGCTTGCACTGCTGCTGCATGCACCCATTGCGGAAGGAAGTATGCACTACTGGTACATGCATTGTACTGTTTCTGAGTGTGTGAGAAGCTTGCACTGCTGCTGCATGCACCCCTTGCGGAAGGAAGTATGCACTACTGGTACATGCATTGTACTGTTTCTGAGTGTGTGAGAAGCTTGCACTGCTGCTGCATGCACCCCTTGCGGAAGGAAGTATGCACTACCTCTGCTTGTGCTTTAATGGTTCTCTGTGGAAGGAACGCTTGCACTGCGCCTGCATGTGCTGAACCCATTATTAATGTGAGGAAACCATGCACCACTACTGCCTGTACTGTAATGTTTCCCTGTGTGAGGAAAGCTTGCATTACTTTGCATAGTGTGCCCATTATTAGTGTGAGGGAAGCATGTGTAGGAAGGTGGAATCTGACTGCATGGTTGCCCCCACTTTTTTCATGGTGTTTTGATGGTTTTTGACTTAGTTTGGCTGGCAACCTGCTATTCAGGTCCCCAGCCTATCTGCTTTCTCTTGTAAAATGATTTCATGTACTTTAGGTACAGTTCATATTGGATCTGAGGTGCCCTTATAAGTCCCTAGTATATGGTATACTGTGTACCCAGGGCATAGGTACGCCAGAGGCCTACCTGGGGCTGAAGCATGTATTATGCCACCCCTGGAAAGCCACCCAAAATGACACCACAGGTCTGCTACTGCAGCCTGGGTAAGGTGGTGCATGCACACTTACTGAGATATGGGTTCACTATATCTCACCATACACTGCACATACAAACCTATCAGACACCCCTATGGCAGGCCTTATCAACCCTAAAGACAGGGTGCTTGGTTATATGTCAGGGGGTGCCCATGCATGACCTAAGCCCCTCTGCAGCCTTCGGAATCTCTTCTCCGGGGTTGTCAGTAATGCAGCCTGACCATATACTCTTAAGTGCATTATATCTTAAACAGTTAATGTTAACTTTGGACTGGCTGCGCAGAAACATGTCGTGTTTGGTGTCAAACACCTTGGAATCATACCCCCACATCAGTAACTGGTGTGGGAGTATGATCCCACCCTTCTGGAGGGAGAGACATGACAGCACTGGTATACCAGGTAGAAACTTAATAGAGCCCTGGCATCACAAAATGGATGCTGTAGCCACATACACGGGTCTGGCCTCCTGCTACTGACCGTAACTCCGGCAGGGGAGGCCTGGACAATAGGTTTCCTGTCACAGGGAGGTGTAACCACCTCCCAGACAGGAGTATGTGTATTGGGGCTGGGTGGGAGCACTCTCTGAGTGCTTTGAAGTCCTGCACCCCTCTTTCCAAACCCTCCCATAGGTGGATCTCCAGAGTATGTCCAACCCCCTACCTTAGTATAAGTATGGGACCCCAGTCCTTAGGACTTTAGATTACCCTGGATGAAACTCTGAAGCTGAATCCTGGACCTTCGACGCTCTGCTCAAGACCAGAGGACTGAAGAAATCTCGCTTGGGGTCAAGGAGTGACTCTCCTGCTTGGCAGGCACCAACGAAGCATTTTGCCAGTCTGCATCATTGAAGCTCCCGCCAGACTCCGAAGTATTTGCAGCCCAGGAAGAGGATTTCCAGACATCTCAGATGCCGACCCGAGTCCCCAGCAAAGCTGAGACCCACAGCCCTCGTGAGTAGCGTGGAACCACAACTCCTGATCACCGTGCATTTCTGCAAGTGCATTGACTTTTAGATGTCTCTTGAAGTCGTGCTTGGGCTAGCTTGTAGCCCCCTCCTAGAGCACTGAATTCACTGAAGATTATTGGCCTAGTCCTTCCGAATGACCCGTGGGCCGCCATTTTGTATTTCGTCTTGAGGTTCCTTCGCGATCCCTGGTCTGTTGACTAGTGGGTCCCTGAGGGGGTAACTTTGTATTTCCTTGGGCTTCCCTGATTGCTCCAGACGTGCCCTGACTCCAAACCAAGTGGTGAGTCCCTCAGACCTTGCTGGTCTGCACCGAAGCATTTCTTCTCTTTCTGCGTGGGTTGCTGCTGCCAAGGCTTGTTGTGTCCAATCTGGGAACCGATGCTGCAGCACTCGACATCCTTTGTGGGGCATCTAGAATCCAGCTCCTGGTCATCCTCGACGCTTCCTGGTCCTTGTGGCTGGAGAGTCAAGCTTCACCTCTTTCACCTGAAATCACCCGACAACGGTGGGCAGCTGCTCATCGCCTTCCTGGTCACTGGCTATTGACCCAGACTGTGTTCCCTCTGCTTTCAGGTTCTTCTCATCTTCGATCCATGCTTGGATCTCTTCGGACACTTTGCATCTTCACGGCAGCAGCACTTCTTCGCCAGCTCCTATTGAAATCGACGACGCCACCCGACACCAAAAGACACCTATGCACCCGGCTTCCCTGGGTGTGGTAACACAAGTACTCTGGTGCTCCCGTGGGTGCTAGCCCTAGAACTTCCTAAGTCCAAAAGGGTTTGGTCCTGACTCATTTCTAAGTATCCCTAATCTGTAAAAATATAACCGCGACTTTCCCCATAGAAGCTAACGGGAGCTCGCGGCTGTTTTCACACACTGCACACGGCCCACCTGGGTCCCCTGTGTCACTACCTTGGGTGGTTCCTTGGGGTCCCAGCGATTCTACAGGCTCTAGGCCTTGTCTCTAGTTAACTTGTGGTTCTTATACCACTATATTAGTATATAGTTTTTCTCGCCCCTAGGGCCGAACGTGTATTTGTGCTATTTTACTGTGATTATTGAAGTGTAACTTATGTGTTTTGACCTCTAGTCTCATAAAGAGTCTAGGAGGGTGTGTTTAGTAATAAATACATATATTTTATATATATACCTGGTGTGGATATCTTTCATTTAGTGACTCAAGAGATTATAGACTGGTAAAACAAGCTGCTTTACATTCCTTCAAGACTTAGCCTGAATGCTGCTCTCCATAGCTACCACTAGGATAGCTTTCAATAAAGGTTGTCTTTAACCTATAACCAATGAGGGGTTGTTTGGACTGATAGAAGGTGCCCACTATAACTAGTGGACAGCATATATCAGGCCAACTTCTCACATTGGTGTGCAGCGTGTTGGATTCCAACTTGCTATTGTTTTACGAGATAATCTCAATTGAGTAACTAACTGATAACCACTAAAGGTACCTGAGGTACATATAATACAAGCTTAGTATACAGTAAGTTCTACTGAACTTAGAATTGTGTGTTAAGGGATAGCACACCCTTTCTACAACTCAAGAGAGTTTAGTAGGCTACACTAGTGTAGGTAGTGCAATACACCACACCCCATTAGTAATGTCTAATCAGCCCGGAACCAGTGTGTCCCTGCAAGAAGCCACTGGGCTTCTCCCCCATAAATATGGGGATCTCACCTTTGCTCAGCTTAGGACCTTATGTTCTATTAGGAAGCTGAAGACAGGCAAAAGCCCAACCACCCAGGATCTCTTGGAGACACTCAGGCTGAATGATCTCTAAGGGCCCGATTCACAGAACTAACTTAAGACAAAATCCTAAACTTACTACCATTTTCGTATTCACAGAAGGCACTTACTCATTTCGGTATTCACAGAAGTTAGGAGTCCTAACTTTAGGACTCCTAAATGCCTTCTGTGAATACCGAATGTCTTAAAATTAGGATTTTTCTCAGTTTAGGAGTCCTAAAGTTAGGACTCCTAACTTTACTACTACTAAACTGAGAAAAATCCTAATTTTAAGACTTTCGGTATTCACAGAAGGAATTTAGGAGTCCTAAAGTTAGGAGTCCTAACTTTACTACTACTAAATTGAGAAAAATCCATATTTTAAGACTTTCGGTATTCGCAGAAGGCATTTAGGAGTCCTAAAGTTAGGAGTCCTAACTGTACTACTACTAAACTGAGACAAATCCTAATTTTAAGGCTTTCGGTATTCACAGAAGGCATTTAGGAGTCCTAAAGTTAGGACTCCTAACTTCTGTGAATACCGAAATGACTAAGTTCGTTCTGTGAATACCAAAATGAGTAAGTGCCTTCTGTGAATACCAAAATGGTAGTAAGTTTAGGATTTTGTCTTAAGTTAGTTCTGTGAATCGGGCCCTCAGATCCTAGTGGGTCTGGTGGGGTAGGCAGAGTGGGTGGGGCAACAGTGGAGGGTGGGCCCAGGGGTGGAAACTCCCCTGACCCAACCTCTGCTGCTAACCAGATTGATGACAATGATCAGGATCTGGTTAACCCAGCTCCACTGGATGAGGATGAGGAAGAAGAGAACAATGGCCCTCTCTTTGTCCCTCCAGGAAGAGTTGAAAGAAGGGCTAGAAGGGATAGATCTCTCTCAAGGGGATCTATCCAGTCTACCTCATCTGTAGGGACCTCTCTTTCTTCTCACAGAGGGAGGGAAACCTCCCAGGAGAGGAGAGAGAGACTGCTGCAGTATGAGCAAGCTCAGTTTAACCTCAGAAAGCAACGGTTGGCCCTAGATAAGGAAGCCCTAGAGCTCAACAGAGCTAGAAAAAGGGAGGGACTAGAGTCCCTTGGTGGCAGAAACTACCCTAGAGATAGGGAGAGGTCTTATGACCATAGAAACCTGAGTAAGATTGTCCTTCCCTCCCAGAGTGGGGATGACATCCACAAATGGATAACTGCCTTGAAGAGGGCCTGTAAAGTACAGAGGGTCCCCCAAGGGCAGTGGGCAGCAATCTTATGGTTCTCCTTTGCAGACAAAGGTAGAGATAAGCTCCTCACTGTAAGAGAAGAGGATGCTGATGATTACCAGGTCTTGAAAAGTGCACTGATAGATGGGTTTGGCCTAACCACTGAACAATACAGGGTAAAGTTCAGGGATACCCAAAAAGCACAAAATCAAGACTGGGTGGACTTTGTAGATTGTTCTGCTAAGGCTCTGGAAGGTTGGATACATGGCAGCAAAGTGCATGACTTTCAAGGATTGTACAATTTGATTATGAGGGAGCAGATCCTTAATAATTGTCAAAACCAGCTTTTACACCAGTACCTAGTGGACTCTGATCTGACCTCTCCCCAAGAATTGGGAAAGAAGGCAGACAAATGGGTCAGAACCAGGGTAAGGCCTAAGAATCAGGGGGGTGACCAGAAGAAAGATTCTACCAAGTCCCAAGAGAAAGGTGGGGATAAATCTATGGATAAGTCCACTACAGTGCCCCAAAAGTCCTCTTCTGGGGGTGGGTCCCAAACTCCTTCCTCTCCTGAAAAGAAACCATATTGCCATGTCTGTAAAAAGCCTGGCCACTGGAAAACTGATCCCAGTTGCCCTAGGAATGGCAATAAAGAAAATGTTCCTCCAACAAATACTACCATTTCTCCTGGTACTCCTAGTAGTAATCCCCCAGGTGGTAGTATTGCACCCAAGAAGTTAGGTGCATTCTCATGGGGAACAGAGGTGGGTCCTAGTTTAGACAGGTCCCCCTCACAGGCCTCCTTAGTCTGAGATGGTGGCATGGGATTTGCCACTTTTACCATAGGTCCCAATGATTTGGGCAGGTACAGACTGGAGCCCATAATCAATGGTCAGAAAGCTGTGGCCTATAGGGACACTGGGGCTAGTGTCACCATGGTGACAGGGAAACTAGTTCCCCCTCAGCAGCTTTTACTTGACTTTAGTTATCAGGTGACCAACATAGATGGTGTCAGCACAGATCACCCCATGGCCATAGTCAATCTTAGCTGGGGAGGGGTCACAGGCCAAAAGAGAGTGGCAGTGTCCCCAAACTTGCCTGTAGATTGCCTGATGGGCAATGATCTGGACGTTTCAGCCTGGGCTGAAGTTGAACACCAAGCCCATCTGAGAATGCTGGGCATACCTGAGAAGGTTAATGGGGCTGTGATGGTCACAGCCCAACCCCAGAACATTTTTGGAGTGATGGAGCCTGAAAGAATGGCCCACTCTCCTCCACAAGAGAGCACAGGGGTTGAGGAAAAGTCTTCATTCCCCCAGACTTTAGGTAAGGGTCAGCCTCCTCAGGGAACTGATCCTGCCCCTAGTGAAGGAACTGCCCAGAGGTAGTCAGGCCTGGCCTGGAAACACCCCTGATGGCAGTGGAACCTTCCAAGGTGGTACCCAGTCTGAAGCAGATAACCTGCCCCTCTCTACCCTGCCTCAGTCAGACCAGGGCTGTGGAGGTTAGGGAGGTCAGTGGACCCCACAGGACCCCCTGTCCAGAGGAACCCCCCCCCCCCCCATCAGCAGATTAGGGGCACCCAGTCTAGTAGCCCTAGCCAGGTGAAAATTCCTCAACACATCGAGGGATCTCCCATACCTTTGTGTAAAGACATCCCCCAGAAGGACTCTGTTGGGCAAGGGCAAACCTGGGACCAAAAAGTTCCAAACCTGCCATGTCCCTCCAGTGTTCCACCCAAAGGGACCCAACACCCAGCTGTAGGCAGCCAAAGGTTGACCCTTGGAGCAAAGTGCAACTCAGTCATGGAAAGAGAGGCATACATGGTGACCAGTGATCTGAAGAAGCTGAGACCAACTTTATTAGGGCCTCACTTCCCTACTCAGACACCTCACCAGCCTTTTCTTTACCAAAACATACCCCAGCTAGTGATTCCCCATGGTGGAGACCCTCTCATACCCTTAGGGTGAGGGATTGCCTAGTGGACCATAAAACGGGGGTAACCATGCTAGTGCAGGTACTTCCTTATATGGCCACTTAGTCGATAAAGGCTCAAATGGGCATGGTTAGCCTTATCTCCTTTAGTTTGGGGGGGGGTTATGTAGGAAGGTGGAATCTGACTGCATGGTTGCCCCCACTTTTTTCCTCGTGTTTTGATGTTTTTTTACTTAGTTTGGCTGGGAACCTGCTATTCAGGTCCCCAGCCTTTCTGCTTTCTCTTGTAAAATGATTCAATGTACTTTAGGTACAGTTCAGATTGGATCTGAGGTGCCCTTATAAGTCCCTAGTATATGCTATACTATGTACCCAGGGCATAGGTACCCCGGAGGCCTACCAGGGGCTGAAGCATGTATTATGTCACCCCTGGAAAGCTACTCAAAATGACACCACAGGTCTGCTACTGCAGCCTGGGTAAGGTGGTGCATGCACCCCTTACTGAGATATAGGTTCACTATATCTCACCATATACTGCACATACAAACCTATCAGTCACCCCTAAGGCAGGTCTTATCAATCCTGAAGGTTATATGTGAGGGGGTGCCCAGGCATGAGCTGAGCCCCTCTGCAGCCTTCGGAATCTCTTCTCTGGGGTTGTCAGTAGTGCAGCCTGACCATATACTCTTAAGTGCATTATATCTTAAACAGTTAATGTTAACTTTGGACTGGCTGCGCAGAAACATGTCGTGTTTGGTGTCAAACACCTTGGACTCATACCCCCACGCAAGTAACTGGTGTGGGAGTATGATCCCACCCTTCTGGAAGGAGAGACATGACAGCACTGGTATACCCGGTAGAAACTTAATAGAGCCCTGGCATCACAAAATGGATGCTGCAGCCACTGACACGGGTCTGGCCTCCTGCTGCTGACCGAAACTCCTGCATGGGAGGCCTGGACAATAGGTTTCCTGTCACAGGGAGGTGTAAGCACCTCCCAGACAGGAGTATGTATATTGAGGCTGGACTGCTTTGAAGTCCTGCACTGGGGGCACATTTGGCGTCCCTGTGCACAGTCCAGCTCAAACCAGTTCAGGGGCTTCCAGCCCCTGCTCTGGCGCATAACTGGAAAAGGAAATGGGTGTAGCCACCCCTCTTTCCAAACCCTCCCATAGGTGGGTCCCCAGAGAATGTCCAACCCCATACCTTAGTATAAGTATGGGACCCCAGTCCTTAGGACTATAGATTACTCTGGATGAAACTCTGAAGCTGAATCCTGGACCTTTGACGCTCTGCTCAAGACCAGAGGACTGAATAAATCTCCCTTGGGGTCAAGGAGTAACTCCCCTGCTTGGCAGGCACCAACGAAGCATTTTGCCAGTCGGCATCATCGAAGCTCCCGCCGGACTCTGAAGTATTTGCAGCCCAGGAAGAGGATTTCCAGACATCTCAGTGGCCGACCCGAGTCCCCAGCAAAGCTGAGACCCACAGCCCTCGTGAGTAGCGTGGAACTGGAACACCTGGTCACTGTGCATTTCTGCAAGTGCATTGACTTCTCGACAACTCTTGAAGTCATGCTTGGGCTAGCTTGTAGCCCCTACCTCGAGCACTGAATCCACTGAAGATTGTCGGCCTGGTCATTCCGAGTAACCCATGGGCTGCCATTTTGTGTTTCATCTTGGGGTCCCTTCACGATCCCTGGTCCATTGACTGGTGGGTCCCTGAGGGGGTAACTTTGTATTTTCTTAAGCTTCCCTGGTTGCTCCAGACGTGCCCTGACTCCCAACCAAGTGGTGAGTCCCTCAGACCTTGCTGGTCTGCACCGAAGCATTTCTTCTCTTTCTGCGTGGGTTGCTGTTGCCAAGGCTTGTTGTGTCCAATCTGGGCACCGACGCTGCAGCACTCGACATCCTTTGTGGGACAGTTTGAATCCAGCTCCTGGTTGTCCTCGACACCTCCTGGTCCTCATGGCTGAAGAGTCAAGCTTCACCTCTTTCACCTGAAATCACCCAATATCGGTGGGCAGCTGCTCATCGCCTTCCTGGTCACTGGCTAGTGACCCAGACTCTGTCCTCTCTGCTTTCAGTTTCTTCTCATCTTTGATACAGGCTTGGATCTTTTCGGACACTGCATCATCACGGCAGCAGCACTTCTTCGCCAGCTCCCATTGAAATCGACGAAGTGACTCGACGCCAAAAGACACCTATACACCCGGCATCCCTGGGTGAGGTAACACGAGTTCTCCAGTGCTCCCGTGGGTGAAAGCCCTAGAACCTCCTAAGTCCAAAAGGGTTTGGTCCTGACTCATTTCTAAGTGTCCCTAATCTGTAAAAATCTCACCGCAACTTTCCCCATAGCAGCTAACGTGAGCTCGTGGCTGTGTTCACACACTGCACACGGCCCCCGTGGGTCCCCTGTGTCACTACCTTGGGTGGTTCCTTGGGGTCCCAGCGCTGCTACAGGCTCTAGGCCTTGTGTCTAGTTAAGTCGTGGTTCTTACACCACTATTTTAGTATATGGTTTGGCTCGCCCCTAGGGCCTGACGTGTATTTGTGCTATTTTACTGTGATTATTGAAGTGTAACTTATGTGTTTTGAGCTCTAGTCTCATAAAGAGACTAGGAGGATGTGTTTAGTAATAAATACATATATTTTATATATATACCTGGTGTGGATATCTTTCATTTAGTGACTCAAGAGATTATAGACTGGTAAAACAAGCTGCTTTACATTCCTTCAAGACTTAGCCTGAAGGCTGCTCTCCATAGCTACCACTAGGATAGCTTTCAATAAAGGTTGTCTTTAACCTATAACCAATCAGGGGTTGTTTGTACTGACACAAGGTGCCCACTATAGCTAGTGGACAGTATATATCAGGCCAACTTCTCACAGCGTGCACTACTGGTGCCTGTACTGTAGTGTCTCCATATGTGAGGGAAGCTTGCATTACTCCTGCGTGTGTCCATAGAGTGACGGAAGCATGCACTACCTCTGTCTCTGCTTTAATGTTTCTCTGTTTAAGGGAAGTATTCACTACTGCTGCCTGTGCTGTAATACTTCTGTGTGAAAGGACGCTTGCACTACTCCTGCATGTGCTGAACACATTATTAGTGTGAGGAAGCATGCACTACTACTGTATGTGCTGTAATGTTTCTCTGTGTGAGGGAGGCTTGCACTACTTTGCATAGTGTGTCCATTATTAGTGTGAGGGAAGCATGCACTACTGGTGCCTGTACTGTGGTATCTCTACATGTGAGGGAAGCTTGTACTACTTTGCGCAGTGTGCCCATTATTAGTGTGAGGGATCATGCACTACTACTATATGTGCTATAATGTTTCTCTGTGTGAGGGAGGCTTGCACTACTTTGCGTAGTATGCCCATTATTAGTGTGAGGGAATCATGCACCACTGGTGCCTGTACTGTGGTGTCTCTATGTGTGAGGGAAGCTTGCACTACTCCTGCATGTGTCCATAGAGAGGGAAGCATGCACTACTACTGCCTGTACTGTAATGTTTCTCTGTGTGAGGGAAGTTTGCACTACTTTGCATAGTGTGCCCATTATTAGTGTGAGGGCAGCATGCACTACTAATGTCTGTGCTGTAATGTTTCTCTGTGTGAGGGAGGCTTGCACTACTTTGCATAGTGTGCTCATTATTAGCGTGAGGAAATCATGCACCACTGGTGCCTGTACTGTGGTGTCTCTATGTGTGAGGGAAGCTTGCACTACTCCTGCATGAGTCCAAAGAGTGAGGGAAGCATGCACTACTACTGCCTGTACTGTAATGTTTCTCTGTGTGAGGGAAGTTTGCACTACTTTGCATAGTGTGTCCATTATTAGTGTGAGGGAAGCATGCACAACTACTGGATGTAGAGTAATGTTTCTCTGTGTGAGGGAGGCTTGCACTACTTTGAGTAGTGTGCCCATTATTAGTGTGAGGAAATCATGCACCACTGGTGCCTGTACTGTGGTGTCTCTATGTGTGAGGGAAGCTTGCACTACTCCTGCGGGTGTCCATAGAGTGAGAGAAGCATGCACTACTACTACCTGTACTGTAATGTTTCTCTGTGTGAGGGAAGTTTGCGCTACTTTGCATAGTGTGCCCATTATTAGTGTGAGGGCAGCATGCACTACTGGTGCCTGTACTGTGGTATCTCTATGTGTGAGGGAAGCTTGTACTACTTTGTGTAGTGTGCCCATTATTAGTGTGAGGGATCATGCACTACTACTATCTGTGCTATAATGTTTCTCTGTGTGAGGGAGGCTTGCACTACTTTGCGTAGTATGCCCATTATTAGTGTGAGGGAATCATGCACCACTGGTGCCTGTACTGTGGTGTCTCTATGTGTGAGGGAAGCTTGCACTACTCCTGCGTGTGTCCATAGAGTGAGAGAAGCATGCACTACTACTGCCTGTACTGTAATGTTTCTCTGTGTGAGGGAAGTTTGCGTTACTTTGCATAGTGTGCCCATTATTAGTGTGAGGGCAGCATGCACCACTGGTGCCTGTACTGTGGTGTCTCTATGTGTGAGGGAAGCTTGCACTACTCCTGTGTGTGTCCATAGAGTGAGGGAAGCATGCACTACTACTGCCTGCACTGTAATGTTTCTCTGTGTGAGGGAAGTTAACACTACTTCTTTGCGTGGCACACCCATTATTAGTGTGAGGGAAGAATACACTACTAGTGGCTGTAGAGTAATGTTTCTTTGTGTAAGGGACACTTGCACTACTCCTGCATGTGTCCATAGAGTGAAGGAAGCATACACTACTACTGGCAGTGCTGTAATGTTTCTATGTGTGAGGGAAGCTTGCAATTCTCCAGCACAGGATGTACCTTTTATAAGTGTGAGGGAACCATGCACTACTACTGGCTGTAGAGTGATGGTTCTTTGTGTAAGAAAAGCTTGCACTACTAAGGCATGTATTGAACCCATTCTTAGTGTGAGGGAAGCATGCACTACCACTGCATGTGTCGGAGTGAGGGAAGCTTGCAGGTCTCAAGCTTGTGCAGTGTATTATTTTAGCACTTTACTACACTGCTCTGCAAGCTGTATCTTACAGACAGGAGGAGACATGCAGATATTAAACATAGATTTACTACAGTGCTCTGCACTGCTCTATGATGCAGTAAGCAGGAGACATACAGATATTAAATACAACTTTACTACAATGCTCTGCACAGCTGTATCTTACAGTGAGTATTAAACATAACTTTAGTACACTGCTGTATTTAAAAGTGTGTAGGAGACACACAGATATTAAACATAACTTTACTACACTGCTCTGCACAGCTGTATCTTATACTGAGTAGGAGGCAGCAGATATTAAACATAACTTTACCACACTGCTCTGCACAGCTGTGTCTTACAGTATGTAGGAGACACGCAGATATTAAGCACAACTTTACTACAATGCTCTGCACAGCTGTATCTTACACTGAGTAGGAGGCAGTAGATATTGAACATAACTTTCCTACACTGCTCTGCACAGCTGTATCTTACAGTGAGTATCTGATAAACATAACTTTACTACACTAATCTGCACAGCTGTATCTTACAGTGAGTAGCAGATTAACATACCTTTACTACACTGCTTTGCACAGCTGTATCTTTCAGTGTGTAGGAGAGACGCAAATATTAAGCATTACTTTACTACACTGCTCTGCACAGCTGTATCTTACACTGAGCAGGAGGCAGAAGATATTAAACATAACTTTCCTACACTGCTCTGCACAGCTGTATCTTACAGTGAGGAGCAGATAAACATACATTTACTACACTGATCTGCACAGCTGTATCTTACAGGGAGGAGCAGATCAACGCAACTTTACTACACTACTCTGCACAGCTGTATCTTACAGTGTGTAGGAGACACTCAGATATTAAACATAACTTTCCTACAATGCTCTTCACATCTGTATCTTACAGTGAGTAGCAGATATTAAACATAACTTTGCTATACTGCTGTGCATGGCTGTATGTTAAAGCAAGTAGGGGATATGCAGATATCAAACATAACTTTACTACCCTTCTCTGCTGCTGTATTTTACAGTGAGTAGTAGACATGCAGATATTAAACATAACTTTACTACACTGCTCTGCACAGCTGTATCTTACATAGAGTAGCAGATATGAAACATAACTTTACTACACTGCTCTGCATGGACGCATCTTACAGTGAGTATCAGATATTAAACATAACTTTACTACAGTGCTCTGCACAGCTGTATCTTACAGTGAGTAGCAGATATGAAACATAACTTTACTACACTGCTCTGCATGGATGCATCTTACAGTGAGTATCAGATATTAAACATAACTTTACTACAGAGCTCTGCACAGCTGTATCTTACAGTGAGTAGAAGGCATGCAGATATCAAACATCACTTTACTACACTGCTCTGCACAGCTGTATGTTATAGTGAGTAGAAGATATTAAACATGACTTTGCTGTACTGCTCTGCATGGCTGTATGTTAAAGTAAGGAGGAGATATACAGATATCAAAGATAACTTTACTACACTGCTCTGCGCAGCTGTATCTTACAGTGAGTAGAAGGCATGCAGATATTAAATATGATTTTACTACACTGATCTGCACAGCTGTATCTTATAGTGAATAGAAGGCATTCAGATATTAAACATAACTTTACTACACTTCTCTGCACAGCTGTATGTTATAGTGAGTAGAAGATATTAAACATAAATTTGCTGTACTGCTCTGCATGGCTGTATGTTAAAGTAAGGAGGAGATATACAGATATCAAAGATAACTTTACTACACTGCTCTGCGCAGCTGTATCTTACAGTGAGTAGCAGATAAACATAACATTACTACACTGCTCTGCACAGCTGTATCTTACAGTGAGTAGCAGATATTAAACATAACTTTGCTATACTGCTCTGCATGGCTGTATGTTAAAGTAAGTAAGGAGTATGCAGATATCAAACATAACTTTACTACACTGCTCTGCACAGCTGTATCTTACAGTGAGTAGCAGATAACATAACTTTACTACACTGCTCTGCATGGATGCATCTTACAGTGAGTATCAGATATTAAACATAACATTACTACACTGCTCTGCACAGCTGTATCTTACAGTGAGTAGAAGACATGCAGATATTAAATATGATTTTACTACACTGATCTGCACAGCTGTATCTTATAGTGAATAGAAGGCATTCAGATATTAAACATAACTTTACTACACTTCTCTGCACAGCTGTATTTTACAGTGAGTAGCAGATATTAAACATACCTTTACTACACTGCTCTTCACAGCTGTATCTTACAATGAGTAGCAGATATTAAACATACCTTTACTATACTGGTCTGCATGGCTGTATGTTAAAGTAAGAAGGAGATATGCAGATATTAAACATAACTTTACTACACTGCTCTGCAAGCTGTATCTTACAGTGAGTAGAAGGCATGTAGATATTAAACATAACTTTACTACACTGCTCTGCACAGCTGTATCTTACAGTGAGTAGCAGATAAACATATCTTTATTACACTGCTCTGCACAGATGTATCTTACAGTGAGTAGCAGATATTAAACATAACTTTACTACACTGCTCTCCACAGCTGTATCTTACAGTGAGTAGCAGATATTAAACATGCATTGCTATACTGGTCTGCATGGCTGTATGCTAACGTAAGAAAGAGATATGCATATATTAAACATAACTTTACTACACTGCTCTGCAAGCTGTATCTTACAGTGAGTAGAAGGCATGTAGATATTAAACATAACTTTACTACACTGCTCTGCACAGCTTTCTCTTACAGTGAGTAGCAGATAAACATAACTTTACAACACTGCTCTGCACAGCTGTATCTTACAGTGAGTAGCAGATAAACATAACTTTTCTACACTGCTCTGCACAGCTGTATCTTACAGTGAGTAGAAGGCATGCAGATATGAAATATAACTTTACTACACTGATCTGCGCAGCTGTAACTTACAGTGAGTAGACGGCATGCAGATATTAAAAATTACTTTACAACACTGCTCTACACAGCTGTATCTTACAGTGAGTAGCAGATATTAAACATAACTTTACTACACTGCTCTGCACAGCTGTATCTTACAGTGAGTAGAAGGCATGCAGAGATTTAATATAACTTTACTACACTGATCTACACAGCTGTATCTTCCAGTGAATAGAAGGCATGCAGATATTAAACATAACTTTACTACACTGCTCTACCCAGTGCATTTTACAGTGAGTATCAGATATTAAACATAACTTTACTACAGTGCTCTGCACAGCTGTATCTTACAGTGAGTAGAAGGCATGCAGATATAAAACATAACTTTACTACACTGCTCTGCACAGCTGTATCTTCCAGTGAGTAGAAGATATTAAACATAACTTTGCTGTACTGCTCTGCATGGCTGTCTGTTAAAGTAAGGAGGACATATGCAAATATCAAACATAACTTTACTACACGGCTCTGCACAGCTGTATCTTACAGTGAGTAGCAGATAAACATACCATTACTACACTGCTCTGCACAGCTGTATCTTACAGTGAGTAGCAGATATTAAACATAACTTTGCTATACTGCTCTGCATGGCTGTATATTATAGTGAGTAGGAGACATGCAGAAATTAAACATAACTTTACTACACTGCTCTGCAAAGCTGTATCTTACAGTGAGTAGCAGATATTAAACATAACTTTTCTGCAAGTCTCTGCATGGCTGTATGTTAAAGTAAGTAGGGGATATGCACATATCAAACATAACTTTACTACACTGATCTGCCCAGCTGTATCTTACAGTGAGTAGCAGATAAAAATAACTTTGCTACACTGATCTGCACAGATGTATCTTACAGTGAGTAGAAGGCATGCAGATATGAAACATAACTTTACTACACTGCTCTGCACAGCTGTACCTTACAGTGAATAGAAGGCCTGCAGATATTAAATATAACTTTACTACACTGATCTGCACAGCTGTATCTTACAGTACATAGAAGGCATGCAGATATTAAAAATAACATTACTACACTGCTCTGCACAGCTGTATTTTACTGTGATTAGCAGATATTAAACATACATTTACTACACTGCTCTGCACAGATGTATCTTACAGTGAGTAGAAGGCATGCAGACATTAAATATAACTTTACTACACTGATCTGTACAGCTGTATCTCACATTGAATAGACGGCATGCAAATATTAAACATAACTTTACTACACTGCATTGCACAGCTGTATTTTACTGTGATTAGCAGATATTAAACATAACTTTACTACACTGCTCTTCACAGCTGTATCTTACAGTGAGTAGCAAATATTAAACATAACATTGCTATACTGGTCTGCATGTCTGTATGCTAAAGTAGGAAGGAGATATGCAGATAATAAACATAACTTTACTACACTGCTCTGCAAGCTGTATCTTACAGTAAGTAGAAGGCATGTAGATATTAAACATAACTTTACCACACTGCTCTGCACAGCTTTATCTTACAGTGAGTAGCAGATAAACATAACTTTACTACACTGCTCTGCACAGCTGTATCTTACAGTGAGTAGAAGGCATGCAGATATGAAATATAACTTTACTACACTGATCTGCGCAGCTCTAACTTACAGTGAGTAGAAGGCATGCAGATATTAAACATAACTTTACTACACTTGTTTACACAGCTGTATTTTACAGTGAGTAGCAGATATTAAACATAACTTTACTACACTGCTCTTCACAGCTGTATCTTACAATGAGTAGCAGATATTAAACATAACTTTACTATACTGGTCTGCATGGCTGTATGTTAAAGTAAGAAGGAGATATGCAGATATTAAACATAACTTTACTACACTGCTCTGCAAGCTGTATCTTACAGTGAGTAGAAGGCATGTAGATATTAAACATAACTTTACTACACTGCTATCCACATCTGTATCTTACAGTGAGTAGCAGATAAACATATCTTTACTACACTGCTCTGCACAGATGTATCTTACAGTGAGTAGCAGATATTAAACATACATTTACTACACTGCTCTCTACAGCTGTATCTTACAGCGAGTAGCAGATATTAAACATCACATTGCTATACTGGTCTGCATGGCTGTATGCTAAAGTAAGAAGGAGATATGCATATATTAAACATAACTGTTGGACTTGGCCCTTCTGGCAAGTTCACCCCTAGAACTTTTTGCATTATCTTAGCCTTTTTCCTATGTTGTACTAGTGGTTTTAGGCCTCTAGGCGCTTTCACACTGTGTCCCAGTGGAAAGTGCGTGCGCTCTGTGTATGTTTAGTGAGACTGACCTGCCCTCCCATAGGAATGCATGGGGGATCTGAGTGACCGTGTTAAGTCCTGATGTGAGAGGAGTGCAGGGTCGAGTTTGGTATGTGCGTACTCGTGAGATTAAATGCTGCGCGATGATGTGTGCGGCGTTACTGTGGCTAGTGTAGAAGTGCCACTTCTAGACGCTGGCATAAATGTGAAGTGACTGTCTGGCTTGTGATTGGCTGGTGTGTCTGGCTCCAGGAGTCAGGATGGGTCTGCCCCGGTGGTGAGTGGAGAGAGCTGCATGTTGATGGCAGGGAGGAGTACACCTGGGACCTGAATGGGGCTGGGATTTCCCCACACAATGCTGGCTCCACCCCCTGTGGTGCATCTGATGTCCCTGGCCTGTCCTGTGAATAGGGAGAGGGGCTGAGCAAAACAAAGTGCTCAGAAACCAGTTGCATCTGGTCCGCCCCTTCCCTGCACCTTTGGAAACAAAGGATTTGGTGTATAAAAGAGGGGCTGTGACCCCATGAGAATGTTCTTGTTCTGACTTGAATCTACCAGGGGCGTGCTGCTGCTGGGGCCCAGGGGAAGGCTTGCCTCCCTGGGCCCTGCCCAGCCCCTGGATACCTGGAAGACGTCTGGGACCTTTTGCTGCATTCTTCTAGTGCCTGGGAGCGCTTTGCCTTGGATTTTGGCCCTTTACTTTAGAAGGAGCGCTGAGGCTTCGCAGCGCCGCGCTGATTCCAGGGGAAAAGGGGGGAATTCCCCGCTGAGGGATTCCCCTGTGATGCCGGCCTTGCGGGAGCCCACTCCGCTTATTTTGTTGCTTTTGAGGCGCAGGTGCCAACCCTGCGTCTTCGTTTTACGTGATGGCTTGGTGCGGGTGCCCACCCCGCTTAAGTGAGCCCTTGCGGGTGCCCACCCCGCGTCATGGCCGCCTTTCTAAATTTCTTTACTTACGTTGCGGGTGCCCACCCCGCATTTTCCTCGCCTCTAGCGGGAGCCCACCCCGCTTATTTACTTATTTAGGTGCGCGGGTGCCCACCCTGCTGGCTATGGTGATTGTTACGTACCGAGGGAGCCTACCCCTCATTGCCCCCGAGATCGCCGCCGCCGTCTGCGGCCCGCCTGGTTGTGTGCGGGGCCGCCGGACGGAAACGGAAAGAGCCGGCACAAGGCTGACGCGGGGCTCCCATGCTGAGGGAGGAGCTCCGCAGTGGCGGCCGGATGGAGGGAAGCCCCGGGTCCCAGGAGGGGGCCCGGGTGAAGCAAAGAAGGCGGCTGAGCCCGCCAACGGCAGCGCGGGGCTCCCAGGAGTCCAGGGAGCACCGCACAAGAAGTGCTGCCACCACAGAGGAGGAATCCCCCATGCCTAGGAGCCCGGTGAGTTGGGGCTGGGCAGAGGGACCTGGACGCCTCCCGCTTTAGGAGGGAGCATATCTTGCTCAGGTGCCAGTGAAGGCACAGTGTTCCGGTTTCCTGGGCGGCCCCGTCTGGCAGCGGGTCGCCCCCACGATGGGGCAAGTTATTTCTAAGTCCTAGTGGGCACCGAGGTGCCCTGCCCATATTCCGTGTTTCCCGCTGCCGCCTATGGTTAGATTGCAGCTACCATGTTTTCGGGGACATGTTATCTTTAGAGCCTCCGTGGCTCCAACAACTGCGCATTTCATTCCCTAAAAGCGCCAGTGCGCTCCACAGTGATTGGGGGGGACAGCGCTTTTCTCTAGTTGGCGCATATTAATTTCAGGAGCCCCCTGTGGCTCCACAGTACTGGGGGGGACATGTTGTTTTAGAGCCTAGGTGGCTCCAACGTTTTGGCATATTATTTCCAGGGCCATTGAGAGCCCATGCCTCATTTGACTTCCCTAGCTGTGCAGCACTTAGTGCCAGCTGCAGCGTTTAGGCCCTGTTCTTGTCCCCAGCTGCCCAGCAAGTAGTGGGCAGCTGCTACGTTTAGGTTCTGGCGCAACCTGGACCCTAATGTGATTGAGGTGTTATGGTGATTCATATATTAATGCTTATGGTGTTAGGAAATGTACTGTGTGTAGCATGTTTTGCGCACCCTGTGTTTTATACCTCTAGATATGATTTCTACATAGGAGGTTGTTTTACCTGTTTAGGTTGATGTTAGGGAGATTATACTTCCCTGTGTGATGTACGCCCCTAGTGTAATTATACTTAGGAGGTTAGGTCTATTGCGCTAGACTTATGAAAAATTGCATAATGTGTTATGCCCCTGTGATGTATACAGGATAGGTTTTATACCTGACGCTAGTGTGATGATGCTGAGGTCATTATTGTGCCAGTAGTTACTGGTTGTGCTCTACAGTGATAATTTGTGTTACAGTTGGTATATGTTCTACATGTACATTTGGTGATTTGTGCTGATTCTGACAGTGGCCCATGTGGCCCTGTCCCGTGTAAATAGTCCCTTGTAAAATTCTGCCCAGTGCCAGTTGGCACAGTGTAAATTATGTGATTATCATCTAATGTGTTTATTATAATACAAAGGCTATTTTTATATATAACCTTGTGTGAAGTTTCTTTTGTGGTGGGCCTAGGGTGTTGTTGCTGGGTGCGCGCGCAAACGCTTTACACATTGCCTCCGGGTAAGCCTGACTGCTCGTGCCAAGCTACCAAGGGGGTGAGCAGGGGTTATCTTTGGCGTGTAACTCCCCAGCCCTCACTAGGGTGGTGGTTTCTGCCTGGCTTTGGCGCAAGCCCTAGCCAACCAGAAATCCCATTTCTAACATTGGTGATCAGCGGTGGGATTAGGACTTGCGTTTGCGCAGTACCACAGCGACAGCTGGCTGCACTACAAAACTCTGCATTTAGATAGTCACATGGAAAGGGATTATTGTTCTAAGTTTGTTTTTAAGTGCCATTTCTGTGGAAATGTGTTTCTGAATTCACCAGTAAGGGTGGGATCCAGTGGTGGCAGCAGATGTGTGTCCAGTGCATGTATTCCCATTCCCAGTTCCGGGTAGTGGTACCTGTGTCACGTGGTGGTCAGGTTGAGAAATCAGGGGCGGTAGAAACTGTCTTACCAGTCTTGGGAGGGGTTTGGGGATGAATGTGTAATGCGCTGGATGAATGTGAACGTCCCATTCCCAGTTCCCGGAGTAATAGTACCTGTGTCACGTGGTGGTCAGGTTGAGAAATCAGGGGCGGTAGAAACTGTCTTACTAGTCTGGGGGGTGTGTATGTGGATGAAGGGTGTGAGTTCTCTGAAATAAGGAGCTTGCTGAATACTCTGGTGTGAGTTCTCTGAAATAAGGAGCTTGCTGGTTGATTGGGTGTGAGTTCTCTGGGATAGGGAACTTGCATTGGGGAGTGATTCCAAAAGGAGTGGCTGAGGTGTCTTCCAGCCCAGCGTGGTAGGAAGAGGTTCAGAGTAGCCCAGCTGGGTCTCGGTGTAGGGGCTCACGTCCTGATTCTGCGGAGAAGGAGTGGGTGGGACTGCGTGTCTCCAGGTGCCCGAAACCCAGTCTCAGGGCCTGGATGGTTTCTTTAGGGAACATCAGGTCGGGGCCTAGGCTGTACCAATAGGTCATTTGAGGAGGATCTCCCAGTGTCTAGAGGACGTGGAGCGTCTGTAATCAGACCTCCAGTAGTCCTGGTGTCTGGCAGTACCGCTCCAGTTGGGAGGGTGCGGAAGTCCAGAGGGAGGGGTGAGAGGGGAGGGATTCCCCAGTGGGAACCAGTAGGTCAGGGACCAGCCGGGAGGGCTGAGTCGCCACTGAGTGACCGTGGTGTAGCCACTTCTGTCCTGGGGGGTCTGCACGCCCTGTCAGATGGACAGGAGGTAGTGAGATCAGCACCAGGCAGACTGTCACACGACCCATTAGTTATGTGTCACCCTCGTTAAGTCCTGGTTCGCCAGGCATCTGACCAAAGGGTACGTCCCTCGGTTGGGGAGCCAGTAGTCGGTGTTTCCGGATCTGGACGTAAGGGCAGCTGTAGTCCTGAGGGCAGGTGGGGCTCATCTTAGGTGAAGAGACCCTGCTCTACAGTGGAACGGGGTGCAGAGGGAGGGAGTCCTCGCCTCTGCCCCCCGTGGATCCCAGGTGGTAGACCAGTTGCTGGAGAGAGGTCCTGAACTGGTGGGAGAGTTGTGTTCTGGTGGGTGCTTCCCTGGGGGGGGTGCGGAACCCCAGAAGTAGAGGTAGGGTGGGGCACTCTTGCCCGTGACCTCTGGTCAGCCTAAGGGTGCGGACCCTTGGTTGAAGGATCAGTGGTAGTTGGGAACTACACTGAGAGGGAGAGTGGAGAATGGCTTGTATGTCAGGGGTTACTACCCCCCACTCTGGGTTTGGCAAGGACCAGTGGTATCTGGGTGGCCTAGGGCCTGGTCCTGGCCGTGGACAACTAGGTAGTACCAGTGGGGTAGATTAGTTGGGCCTGAGTTTTTTTTCGTTTTTTTTTTTCAGATGGAACCACGTTGATTCAGAATGGCGTAGAACCGGAGGCTGTCCCTGCAGTGCGGGCCTGCGTCCGTGTTCTATCGCCCCAAGCAGGGAAGACCATCACGGTGGTGATTGGTCTGCCCTGCGTTTTGGCTGGAAGGGGGTTGTGTTGGACTTGGCCCTTCTGGCAAGTTCACCCCTAGAACTTTTCGCATTATCTTAGTCTTTTTCCTATGTTGTACTGGTGGTTTTAGGCCTCTAGGTGCTTTCACACTGTGTCCCAGTGGAAAGTGCGTGCGCTCTGTGTATGTTTAGGGAGACTGACCTGCCCTCCCATAGGAATGCATGGGGGATCTGAGTGACCATTTTAAGTCCTGATGTGAGAGGAGTGCAGGGTCGAGTTTGGTATTTGCGTACTCGTGAGATTAAATGCCGTGCGATGATGTGTGCGGCGTTACTGTGGCTAGTGTAAAAGTGCCACTTCTAGACGCATGTAGATATTAAACATAACTTTACTACACTGCTCTGCACAGCTTTATCTTACAGTGAGTAGCAGATAAACATAACTTTACAACACTGCTCTGCACAGCTGTATCTTACAGTGAGTAGCAGATAAACATGACTTTACTACACTGCTCTGCACAGCTGTATTTTACAGTGAGAAGAAGGCATGCAGATATGAAATATAACTTTACTACACTGATCTGCACAGCTGTAACTTACAGTGAGTAGAAGGCATGCAGATATTAAACATAACTTTACTACACTGCTCTACACAGCTGTATCTTACAGTGAGTAGCAGATATTAAACATAACTTTACTACACTGCTCTGCACAGCTGTATCTTACAGTGAGTAGAAGGCATGCAGATATTAATATAACTTTACTACACTGATCTGCACAGCTGTATCTTCCAGTGAATAGAAGGCATGCAGATATTAAACATAACTTTAGTACACTGCTCTGCCCAGTGCATTTTACAGTGAGTAGCAGATATTAAACATAACTTTACTACACTGCTCTTCACAGCTGTATCTTACAGTGAGTAGCAGATATTAAACATAACTTTGCTATAATGGTCTGCATGGCTGTATGTTAAAGTAAGAAGGAGATATGCAGATATTAAACATAACTTTACTACACTGCTCTGCAAGCTGTATCTTACAGTGAGTAGAAGGCATGCAGATATTAAACATAACTTTACTACACTGCTCTCCACAGCTGTATCTTTCAGTGAGTAGCAGATAAACATATCTTTACTACACTGCTCTGCATAGCTGTATCTTACAGTGAGTAGCAGGTATTAAACATAACTTTACTACACTGCTCTCCACAGCTGTATCTTACAGTGAGTAGCAGGTATTAAACATAACTTTACTACACTGCTCTCCACAGCTGTATCTTACAGTGAGTAGCAGATAAACATAACTTTACTACATTGCTCTGCACAGCGGTATCTTACAGTGAGCAACAGATATTAAACGTACCTTTACTACACTGCTCTGCAAGCTGTATCTTCCAGTGAGTAGCAGACATTAAACATAACTTTGCTATACTGCTCTGCATGGCTGTATGTTAACGTAAGTAGGAGATATGCAGATATTAAACATAACTTTACTACACGGCTCTGCAAGCTGTATTTTACAGTGAGTAGAAGGCATGTAGATATTAAACATAATTTTCCTACAATGCTCTGCACAGCTGCATCTTACAGTGAGTAGCAGATACACATAACTTTACTACACTGTTCTGCACAGCTGTATCTTACAGTGAGTAACAGATAAACATAACTTTGCTACACTGCTCTGGATAGTTGCATCTTATAGTGAGAAGAAGATATTAAATAACTTTACTACACTGCTCTGCAAGCTGTATCTTACAGTGAGTACAAGGCATGTAGATATTAATCATAACTTTACTACACTGCTCTGCACAGCTGTATCTTACAGTGAGTAGCAGATAAACATAACTTTACTACACTGCTCTGCACAGCTGTATCTTACAGTGAGTAGCAGATATTAAAAATAACCTGACTACACTGCTCTGCACAGCTGTATCTTACAGCGAGTAGCAGATATTAAACATAACTTTGCTACACTGATCTGCATAGCTGTATCTTATAGTGAGAAGCAGATATTAAATAACTTTACTACACTGCTCTGCAAGCTGTATCTTACAGTGTGTAGAAGACATGTAGATATTAAACATATCTTTACTACACTGTTCTGCACAGCTGTAGCTTACAGTGAGTAGCAGATAAACATAACTTTACTACACTGCTCTGCACAGCTGTATCTTACAGTGAGTAGCAGATATTAAAAATAACCTGACTACACTGCTCTGCACAGCTGTATCTTACAGTGAGTAGCAGATATTACACTTAACTTTACTACACTGATCTGCACAGCTGTATCTTACAGTGAGTAGCAGATATTAAACATAACTTTACAACACCAATCCGCACAGTGGAATCTTACAGTGAGTAGCAGATATTAAACATAACTTTACTACACTGCTCTGCATAGCTGTATCTTATAGTGAGAAGCAGATATTAAATAACTTTACTACACTGCTCTGCAAGCTGTATCTTACAGTGAGTAGAAGGCATGTAGATATTAAACATAACTTTACTACACTGTTCTACACAGCGGTATCTTACAGTGAGTAGCAGATAAACATAACTTTACTACACTGCTCTGCACAGCTGTATCTTACAATGAGTAGCAGATATTTAAAAAAACCTGACTTCACTGCTCTGCACAGCTGTATCTTACAGTGTGTAGCAGATATTACACTTAACTTTACTACACTGCTCTGTACAGCTGTATCTTTCAGTGAGTAGCAGATATCAACCATAACTTTACTACACCAATCTGCACAGCTGTATCTTACAGTGAGTAGCAGATATTAAACATAACTTTACTACACTGCTCTGCCCAGCTGTATCTTTCAGTGCGTAGGAGATATTAAACATAACTTTACTATACTGCTCTGCCCAGCTGTATCTTTCAGTGAGTAGGAGCAACGCAGAACACTTTTCTGAAGTAAAGTCAGCCTAATCCCAAAGCTCTGTAAGAACAAATTGATACATTTTATTCCAAGAAGACGCATGTGGCTTTTTTCTATTGATTGAAACCTTGTATCTGTTTATAAAATAACTTGCCTTTTATAGAACTTCATGTCACAAGTCTGCTACATGTCAGAGGTGTAAATATTACACTTTGGATATGTGTTGTGAGAAGGTGGCCTGATATATGCTGTTCGCTAGTTCTAGTGTGCACCTTGTATCAGTCCAAACAACCTCTTATGGTGATAGGTTAAAGACAACCTTATGTGAAAGCTATCCTAGTGGTAGCTATGGAGAGCAGCCTTCAGGCTAAGTCTTGAAGGAATGTAAAGCAGCTTGTTTTACCAGTCTATAATCTCTTGAATGATCCAATGAAAGGACAACCACACCAGGTATATATTCAAAATATACGTATTTAAGGTTAAACACAACCCTCTAGTCTCTTTATGAGACTGTAGTTCGAAGCACTAAAGTTACAAGTGATAAAGCATCAGCAAAAGCACAAATAAACGTTTGGGCCCTAGGGCCGCACCAAACCATATACTAAAATAGTGGTATAAGAACCACAACTGAGATAGGCACTAGGCCTATTGTCTCTAGAATCGCTGGGACCCCAGGAACCACCCAAGGTAGTGACACAGGGGACCCACGGGAGCTGTATGCAGTGTGTAAACACAACCGCAGGTTCCTATTATCTTCTATGGGCAATGTCGCGGTTGGAATTTTAAAGATTAGGGACACTTCTAATTGACTCTGGACCAAACCCTTTTGGACTTAAGAAGTTCTAGGGCTAGCACCCATGAGAGCACTGGAATAATCGAGTTACCTCACCCAGGGAGGTGAGGTAACTCGATTATTGGTCTTTTGGTGTCGGGTCGCATCGTCGATTTCAATGGAAGCCTGCAAAGAACTGCTGCGGCCGTGAAGAGGAGAAGTGTCCGGAGAGATCCAAGCCTGGATCTAGGATGTAAGGAACCTGAAAGCAGAAGGGGACAGAGTCTGGGTCACTAGCCAGTGACCTAGGGCCGGATGGACCAATGCCCACAGATGTCGGGTGCTTCAGGTGAGTTGATGGGTGTCTTGACTCTTCAGCCACGAGATTCAGGAGGCGTCGATGAAGTCCACAAGCCGGATTCGAGCTGTCCCACATAGTCTGTCAAGTGCTGCGGTGTCGGCGACCAGAATGGACCCAACAAGCCTTGGTAATGGCAAGTCACAGGAATGCAGAGAAAAGACTGCGGTGCAGACCAGCAAGGTCTGAGGGACTCACCCAGTGAGGGTAAGTCAGGGCACGTCTGAAGCAACCAGGTAAGCCCAATCAGAAGAGGAGTAGCCTTCGTGGGGACCTGCTAGCCAACGGGCTAGTGATCGTGAAGGAGCCTCAAGCGATCATACTTGAAGCTGGCCCACGGGTCACTCGTGGAGTGGAAGCCACCTATCTTCGGTGCAGTAGGTGCTCAAGGCTGGGGCTACGCTGAGCCTAAAGCACAACTTCAAGGATCACTAGGAAGGTAGTGTTGCTGCAAAAGTTTACGGTGTCCAGGGGTCACGATTCCACATCACCCACGATAGCCATGGGCCTCAGCTTTTCTGTGGACTCAGGGTAGCCTCGGGGATGTCTGGAAATCTACCTCTGGGGATGCAGAGACTTCGGTGTCCGGCAGGAGCTTCAGAATTGCAGACCAGTCAGTTGCTTCTTTGGTGCCTGCCAAGCAGGGGAGTCACTCCTTGACCCCAAGGGAGATCTCTTCAGTCTTCTAGTCAGGCTAGAACGTCGAAGGTCCAGGATGTACATTGCAGAGTTTCGTCCAGGGTAATCTAAGGTCTTAGGGACTGGATTCCTATACTTATACTAAGTTTAGGGGATGGACTAACTGTAAGGCCCCACCTATGGGTGGGCAAGGAGAGAGGGGGGGGCTACACCCATATCCTTTGTCCAGTTTTGCGCCAGAGCAGGGGCAGGTAGGCCCTGAAACCGGTTTGAACTGGAGTATGCACTGGGACACCATATGTGCCCCCAGTGCAGGACTTCAAGCACCAGAGAGTGCTCCCGGACAGCCTCAATACACATCAGTCTGTCTGGGGAGGTGGGGACACCTCCCCTCGACAGGAAACCTATTGTCCAGGCCTCCCCTGCTGGAGTTTCGGTCAGCAGCAGGAGGCCAGACGCGTGTCTGTGGCAGAGGCATTCATTTTGCGATGCCAGGGCTCAGGAACGTCCTACCGGGTTTAGCCAGTGTGAACATGTCTCTCCCTCTAGAAGGGTGGAATGCTACCCCTGCCACCAGGACTGGCGCGTGTGGCCGGGGGGTAGTACTCCAAAGCGTTTGACACCAAACATGACATGTTTTGATGCGGCCATTCCAAAGTTAGCATTACCGCGAGGTTATAATGCACTTAAGAGTATATGGTATGGCTGTATCACAGAACAGCCATAAGGAAGTATTTCTGAATGCTGCAGTGGAGCTCAGCTCATGCTTGGGCACCCTCTCACATAAAACCAAGCACTCTGCCTTCAGGATTGTCAAGGCCTGCCATAGGAGTGGCTTATAGGTTTATATGTGTCTGTATAAGGTAGTTATATAGGTAGCCGATACCACAGTAAGGGGTGCAAGCACACCCTTACCCAGGCTGCAGTAGCAGACCTGTGGTGTCATTTTGGAGTGCTTCCCAGGGGTGGCATAATACATGCTTCAGCCCCTGGTAGGCCTCTGAGGTACCTATGCCCTAAGTACATAGTATACCGTATACTAGGGGCTTATAAGGCACTCCAGAATCAAATTAGTTATGTACCTAATGTACATGGAAACCATTTTAGAGAGGAAGCCGCTAGTCCGTGGTCCTGATTAGCAGGGCCACAGCCAGACTAAGGTCGAAAAACAGTGAAACACCAGCAAAAAGTTGGGGTACCCATGTGAAGCAGATCCTTCTCTCCTACGTGTGTCACGTAAACTAGGAGGCGGACAGGACAGTGTTAATGAAATGACGCCTGTGTCACCTAAAAGAAACACAACTTTGAATATTTGTGAATAACACTGTCAGTGATCGGCGGAACAGGTGTGGGTTTCTTGAAACCCATCTTTGCTCCGCAGCATTGTAATGCCTTATGTCTCAATATAAGTTACAAATGTAATCCGGCTGTGCCGGGGTGCACAAGTCTACTCCGTACAGCTGATGATTCCGCCAAAACAGTTGCCACTCCTTTCCAGACAATGACCCTTTTTTTAAATGCCTCACTCAATCCACCTTTCTGTATAATGTGGCCACCCATTGCCACATAATTCCAGAGGCCCTGGTGATGGTTAGCCTGAAGGCAGTATTCTGGCTTTCTTACACTTTCAAGAGTGAGCAGCTCACTCCCCTCTCCCGTCCCCTACCCCCTGCTGCCCCAAGGAGGCCCACCTCCCATCTCTGCCCTTCATTGAAAGTCACTCTCATGAGGATGCTGTGGGGAGACCTCTGACCCTCTGGAGGGTGGAAGAGAGAGAGCTCTAAAACATGCAGGGAGTCTCTTACCTGCTGCAGAAGGGACGCGGGACCTGGTCGCCCACTCGGTGTCTCTTATGAGGCTTCGCTGTCACCACAAAAGGTAGTCTGGCTGGTCTTTCAGTACCTGTCTGTGTGAGTGCCTCTGGGTGAGTGCCTCTCTGTGTGCGTACCTCTCTGTGTGAGTGACTCTCAGTGTGAGTGCCTATCTATGTGAGTGCCTCTTTGTGTGAGTGCCTCTCTGTGTGAGTACCTCTCCGTGTGAGTGCCTCTGTGTGAGTGCCTCTCTGTGTGCGTACCTATCTGTGTGAATGCCTCTCTGTGTGAGTGCCTCTCAGTGTGAGTGCCTATATATTTCAGTGCCTCTCTGGGTGAGTACCTCTGTGTGTGAATGCCTCTCTGAGTGAGTACCTCTCTGTGTGAGTGTCTCTCCGTGTAAATACCTCTCTGTGTGAGCACTTCTCTGTGTGAGTGCCTCTCTGTGCAAGTGCCTCTCTGTGTGAGTGTCTCTCCGTGTAAATACCTCTCTGTGTGAGCACTTCTCTGTGTGAGTGCCTCTCTGTGCAAGTGCCTCTTTGTGTGAGTGTCTCTCTGTGTGAGTGTGTCTGTGTGTGAGTGTCTCTCTGTGTGAGTGTCTCTCTGTGTGAGTGTCTCTCTGTGTGAGTGCCTCTCTGTGTGAGTGTCTTTGTGTGTGTGTCTCTGTGTGTGTGCCTCTCTGTGTGAGTGCCTCTCTGTGTGAGTGTCTCTCTGTGTGGCTCTTTCCTGGAGTGAGGCGCTGCCCTCAGAAGGAGGGCTGAGGGTGTGTGAAGAAAAAGAGGAAGGAAATGAGAGACAGTTTACAGCAGTTCAAGTGCAGACGTTGCCTCAAGCCCTGGGTCCGGCTGACCTTCAATGACTCCAGAGCTCTATAGTGCTGAAATCCTGCTCTGCTCGGTCGAGGCGCTCAGAAGAGGTGCATGTCCCACACAGGTTTGCACTTGTGGAGGATGTCTCCTGAATGCCTGGTGTGTGTGTGTGTGTGTGTGTGTGCGCTGGCACGCTCTTGGTTCAAGTATGGTCACGAAGGATGGTGTGTACAAAGAGGCTGCTGCCATGCATGGTGTGCCATGCAAAACTCTGCAGGAAGCAGGTGTGTGGCACCACACAGAGAGTGCAGCGAAGTCATGGGTGTCCAGGAACAAAAAAAGGGTTTTTAAACATCACTGGTGAGCTAATTATACACTGTTCTTCTGAAACCCCCTACAAATTACAGATTGCTCCCTGGTAGGGTGGCCAGTGATAGCAGGTAAAAATATATCCGGGTGCAAATAGCATTTCAGCTCTGTATTGGGTGTTTTTTGCATCCATTCCCAAAACTGTCAAGTCACACTATGTCTGATGGTAACAGACCACCAGGACCCTCGGGGCACCCCAGACGGTGACTTCCACTTGTCCCACTCAATGCATACTAGCCTCGAGCCCTCCTGGGCGCTCTTGGGTGAGCACATGACCCACCCAGTGCCTCTTCTCTTAAAGACCCCCAGCCCTGCTGGGGTCCTGTTAGTTGCATCGTGTGAAACACCCGATACCCCATCTCGCACTAGCTTCCAGCCCTCCTACTCTCTCTTGGACCAGCTCATGACCTACCTGATGCCTCTTCTCAAAGCCTCCAGCTTTCCCAGGGTCCTCTTGGTTGAGCTGCGTGACCTACCTGGTGCCCCACCTGGCATTGGCCTCCAGGCCTCCTGGGCTTTCTTTATTGAGTGCATGACCCACCTGATGCCTCTTCTCAAAGCCTCCAGCTTTCCCAGGGTCCTCTTGGTTGAGCCGTGTGGCCTACCTGGTGCCCCACCTGGCATTGGCCTCCAGCCCTCCTGGACTTTCTTGATTGAGTGCATGACCCACCTGATGCCGCTTCTCAAAGCCTCCAGCTTTCCCAGGGTCCTCTTGGTTGAGCAGTGTGACCCTCCCGGGGCCCCATCTCACTTTTGGCCTGCAGCCATCCTGGGCTCTCTTGGATCAGCAAATGACCCACCCAGTGCCTCTTCTCTTAAACACCCCCAGCCCTCCTGGGGTCCTGTTAGTTGAGCTGTGTGCCACCCGTTGCCCCATCTAGCACTAGCCTCCAGCCCTCCTGGGCTCTCTTGGATCAGTGTATATCCCGCCTGATGCCTCTTCTCAAAGCCTCCAGCTTTCCCAGGGTCCTCATAAATGAGAGGTGTGAGGTCACACTGGCCTCAAATTCTGTTGGGTTCTCTTGGTTGAGCTCATGACCCACCCAGGGCTCCTATCTTGCACTGGTCTCCAATCCTCCATTGTCCTTTTGACTTATTGAATGACCCACTCAATGCCTCTTCTTGTATTGTCCTCCAAACCTCATGGGCTCTTTTGGTTGAGCTGTGTGACCCACTTGGTTCCTCTTCTCTTAAAGACCCCCGGCCCTCCTGGGGTCCTGTTAGTTGCATCGTGTGACACACCCGATACCCCATCTCGCACTAGCCTCCAGCCCTCCTACTCTCTCTTGGACCAGCTCATGACCCACCTACTGCCTCTTCTCAAAGCCCTCCAACATTCCCAGGACCATCTTAGTTGAGCGGTATGCTCCACCCGGGTTCCGCATCTCACACTGGCCTCTAATCCCCCTGTGGTTCTCTTGGTTGAGCACATGATCCACCCAGTGCCTCTTCTGTTAATAACCTGCAGTTCTCTTCCTGTCCTCTTAGTTGAGCGGCATGATCCACCAGGGGCCCCATCTTGTGCTGGTCTCCAATCCTCCCGTAGTCCTCTTGGCTGATTGAATGGCCACAATGGATCTTCTTGTATCGGCCTCTAGCCCTCCTGGGCTCTCTTGGTTAAACTGTGTGAGCCATTCGGGGCCTCTTCTCTTAATGATCTCCAGTCATAATAGGCTGCTCTTAGTTGAGCTCTGTGACCCGCCGGGGGCCCCATCTTGTACTGGCCTCCAATCCTCCCGGGGTTCTCTTGGTTGGCAGTAGATGGTTTTGTTCAGGGAAATTTAGGGTGTTGAATCTGTTTTTTTTATTGTCATTTACGGTAGGATGGTCAGTAAAAGTGGACTTAGCACATGTGAGCAGGAAGGGACTGGGCCAAAAGTGCATGAGGAACTGTGAGTACAAAACCCTTTTGGCTTTGTCTGACCGACAGGTGCACACGCACATCACAACATTCAGTCAGCAACAGTGCAAAATATCTGAAGTTCAACCACTGGTTAGTCACCAATATCTACATGAACCAAAGACCCCCAATGCCTGAGATGCAGGGGAGGGGGTGCGGCCCAATCATGGAAAAAGTGGGGGCAGACACAAGTTTTATTCCAAATACAAACCACAAGGAGGAGAAAAACACGAGGAAAACATAACCATATCCTAACCATTCCAACATCCAAAGAATTGAATTTCTCAACCAAGCCTTCTTGTGCCAGCTCCTAGGCCAGGGGTCACAGTTCACACTTGCTCTCACTCTGTCCCCAACAAACCCAACAATCCGAAAAAATAATAATATTTCAATAAAAATAATTTTACAATAATATAAAATAAAACTTGAAACACAACAATAAAACACCAACATAGAACTAATGTTAAAGTAAACACAATCTTAAACTTAATTATTATATTAAAGTAGTTAAAACTAAATTATAAATTTACCATAGATATTGTGACCACAATATTATGTTAGATAATATCAATATTATGGGTAGACAATATCAATCATTATAGTTGGACCGTATCAATATTATGGTTAGATAATATATGTGAGTTGAAATTTAAGCAGAAGACTCTTTCTCTTTTACTGCGCTCTTACTTCTCCACTCTCACCAGCCGGGCCAAATTTAGACTTCCTTTCATGACAGCAACCACATCCACTTCCCTCTTTCTACATTCCGTGTCCTGCCACCGCCTCAGCCATGATGGGCACAAACCTGAAGTGGAAGTCGATCCAGTAAGCACTAGAAATGGTGAGTACCCAGTATCAGTACATCTACTGCTGATGTACGACACCAGCATTGACTCTACAGACTAGAGGAGAGGTTACTTGCAAGCATCAATACACTCTGACAACATGCGATTGAATCCTTTTGACAAACCCATTAGACTGCGGATGATACAGGGACACACTTGGATGCTTGTCCCTCAACTATGGAGGAAAGTAATTATTCGTCTGACATGAAGTGAAACCTGTTTTCAGAAACAAGATCATCGGGAAATCCTTCAGTGAAAAAGTTATTCACAAGGATATTTATGATTGCACTGGTGCAAGAACCTTGCAAACGTTTTACCTCAGCTCACTTTTAAAACGTATCATCTAATACCAATGCACAGTCCTGCTACTTTAAGCAAAGGGCAGAATGATTCCAAGAACCCGCAATGTCTGATTTGCACCAGGGTTCTATAAGACTTATCGCTGGATGAACACTCCACACACCCTTCGATCTGGAGATTGGCATCCCCGTTCATTATGCATGGGTGACATTTAAATGAAAGGGACGTGACTTGAATCGTTTCATGAATTTCGCATTACACTTGCTCGGTGAGATTCCGGAAATGACGCCGTCATGCCTCTTCGTGTAATTACATGCCATTTGCGGTAAAACATATAACAGTGAACGCAGGGGAACAATAAAATGAAAGTAGCCGGTGTCTGCAGTGCTTTGGACCTTTTGCAGGTTTTTTCTGAGTCAAACCCGTATGAAATGTAGAGCAAAACGACAGATTTACATTTTGCATAAGTACTTATAATTATCAGTAAATCTGCATCAGTTTAGAGAAATTTTTCAAAATTATGTGAAATCAAACTGCGCAAATTTTACACACCCTTACTGTCCATGCAGAGGCACCGATACAAATCTCTGACCCTGAGACAAATCGCATGCCATTCAAAAGCCTCGTACATATAGAGTACTCCGGTGCCAGGCTCACGACGCATCGCATTTGGGTTCCGTGCTTTGTGAGTGTGGCACCTAAATGTCTTGTACATATAGAGTATTCCGGTGCCAGGCTCACGACGCATCGCATTTGGGTTCCGTACTTTGTACGTGTGGCACCTAAATGTCTTGTACATATAGAGTATTCCGGTGCCAGGCTCACGACGCATCGCATTTGGGTTCCGTACTTTGTACGTGTGGCACCTAAATGCCTTGTACATACAGAGTATTCCGGTGCCAGGCTCACGACGCATCGCATTTGGGTTCCGTACTTTGTAAGTGTGGCACCTAAATGTCTTGTACATATAGAGTATTCCGGTGCCAGGCTCACGACGCATCGCATTTGGGTTCTGTACTTTGTAAGTGTGGCACCTAAATGGCATGTACATATAGAGTATTTCGGTGCCAGGCTCACGACGCATCGCATTTGGGTTCCGTACTTTGTACGTGTGGCATCTGAATGTCTTGTACATATAGAGTATTTCGGTGCCAGGCTCACGACGCATCGCATTTGGGTTCCGTACTTTGTACGTGTGGCACCTAAATGTCTTGTACATACAGAGTATTCCGGTGCCAGGCTCACGACGCATCGCATTTGGGTTCCGTACTTTGTAAGTGTGGCACCTAAATGTCTTGTACATATAGAGTATTCCGGTGCCAGGCTCACGACGCATCGCATTTAGGTTCCGGGCTTTGTAAGTGTGGTACCTAAATGTCTTGTACAGATAGAGTATTCCGGTGCCAGGCTCACGACGCATCGCATTTGGGTTCCGTACTTTGTAAGTGTGGCACCTAAATGGCATGTACATATAGAGTATTCCGGTGCCAGGCTCACGACGCATCGCATTTGGGTTCTGTACTTTGTACGTGTGGCACCTAAATGGCATGTACATATAGAGTATTTCGGTGCCAGGCTCACGACGCATCGCATTTGGGTTCCGTACTTTGTACGTGTGGCACCTAAATGTCTTGTACATACAGAGTATTCCGGTGCCAGGCTCACGACGCATCGCATTTGGGTTCCGTACTTTGTAAGTGTGGCACCTAAATGTCTTGTACATATAGAGTATTCCGGTGCCAGGCTCACGACGCATCGCATTTAGGTTCCGGGCTTTGTAAATGTGGCACCTAAATGTCTTGTACATATAGAGTATTCCGGTGCCAGGCTCACGACGCATCGCATTTGGATTCTGTACTTTGTAAGTGTGGCACCTAAATGGCATGTACATATAGAGTATTTCGGTGCCAGGCTCACGACGCATCGCATTTGGGTTCCGTACTTTGTACGTGTGGCACCTAAATGTCTTGTACATACAGAGTATTCCGGTGCCAGGCTCACGACGCATCGCATTTGGGTTCCGGGCTTTGTAAGTGTGGCATCTGAATGACTTGTACATATAGAGTATTCCGGTGCCAGGCTCACGACGCATCGCATTTGGGTTCCGTACTTTGTATGTGTGGCACCTAAATGTCTTGTACATACAGAGTATTCCGGTGCCAGGCTCACGACGCATCGCATTTGGGTTCCGTACTTTGTAAGTGTGGCACCTAAATGTCTTGTACATATAAAGTATTCCGGTGCCAGGCTCACGACGCATCGCATTTAGGTTCCGGGCTTTGTAAGTGTGGTACCTAAATGTCTTGTACATATAGAGTATTCCGGTGCCAGGCTCACGACGCATCGCATTTGGGTTCCGTAATTTGTAAGTGTGGCACCTAAATGGCATGTACATATAGAGTATTCCGGTGCCAGGCTCACGACGCATCGCATTTGGGTTCTGTACTTTGTAAGTGTGGCACCTAAATGGCATGTACATATAGAGTATTTCGGTACCAGGCTCACGATGCATCGCATTTGGGTTCCGTACTTTGTACGTGTGGCACCTAAATGTCTTGTACATACAGAGTATTCCGGTGCCAGGCTCACGACGCATCGCATTTGGGTTCCGTACTTTGTAAGTGTGGCACCTAAATGTCTTGTACATATAGAGTATTCCGGTGCCAGGCTCACGACGCATCGCATTTAGGTTCCGGGCTTTGTAAATGTGGCACCTAAATGTCTTGTACATATAGAGTATTCCGGTGCCAGGCTCACGACGCATCGCATTTGGGTTCTGTACTTTTTAAGTGTGGCACCTAAATGGCATGTACATATAGAGTATTTCGGTGCCAGGCTCACGACGCATCGCATTTGGGTTCCGTACTTTGTACGTGTGGCACCTAAATGTCTTGTACATACAGAGTATTCCGGTGCCAGGCTCACGACGCATCGCATTTGGGTTCCGGGCTTTGTAAGTGTGGCATCTGAATGACTTGTACATATAGAGTATTCCGGTGCCAGGCTCACGACGCATCGCATTTGGGTTCCGTACTTTGTACGTGTGGCACCTAAATGTCTTGTACATACAGAGTATTCCGGTGCCAGGCTCACGACGCATTGCACTTGGGTTCCGTACTTTGTAAGTGTGGCACCTAAATGTCTTGTACATATAGAGTATTCCGGTGCCAGGCTCACGACGCATCGCATTTAGGTTCCGGGCTTTGTAAGTGTGGCACCTAAATGTCTTGTACATATAGAGTATTCCGGTGCCAGGCTCACGACGCATCGCATTTGGGTTCCGTACTTTCTAAGTGTGGCATCTCAATGGCATGTACATATAGAGTATTCCGGTGCCAGGCTCACGACGCATCGCATTTGGGTTCTGTACTTTGTAAGTGTGGCACCTAAATGGCATGTACATATAGAGTATTTCGGTGCCAGGCTCACGACGCATCGCATTTGGGTTCCGTACTTTGTACGTGTGGCACCTAAATGTCTTGTACATACAGAGTATTCCGGTGCCAGGCTCACGACGCATCGCATTTGGGTTCCGTACTTTGTAAGTGTGGCACCTAAATGTCTTGTACATATAGAGTATTCCGGTGCCAGGCTCACGACGCATCGCATTTAGGTTCCGGGCTTTGTAAGTGTGGCACCTAAATGTCTTGTACATATAGAGTATTCCGGTGCCAGGCTCACGACGCATCGCATTTGGGTTCTGTACTTTGTAAGTGTGGCACCTAAATGGCATGTACATATAGAGTATTTCGGTGCCAGGCTCATGACGCATCGCATTTGGGTTCCGTACTTTGTACGTGTGGCACCTAAATGTCTTGTACATACAGAGTATTCCGGTGCCAGGCTCACGACGCATCGCATTTGGGTTCCGGGCATTGTAAGTGTGGCATCTGAATGACTTGTAAATATAGAGTATTCCGGTGCCAGGCTCACGACGCATCGCATTTGGGTTCCGTACTTTGTACGTGTGGCACCTAAATGTCTTGTACATACAGAGTATTCCGGTGCCAGGCTCACGACGCATCGCATTTGGGTTCCGTACATTGTAAGTGTGGCACCTAAATGTCTTGTACATATAGAGTATTCCGGTGCCAGGCTCACGACGCATCGCATTTGGGTTCTGTACTTTGTAAGTGTGGCACCTAAATGGCATGTACATATAGAGTATTTCGGTGCCAGGCTCACGACGCATCGCATTTAGGTTCGGTACTTTGTAAGTGTGGCACCTAAATGTCTTGTACATATAGAGTATTCCGGTGCCAGGCTCACGACGCATCGCATTTGGGTTCCGTACTTTGTAAGTGTGGCACCTAAATGTCTTGTACTCATAGAGTACTCCGGTGCCAGCCTCACGACGCATCGCATTTGGGTTCCGTACTTTGTACGTGTGGCACCTAAATGGCTTGTACATATAGAGTATTCCGGTGCCAGGTTCACGATGCATCGCATTTAGGTTCTGTACTTTGTAAGTGTGGCACCTAAATGTCTTGTACATATAGAGTATTCCGGTGCCAGGCTCACGACGCATCGCATTTAGGTTCCGGGCTTTGTAAGTGTGGCACCTAAATGTCTTGTACATATAGAGTATTCCGGTGGCAGGCTCACGACGCATCGCATTTCGGTTCGGTACTTTGTAAGTGTGGCACCTAAATGTCTTGTACATATAGAGTATTCCGGTGCCAGGCTCACGACGCATCGCATTTGGGTTCCGTGCTTTGTAAGTGTGGCACCTAAATGTCTTGTACATATAGAGCACTCCGGTGCCAGGCTCACGACGCATCGCATTTGGGTTCCGTACTTTGTATGTGTGGCACCTAAATGTCTTGTACATATAGAGTATTCCGGCGCCAGGCTCACGACGCATCGCATCTGGGTTCCGTGCTTTGTAAGTGTGGCACCTAAATGTCTTGTACATATAGAGTATTCCGGTGCCAGGCTCACGACGCATGGCATCTGTTTTCCGTGCTTTGTAAGTGTGGCACCTAAATGTCTTGTACATATAGAGTATTCCGGTGCCAGGCTCACGACGCATCGCATTTGGGTTCCGTACTTTGTACGTGTGGCACCTAAATGTCTTGTACATATAGAGTACTCCAGTGCCAGGCCCACGACTTATCGCATTTGGGTTCCGTACTTTGTACGTGTGGCACCTAAATGTCTTGTACATATAGAGTACTCCGGTGCCAGGCCCACGACGCATCGCATTTGGGTTCCGTACTTTGTACGTGTGGCACCTAAATGTCTTGTACATATAGAGTACTCCGGTGCCAGGCCCACGACGCATCGCATTTGGGTTCCGTACTTTGTACGTGTGGCACCTAAATGTCTTGTACATATAGAGTACTCCGGTGCCAGGCCCACGACGCATCGCATTTGGGATCCGTACTTTGTACGTGTGGCACCTAAATGTCTTGTACATATAGAGTACTCCGGTGCCAGGCCCACGACGCATCGCATTTGGGTTCCGTACTTTGTACATGTAGCATCTAAATGTCTTGTACATAGAGAGTACACTGGTGCCTGCCTCACGACGCATCGCATTTGGGTTCCGGGCTTTGTAAGTGTGGCACCTAAATGTCTTGTACATATAGAGTACACCGGTGCCTGCCTCACGACGCATCGCATTTGGGTTCCGGGCTTTGTAAGTGTGGCACCTAAATGTCTTGTACATATAGAGTATTCCGGTGCCAGGCTCACGACGCATCGCATTTAGGTTCGGTACTTTGTAAGTGTGGCACCTAAATGTCTTGTACATATAGAGTATTCCGGTGCCAGGCTCACGACGCATCGCATTTGGGTTCCGTACTTTGTAAGTGTGGCACCTAAATGTCTTGTACTCATAGAGTACTCGGGTGCCAGCCTCACGACGCATCGCATTTGGGTTCCGTACTTTGTACGTGTGGCACCTAAATGGCTTGTACATATAGAGTATTCCGGTGCCAGGTTCACGATGCATCGCATTTAGGTTCTGTACTTTGTAAGTGTGGCACCTAAATGTCTTTTACATATAGAGTATTCCGGTGCCAGGCTCACGACGCATCGCATTTAGGTTCCGGGCTTTGTAAGTGTGGCACCTAAATGTCTTGTACATATAGAGTATTCCGGTGCCAGGCTCACGACGCATCGCATTTAGGTTCGGTACTTTGTAAGTGTGGCACCTAAATGTCTTGTACATATAGAGTATTCTGGTGCCAGGCTCACGACGCATCGCATTTGGGTTCCGTGCTTTGTAAGTGTGGCACCTAAATGTCTTGTACATATAGAGCACTCCGGTGCCAGGCTCACGACGCATCGCATTTGGGTTCTGTACTTTGTATGTGTGGCACCTAAATGTCTTGTACATATAGAGTATTCCGGTGCCAGGCTCACGACGCATCGCATCTGGGTTCCGTGCTTTGTAAGTGTGGCACCTAAATGTCTTGTACATATAGAGTATTCCGGTGCCAGGCTCACGACGCATGGCGTCTGTTTTCCGTGCTTTGTAAGTGTGGCACCTAAATGTCTTGTACATATAGAGTATTCCGGTGCCAGGCTCACGACGCATTGCATTTGGGTTCCGTACTTTGTATGTGTGGCACCTAAATGTCTTGTACATATAGAGTACTCCGGTGCCAGGCCCACGACGCATCGCATTTGGGTTCCGTACTTTGTACGTGTGGCACCTAAATGTCTTGTACATATAGAGGACTTCGGTGCCAGGCCCACGACGCATCGCATTTGGGTTCCGTACTTTGTACGTGTGGCACCTAAATGTCTTGTACATATAGAGTACTCCGGTGCCAGGCCCACGACGCATCGCATTTGGGTTCCGTACTTTGTACGTGTGGCACCTAAATGTCTTGTACATATAGAGTACTCCGGTGCCAGGCCCACGACGCATCGCATTTGGGTTCCGTACTTTGTACGTGTGGCACCTAAATGTCTTGTACATATAGAGTACTCCGGTGCCAGGCCCACGACGCACCGCATTTGGGTTCCGTACTTTGTACGTGTGGCACCTAAATGTCTTGTACATATAGAGTATTCCGGTGCCAGGCTCACGACGCATGGCATTTGTTTTCCGTGCTTTGTAAGTGTGGCACCTAAATGTCTTGTACATATAGAGTATTCCGGTGCCAGGCTCACGAGGCATCGCATTTGGGTTCCGTGCTTTGTAAGTGTGGCACCTAAATGTCTTGTACATATAGAGCACTCCGGTGCCAGGCCCACGACGCATCGCATTTGGGTTCCGTACTTTGTACGTGTGGCACCTAAATGTCTTGTACATATAGAGTATTCCGGTGCCAGGCTCACGACGCATGGCATTTGTTTTCCGTGCTTTGTAAGTGTGGCACCTAAATGTCTTGTACATATAGAGTATTCCGGTGCCAGGCTCACGAGGCATCGCATTTGGGTTCCGTGCTTTGTAAGTGTGGCACCTAAATGTCTTGTACATATAGAGCACTCCAGTGCCAGGCCCACGACGCATCGCATTTGGGTTCCGTACTTTGTACGTGTGGCACCTAAATGTCTTGTACATATAGAGTATTCCGGTGCCAGGCTCACGACGCATGGCATTTGTTTTCTGTGCTTTGTAAGTGTGGCACCTAAATGTCTTGTACATATAGAGTATTCCGGTGCCAGGCTCACGAGGCATCGCATTTGGGTTCCGTGCTTTGTAAGTGTGGCACCTAAATGTCTTGTACATATAGAGCACTCCGGTGCCAGGCTCACGACGCATCGCATTTGGGTTCCGTACTTTGTACGTGTGGCACCTAAATGTCTTGTACATATAGAGTATTCCGGTGCCAGGCTCACGACGCATCGCATTTAGGTTCCGTGCTTTGTAAGTGTGGCACCTAAATGTCTTGCACATATAGAGTATTCCGGTGCCAGGCTCACGACGCATCGCATCTGGGTTCTGGGCTTTGTAAGTGTGGCACCTAAATGTCTTGCGTGTGCAATGTCAACACCGGGTCTCGTGATGCCCGGAGGAGGAACCTTCTTGTCCCCATTAAATAGAACCTCATCAGGCAAGGAGGATTCCTAAGGCACTGTTCAAAGGGTTTCAAAACCTCAAGAAGATTATTTTCCTGGTCGCCATCAACAATTTATGGCGACCAAGAGCATCAATGCATTGAGTCCAAACCTTCCTTGAGAGAGTTCCCCCCGAGTCACCGGCTCAGATCAGGGGCAGCAGCGGGACCCCCTCCCCAGACTCTGGCTCTCCACACTCTCTTCACAGGAGCAAGGGATGAAAGAGAAACACGCCTCTCATTTCTAGCGCCGCGCGTGGGAGTAGCAGTGAATTGATGTTCCAGTAACTGTACAGTGAGTTCTTGCAAGGTGCTGGTTTCCTCGATATAATATTTAGCGGACAATGACGCGACCGAAGCGCAAACTCGCAATCAATCCTACACAAATGAGCAAAATACACCGAGTACCCAAGCCCTGGCTGATCCATCTCTTCCAATCATCGGTATGACGTGTCTCTCTTTGCAGGATCTGGAGTTCAAAACCCACAGTCAGCTCATCGTTGACGTACATGTGGGACACAAAGGGCCCTAAATCCTTGTGTCAGGTCACGAGACATGTTTGGGGCAAGAGACTGTGAGTTTGAAGGGGATGGAGCACAGGGCAGTCCAAAATACACCCTGCCACTCAAAAAGCGACATTGTCCAGACTCACGTGCACAGCCCCAGCCCCTAAAGCACCGTCATTAGCAGGAACATGTCTGGGTCAATAGAGGCAAATCCAGTATTTTAACCCCACCTCTGCAGAAGCCCCTTATCTGGCAAAAGCATTTTTGTGACTCTTCGATTATCGCGATAGTTCACGCTCACTTGCACCAGGTGAGCCCTGCACCTTGTTAGTTATGTCTCATGTATATTACCCGTTGTTGTCTCCTTGGTAACTTTGGGGCATATTATCAAGGACGGCGTTAAAATTATCGCCGCTTTAGCGGCAGAAAACTGCCGCTAAAGGGGTGATAATGGGCTTGATAATATGCCCTTGAGAATTCCTGGGTGGGGACACACACGTGCTGCTACCCTCCCTAGGTGGCCTGGTGGCCCTGCCGAGGAGCCATCTCCCTTGAGATTAGCTGTGTGAGGTCAGGTTAACAACCGCACGTGGTGGCACAATCTGAGCTTCTCCCACACAATATCTATCAACCCCCTGCAGCTTAGGGAATTGGGCCAGGAACTTCTTCAGGTCTTTTGTGACTGAAATATTACTTTGAGGATAGTTCACTGGTTCTGCTCCCGCCATGACCTCTAAAGATTTGTATGCGGCGTGTTTTGTATCTTGTTTGAGGCATGGCGCATACAAAGAGGTTCAATCCTGATGTGTTATGTTGTGTTATGTGTATTTGTAAAGCCTACAGCTCACCCAGAGCTTATCCTGGCGCTGAAAGACGAGCAGTGTGGGCCGAGCCAGGATGGAGAACGCACGACAGCCCGGTCTGGTGCTGCGTTTGCGGGGAGGGGCAGTAGGACACCTCTGAGTAGAAGCGACTCAATCAATTATTTTCAATCAATTATTTGTGAAGCGCGGCAAATAACCCGCGAGGCTCTCAAAGGTTGCTGCTTGCTTTGTGGTGACTTGATCCTTAGAACCGCCAGGTCTTGAGTCCTTAGAACCGCCAGGTCTTGAGTCCTTAGAACCGCCAGGTCTTGAGTCCTTAGAACCGCCAGGTCTTGAGTCCTTAGAACCGCGACGTCTTGAGTCCTTAGAACCGCCAGGTCTTGAGCCCTTAGAACAGTCAGCCAGGTCTTGAGTCCTTAGAACAGCCAGGTCTTGAGTCCTTAGAACAGCCAGGTCTTGAGCCTTTAGAACCGCCAGGTCTTGAGTCCTTAGAACAGCCAGGTCTTGAGTCCTTAGAACAGCCAGGTCTTGAGCCTTTAGAACCGCCAGGTCTTGAGTCCTTAGAACAGCCAGGTCTTGAGCCCTTAGAACCGCCAGGTCTTGAGTCCTTAGAACCGCCAGGTCTTGAGTCCTTAGAACAGCCAGGTCTTGAGCCCTTAGAACCGCCAGGTCTTGAGTCCTTAGAACCGCCAGGTCTTGAGTCCTTAGAACAGCCAGGTCTTGAGCCCTTAGAACCGCCAGGTCTTGAGTCCTTAGAACCGTCAGGTCTTGAGTCCTTAGAACAGTCAGTCAGGTCTTGAGTCCTTAGAACAGCCAGGTCTTGAGTCCTTAGAACAGCCAGGTCTTGAGTCCTTAGAACCGCCAGGTCTTGAGTCCTTAGAACCGCCAGGTCTTGAGTCCTTAGAACAGCCAGGTCTTGAGTCCTTAGAACCGCCAGGTCTTGAGTCCTTAGAACCGCCAGGTCTTGAGTCCTTAGAACAGCCAGGTCTTGAGTCCACACCTGAGCGATGGGCGGTCCTGAGTGAGGTGCAGGTTCTTCCAGGCTTTGGCCGCCAGGTGCAAGAAAGAGGGAGGCATATTGGAGGCTGTTGCTGGAAGGTCATGCATAGGTGTCGCTTAGGTTTGTGGAGGTTTACGTGGTTATTGAGGTACGTGGGACCAAATCATGCCAGAGGACAAGTTTACTGGGATACAATGCTGATCCGAAAGGCATCTTTGGCAAAGTTAGCAGCAAAGCGGCCAATTGAGGCTGTTAAATATGTTGCTGTAAAACTAGCTGAAGAGCCACAAACAGGAAGGTCGGGGTTTTACTCTGAATAAAGGTGAATTTTTAATGGTGTTTTTTTTGACAAAGTGTAACTGGATTTGAGTTTAACACCGAAATGAAGTGTTAGGTTGAGTCACATCATCAGCGCCGCCTCAGTGCCAGGCCCTCATGCCCAGTGCTGGTCCCCTGTGAGTGACTACCCGCAGCCCGGCACCTCCTGGCAGGGCGGGGGCCAGGCCCGGTTCTAGCGTGTGCCCACCCAGACATGAGCTTTGGCCCTCACAGTGAATCTGCCAACGATAATAAAACATGTACTGATAACTCTGGTGGTGTATGCGCCTGCTGCAGAGCAATCATGTTGTCTGTTGGTAGTTTCTAAATGCAGATAAACTGAATTTTATGTGGATAGCTCAGTGGGTTACAGCCTGGAGACACTGCACGTTGCGCCTTCTTCCCACCTCCTGAATAATCAACACGAAGAGGCCGTTTACGTCATAAATGGGGCTGAAAGTGGGGAGATTTGCACATCAAAAGAAAGTCGAGGCTTGTGTGAAACTTAATAGGATACAAAGCGAGACAGTATAGCCCATCGTGTCAATGCGCCTGCTGCTGCTGGGTGCAACATTCAGCTAACTGGACCAGCTTTGCCTTGCATCCCTCTGAGTTTGAAATGGGCACTGTGAATTTGGGGTGAGATGTACCCACAGATGACCTAGTCCTGTATGGTCGTCCCCTGAGAATGAGTTACAGTGTGAAACAATGCCGCGGCGCTCGCCTAAATCCTTCTAGACAGCACTCCCCATTCAAACCAACATCCTTCAAGAGGGCATTTTAATTTAAAATAAACACAGGATTTACTGCAGCACTGCCCCCTACAGGTACAAACAAACAGACAAAAATATACATAAAAACCAATAACTTTTGACTTTTTACAAAGTCATGCAATTGATAACACAGATCAAAAACATTGATTTGCCTTTTTTACGCAGGTACTGTCAGTCCAAAAGTCTGTCTACTCAGTGCTTTTCATTGGCACGCTGCATCTATCACTTTACACCCAACAAGCCCTTCACAACCAATGGCAGGCCGCAACACTGATGTGGACATGTGGGGAAGACATCATTATGGGCAGTCATGTTCCTTCATTGCATGGCCTCTGTGCTGGGAGCCCGCACAGTGGGTGTGTCTTTTTAAGTGCTTTCTGGGAACGGGTGGCGGACTGGGTCTCTCTGAAGGAGAGCCAGAGGGCTCACACTGCAGAAATGCTTATTTTCTTTTATATGGTGCATATGTAGTCTGAGTTTACGTCAGAGCCCTTTAATAAAAGGCACAATAGACACTGTACATTATGTACATTCAGAGCCGAAACACCTAAATCAGGATGCCTCATCAGAAGTAGTGAGTGCGATATAAATATATTGCCATCCACACGTGTCCTCATCACAGAAGTGTTCTCTCGATGAACGAAGGTTGTGAGTGAAGGATTTGAAGACCCGCAGGATGAGGGAGCGTCATGGCCAGAAGAGGCGCGAGATTTAAAACAAGCATTTGCAATGCAATAGATCTTGCATTTGCTAGAGCTTGAGCTGTTGGCATTGTAAATTACAATGCCTTTTATTTATGTGTTGGTTTTTAAAACATAAATAAAAGGCATTGCATTTGCAATGCCGATAGCTTAACCTCTTGCAAATGCGAGACCTATTGCATTGCACATGCGTGTTTATTTAATTAGCAGTCGGGTCATAAGGGCTACTGTGGAACATACTTTAAAGTGTGTGCTAATTATATTTACAGCTATATTCAATGTTTCAAGTTTGGAGGTGATTTTACTAATGTTTTTTACCGGGAATAATGAAACTGGAACCGGATGGTGGCTGGTATGGGGCTGGGGACCAAGGCCAGCTGTGAGATAAGGTGTAATGGAGAGGGGCGGTGGAAAAGTGGATAATCAAGCCTGGAAAGGAGTGCGCTGCAGAGTCCGGGGTCAGGTGGAGGTAGGTATGAAGAGGGATTCTCCCTGAAGGCTGGCACTGAGGGAGCCTGTAAGGGAGTGCACTGCAGAGTCCGGGATCAGGTGGAGGTAGGTATGAGGAGGGATTCTCCCTGAAGGCTGGCACAGAGGGAGCCTGTAAGGGAGTGCGCTGCAGAGTCCGTGGTCAGGTGGAGGTAGTAATGAAGAGGGATTCTCCCTGAAGGCTGGCACAGAGGGAGCCTGTAAGGGAGTGCGCTGCAGAGTCCGGGGTCAGGTGGTGGTAGTAATGAAGAGGGATTCTCTCTGAAGGCTCGCACAGAGGGAGCCTGTAAGGGAGTGCGCTGCAGAGTCAGGGGACAGGTGGAGGTAGTAATGAAGACGGATTCTCCCTGAAGGCTCGCACAGAGGGAGCCTGTAAGGGAGTGCGTTGCAGAGTCCGGTGTCAGGTGGAGGTAGTAATGAAGAGGGATTCTCCCTGAAGGCTGGCACTGAGGGAGCCTGTAAGGGAGTGCACTGCAGAGTCCGGGATCAGGTGGAGGTAGGTATGAGGAGGGATTCTCCCTGAAGGCTGGCACAGAGGGAGCCTGTAAGGGAGTGCGCTGCAGAGTCCGTGGTCAGGTGGAGGTAGTAATGAAGAGGGATTCTCCCTGAAGGCTGGCACAGAGGGAGCCTGTAAGGGAGTGCGCTGCAGAGTCCGGGGTCAGGTGGTGGTAGTAATGAAGAGGGATTCTCTCTGAAGGCTCGCACAGAGGGAGCCTGTAAGGGAGTGCGCTGCAGAGTCAGGGGACAGGTGGAGGTAGTAATGAAGAGAGATCCTCCCTGAAGGCTCGCACAGAGGGAGCCTGTAAGGGAGTGTGCTGCAGAGTTAGGGGTCAGGGGAGGTAGTAATGAAGAGGGATTCTCTCTGAAGGCTCGCACGGGGGGAGCCTGTAAGGGAGTGCGCTGCAGAGTCAGGGGTCAGGTGGAGGTAGTAATGAAGAGGGATCCTCCCTGAAGGCTCGCACAGAGGGAGCCTGTAAGGGAGTGCGCTGCAGAGTCTGGGGACAGGTGGAGGTAGTAATGAAGAGGGATTTTCCCTGAAGGCTCGCAGAGAGGGAGCCTGTAAGGGAGTGCGTTGCAGAGACCGGGGTCAGGTGGAGGTAGTAATGAAGAGGGATTTTCCCTGAAGGCTCGCAGAGAGGGAGCCTGTAAGGGAGTGCGTTGCAGAGACCGGGGTCAGGTGGAGGTAGTAATGAAGAGGGATCCTCCCTGAAGGCTCTCACAGAGAGAGCCTGTAAGGGAGTGCGTTGCAGAGTCCAGGTCAGGTGGAGGTAGGTATGAGGAGGGATTCTCCCTGAAGGCTCTCACAGAGAGAGCCTGTAAGGGAGTGCGTTGCAGAGTCCGGGGTCAGGTGGGGGTAGGTATGAGGAGGGACCCTCCCTGAAGGTTCACAGAGAGGGAGCCCGGGAAGTGTCACTTGCCTGATACTCCCACCTCAGAAACCTCCTCTTCCCATCAAAGGGACATTACATGGAAAAAAACACTTTGAGAGTGATAACATTTAGAAAGAGATTTGGAAAAAAGTGTATTTTACTGGGCCTTGTAAGACAAAGGAGAGATAAAGGAGGGCCCTGAAGCCGGCCTGGCTGGACATGTAAGCGACAAATCGGGCCCGCAGTGGCCCACCGAATGCACCTTCGGCCCACCCAAATAAAAAGTCCTGGAGCCAGGCCTGGCGGGGGCACTGAGGCAGCACTTGAGTGGGCACGCCTGCTGCAGGACATGGCTGTTCCTTCAGGCCACAGCTTGGAAGGAAAGTTTAAAGATAGTATTTATTTTTAGTCACAGCCGGTGGAAGGGCCGGTTAACTGCAGTTCTGGGCGTTTGCAAGGCTGGCATGCAGAGACGTTTTAATGCAGGGGCAAAGTGGGCTCTGGCTCAGGGCCCCAGCCTTTCAAGGGGCCCCCTGACAGAGTCAGCTCCGTTCTCCAGAGTTTTGCCCTAATGACCTTGAATATTTCTTAACCCCTTCGCCGCGGCGCTGGGGGGGGTTTGGGGGCAGCGCGGTGGTGCTGTGCTCGTGACGGAACCACTCCGTCACGAGCCACGGTTGAGCTGTGCTCATGACGGAGTGGTTCCGTCATGTCTCCACCCACTGCGCTAATCGCCCGCACAGGCGGGGAATTAGCGCCGCGTGGGCGGAGCAGCCGCCAACGGCCACAGCATGACGGAACCACTTCGTCATGAGCACAGCGCAACCGTGGCTCGTGACGGAGTGGTTCCGTCACGAGCACAGCGCAACCATGGCTCATGACGGAGTGGTTCCGTCATGAGCGGGAAAGGGGTTAAACAGATTATTTTAAATACTGTTTTCCTTTAATTTATTTTTTATGTACCTGATGTGTGAGTCTAGTACAGCCATTTTGCAGAGAAATGTTGTGTTTGTTTCATGAAATATACATAAAAAAAGTTTCTTTTAGATCACAACAAGGCCTAACATATAAGAAATGGGAGGGCATCACAGAGATTATTTGCAGTAATAATGGTGAGCTGCTGCTGTGTTACAATATTGAAAACACACATAACTAGATTTAAACTCATTTAGGGCCTCATTTATGAGAAGTGATGCATCGCTGTGTGAAAACAGGGATGCGTCACTTCTTAGTGCACCCTCCTTGCGACATGATGGATGAGTCATATTTACTGTATGATGCATTATGTCACAAGGAGTTACAGATACGTCAGTATTTCTGACAAATCTGTAGGTGCAAAAGTGATGCATTGCTGGGGTGTGTCTGAAAATAGACGCAAGTCCAGCAATGTGTCCTTTCACATGTGGCAAGCCCCATGTGAAAGGGCATGCATCAGTCTTACGCCTGCTGTGAGGCAGGTGTAAGATATTGACGCAATGGCGTCCTAGAAGTGGCGCACTGAGTTCTCAAAGATTTCAATGTGCCACTTCTATGAGGCTTTTTGCGGGGGAAAACCCACCCTGCATACATTGTACCTGGCGCAGGCATAATGTGGTGCAGGCAGATCTTTTGGCCACCAAGAGCTCCAGTCAGGCGTTTCTGGATTATTTTATGTTATGTTAGTGGGTTTATAAAGCTGTGACAGCTGCCCCAGCAAAGAGGCGTCCCGGCACTGACAGCAATGAGGTGACCAAGATCAGGGAGGGCCCAAGGAGGCCTACGAAGTGGGAAAGAGAAAGGTTTTGATGGCTTACCTAAATTCGAGGTAATTATGGAGCCCCCACATGTGGGCCGGCAGCGTGTTCCAAAGGATGGCCGCTCTGTTCCGAAAAGAACTACCTCCGGCACGAACCCTCCTAAGCAGGGGGGCCACCACCAGGTGTTGTCCCATGGAGCGGAGCTGGTAGGAGGGAACATAAGGTAGAAGCAAGTCAGTCAATATATTAGGAGAGGCAAATTTCAGAACTTTAAAGGCTATACAGAGAGCCTTGAACTCAATCCGCCTAGCCACAGGCAGCCAGTGGGGACGGCGAATAGCGTTTGTCACTGAGCAGGCTCTGTGCATACCGAGGAGAGATCTTGCGGCCGCATTCTGAACTCTCTGTAGCCTATGTATTTTTGTCTTGTTTGCTCCCAGATACAGTGAGCTAGCGTAATCAAGTCTTGACATAATCAAGGCCTGGATTATAATTTGCCTGGTGGGAGCATCAAAGAAGCCCAGAATGGGTATGAGTCCCCGCAACAACCCAAAGCAGGTTCCCGCCACCTTTTTCATTTGAGTCTGGAAGTTAAGGGAATCATCCATCCAAACCCCTAAGTTCTTCACTGCCTGCTTGGGGGAAGGGCTGTGCCTAGGCTCTTGGGCCACCAGAGCTCATTCCATAGACCATGGTCCTTTCCCATCAACAACACCTCCGACTTGTTGGCATTAAGTTGGAGACAGTTGGCGGTCATCCACTCGGCGACTACCCCAAGATCGCCTTGAAATTTAAAAGCATCCTGCTTAGAGTCTCTCGAGAGAGCCACCACCAACTATGTGTCGTCGGCATAGGAGACCATGGTCAGCCCTCTGCTCTTGTCTACTGTGGCCAGAGGTTGTACATATAGATTGAAAAGCAGAGGGCTCAGGGAAGAGCCCTGTGGCACCCCTTGCTTGATGGGAAAGATGCCAGAGGTATACGGGGGAGCTATCACCTGAAACATCCTATCAGCAAGGAATGAGGCCAGCCACTTCAGGGCTGAACCAACAATTCCAGCCTTCTCCAGGCATCGCAACAGAATGGCGTGGAACACTGAATCAAACGCGGCACTGAGATCCAGAAGGATCAGTGCCGATGTCTGCCCAGCATCCAAAGCTGTCCAAAGATGTTCTGTCACTGCCAAGAGCACCGACTCTGTGCTGTGGCCAGGGCGAAAGCCATTTTGGGAAGGGTCAAGCCTGTTGTTGGAATTGAGGTGATCCGTGAGGAGGGAGTTAATATAATATTACCAAAGAAAACAACTTCAGTTTTGTCAGAATTGCACTTCAGCTGATTGATCTTAAGTCAGTTAAAAACCTTTGTGAGGCAAGACCTAATCATTGCCCCGTCAAAGTTGGTTCCTTTTTCACATGTAAAAATCAGCTGAGTGTCATCAGCATAGGAAACAATTTTGGCACCCTCTTCCTCTACCAGAAATGCAAGGGGGATAAATATGTATTAAAAAGGGTAGGACTGAGAATGGAGCCCTGAGAGACACCTACATTCATGGCCGGAACCGGGGCTGGGAAAGGGAGGAGCCAGATGTCCTGAGATCTATTTGCCAAAAAGGACGACATCCATGTTAAGGCGGTCCTCCCCAGGCCGATGTTAGCAAGTCTCTCCAGGAGCTTCTCATGTGGGACCGTATCGAAGGCTGCCGACAGATCGAGCAGTATCAGAACAGCCTTGCCTCCCTGGTCCAGCTTACCTTTGACAAATTCAGTTACTTCCATCAGAGCGGACTCCGTACTGTAGTTTGCCCTAAAACCGGATTGGGACTCAGGAAGGAGCTTCCCATCTTCAATGTGTTTTTGGAGGGCCTTGTTTACATGCTTCTCTAATACTTTGGAGAGGTCTGGAAGAAGGGAGATTGGCCTGTAGTTGGCAGGGTCCGTCGGTTTGGCGGCAGCTTTTTTTTCAGTGGGCGAATCTTAGCATTCTTCCATAAATTTGGCACGTTGCCTGAGGGGAGGGAAGCATTAAAGAGCTGGTTTACCATGGGGTTTATGGTGGGAGCTAATAGGTTCAGGATATTCACTGGACATAGGTCGGTAGGAGAGTTGGAGTTAATGCTTTGGAGAAGGGTCAGTGACTCTTCAAGCTGAAACTCCGGTAAAGCTAGTAAGATGGAGGATCCAAGAGATAGAAGGTCAGTTCTTCCTCTGAGATGTTAGTGAAGGCTTGTTGGATCATGGAGATCTTTTTGTGGAAGAATTGAGCTATTTGCTTAGACCATACTTCCATGCATGGCCCTTCCTTTGTGCCGACTTTTGGTGCGGTAAAGGATTTAACTATGCTAAAGATTTCCTTACTCTTATTTTGGGCCTTTTCAATCTTGGTTTTAAAGAAGTTTTTCTTGGCTGCCTTCACAAGAATGTAATGAGCTTTTAAGGTGTCTTTATACACCTTCCTGGCTTCAGGTAGATAGGATTTACGCCATTTCTGTTCCATTTTTCTACAATTTCTTTTGCTAGATCTGAGGGAATCGTTAAACCATGGAGCTGGTGGGACCAACCACTTTGAGGAGCGGGAAAATACCGGTACCGCTGCACCAATGTTGGTTCAGAGCCATGAATCTATTGAGAGGGCGTCCGAGTCGTCAGCTAGACAGCTCTGGTGAGGAACGACCGAGGGAGTCTGCTAACATCGGGATGGATATTTTATGGAACGTCCTGTAATTAGGGACCCTCTGCCCTGCGTTAGCCCGAGGGGCTGTGGCAGAGTTGGGAATGACGAATTTTAATAAGAGGTGGTCAGACCAGGTAATGGGAAGAGGTAGGCTTACTGATATGTCAAAGTTGTGAAAGATTTGGTCTAGGGTATGGCCCTTTCTCATGGGTGGGCGAAGAAATAAATGGAAACATGTTGCAGGCCTGCAGCGTCTCCAACAAGGAAATTGTTTGAGGGTCATTTCATTTCATTAAACGTTATTCGGTGTGTAGAAACAACCATAAAGGTATACAGAAAATACAGTACATCGCGAGTAGTTCATAACCTAGAAACTCATAAAATGTCATTAAAAAGATAGTACAATTACATCAAACCATCAAGAATTCAGCGCTCCATGGGAATAATTATGCTTTTACGTATATTGAGTGCATTTATAATAAAAAGCGCCATGTTAAAACAGACCCTAGCATCGCTGAGCTCGGACAAACATTTTGCTGCAGCAAGATGTGATCCACCACCGAATGCGAGCAAAAGTGGTTTAAGGTAGTAAATTCTGAAGCCAGTATAAAATTAGCAAAGCAACATAAAGTGCGCTGTGCTCTCTTTACTTTGTCCATCGCATGGGCACGGAAACGTGTTTGAGGGACAGGATTTTTATGGGAAAAGCAACCAAATGATGGACAATACCCAATCTTAGTCTAACTAGGAGAAAGCGATGCATGGGTTTGTGTATATAGGTCAGCTAATCCTGGCAGCCCTGTACTTGGTTAAGCATTAGATAGAACATAACTGATGGTTTCTTATTCTCACTAACTAGCCGGGTTTCCCTTCTAATATTCATATATAAGTTTCTCTGATGGACAATTTACTAAGTGATAAAACTTGAAGGGGTTATTCTGGATTGACATATTAAACATTTTGCTATACACAGAATTGATATAGCTTAGCCAAGGGATCATAATGGCGTTGTCTAATTTAAGACTGTCTTGGATAATTGCTTTGGTAAAGCTGGTTTTGTCTTTGGACCACAGAGAATGCCAAAGCAATAGGGGGCGTGATGCAACTACATCTGTGAGGTACTGTAGTCCGACTTCTCTGTGAATAATCTCAGATGAAGCCGAGGTAGGCAGACAAAGTAAGCGTTTTAGGAAACCATTTTCCTTAGTCTGCAAAAATGTACTATTAAAATAACCCCATACACCAGCCCCATATGTTGCAATGGATAAAACCCTTGCCTTATAAATTTCAGTCATCTCCTTAACTGGTCTGGAGCCCAACTTGGCAGAGAATCTAAAAATGCCATGTGTACTTCTGTCCATTTTACTCTTAACATTAATGAGTTCACGAGTCCAGGAGCCATTACCAGAGAAGATAATGCCCAAGTAACAAAATTATTCAACAGAAGCCACTGGTAATTTATCCAAAAGGAATGATCTACATTTTTTAACCTTGGACCGACATGCCATTGTGTAAGTTTTACTTTTGTTAATGACCAGTTTCCGTGCACCAATAAAATCCCCAAAAGCATCCCTTAGACTTTGCAACCCCAGAGGGGTCCTGGCCGGCAGGACGGCATCATCTGCGTACTGTAGTATCGGAATGGGGCACCCATCCCCTTGTGGGACATCAGCATGGACAGTTTGCAAAGTCTGATCCACCCCATTAATAAATAAATAAAAAGAAATAGGGGCTAAAACACAACCTTGTCGAATGCTACATTTAACTGCAAAATTATTAGTGCTTTCTCCCAGAGAAGCGTTGCGCTATAGGGGACCCCCTCTAAAGGCTAGGGAGAAGAGGGGAAAGAACCAGAGACCACTAAATATGCTCCCTAGTAGCCTATCTATTCCTTACATCAAGGACTTGCTCTCTCTTGAGCTATCTCATGCATATAGTCACAAAAGTGACACTTGACATTTAAATTTTCATTACTTTTATTATTTCATTGCTTTATATATTTTATAACATTTCACTTTTCTTTTTCTTTTATGTATATCTTTCTTTCATTCAAATACAAAAAACTGATTATGAAAGTTCGTACAAAAAACAAAATCATCACAATAATTACATAAAATTTCACATGCACAAATCCACAAATAGAAAAACAACCCCTGGACTAACTTCAATAAATACATCCATATCACAGCCATTCGAACACATACATACTCTCACAAACTTCATACAACCAGCATCTGAACATGGTAGAGGTTATGTGTGACGCAGAAAACCTCCAAGACCAAATAGATTTTTATGTTCAGCGAACAAGGCTCAACATAAGGTCGAAGCGCGTTTCGGCGGTATATGAAGAGTAGTTAGACCACCTTCATCAGGACCTTTCCAGATACCCACATCAATATCACAGCAACGAGGGGACAGGGTCAAAGGATTTATGGAAAATTGACAAATGGCAGCTATTCGTATAGTCTCATTATAAGCGAAAGAATCCTCCCTATATTTCCAAGGCAAGTTCCTTAGCAAATGCGTAGTTTCAATATGTATTTGTCCTGGGGCTCAATGCGCGAGGAAGCCAAGCTTTTTCCAAAAGTTGTTGATAGGCAAGACCATAGAAGACCTTCTACGTTTTCTTTCATCAATTTGTATTCCTCAGTCGATTTTTTTCTTCCCCCACTTATATCTGTTAGAGTTTCAGAGTTGTTACACGACTCGTGCGTTCTGCTTCTCAAAGTACGGATGTCTGCACGCGATGGCCCACAGTTTTCCAATTGAGAACCATAATTGCTTACCAAATTCTCATACAGTCTGGCCAGGAAGCTCACAATTGGTCTAGAGCAGTGGTCTTCAAACTTTTTTGCTCGGAGCCCCCAAAGCAAAATGTTTTGGAGTCGGGCCCCCCTGCAAAACTTTATGGCAAGGATCGGAAAACAGGAGATGCAGGGCTGAGTGCAGAGGCAGAGCTTTTGAGATCATATCATGGATACTTGTTTTTTTGTTGCTCATTATCCACAATAAATGTGAAACATATAATAGGGAAAATCATCAAACAATAACAGAAATTGACTAAAAACTGTTCTCTCCATAATTTGGTTATTGTGAGCCCCTCACACTCCTGGGCTCCAATGCTACTGCACTTATTGCACTAATGATAGCTGAGGCCCTAAGTAGAAGTCTACCCTTCTCTGCCTCTTTCACAACTTACCGACCATGGCCATCACTCCAATCTTGAATCAGGTTATCCATCCCTATTTTGGTTTTTGGAGGGATGACCTGGCCCAAGGGCATTAGAAAACTTTACAAAAGCACCATATACATTACACAAACACTATTTCATATTCATTCATCATATATTTTTTTTAGTTTAGGCATTGGACGATTAAATGATTTGAGTTGCTCTGACATGAGGACCTGAACTAGGTTCCAAAGTAGGCAGCTCTCGCCATTAGGCTACAACTCCTCCCTTTCAGAATAAAAGAGCTCCAGCGTGTTGCCCCCACCTTTTTGCAGCAAAGGTGCTCTCATCTCTATATGAAAGGTCCTTTTCAAAGCTTGACTAGTATGCTTTTTGCTATATTTGGGTATTAAACCGGTATTAATGAGGTGAAACCTATGCCCAGATAGTTTTTACCAAATGTAAAAATAACAAAATGACAAAATAACAAAATAAATGTATGACAAAATGTGCTGTATAACATCACATAATTTTCCTTTTCTTCCCACATAATTTAGTCAACCCTACCACATAATTTGATCCTCCCCTGCCGCATAATTCCGGTGAGCCTGGCTTTAATTGGCCTCATGACGCTGGACCCTATGCAACTGGGTAAGCAACACACACAAAAGCTGCTGAGGAGCTAATATATGCTCTAACTGTTGGAGTCAGAGTGCTTTTTACCACAGGCATGGAAGTTGTAGCTCTATAAATGCACTAGTTACTATTTCCCACTGTAAAAACCAGGATTCAAATCGGCGACTCTCTGGTAAGACAGAAATCTGCAGTTATTGCTTTAGCCAACTGAGGTTTATAACATAAGACGGTATATTTTCAAAACATTTGTTTCATTTGCTTTGTTTTTTCATTTATTGTGTGTGCGTGTCTGAAGACATGTGGTCTAGGGGCACCCATACCAAGCAAGGTAGTCCAAAGAGTGACGTGATCTACTGGATCAAAAGCGCTGTTCAAGCCAGCGAAACAAAGATATAATCTTCCACCTTTGGCGCGAGTATACTTGCCTATAAGCAGGTCAAGATTCACGCATTGCTCGATAGACCCTAGGGCTTTCCGGAAACCAAACCGCGCAGGTGAGAGAATTGAACAGTCCCAAGCCCATTCTTCTAATCTTTTCAGTAATACCTTGCTCATCACTTTAACAGACAAGTCTAACAATGAAATTGGTCTGTAATTTTTGGGGTCTGATTTATTGCCCTACTTATGAATATGAGCTATGATAGATGCACCCCAAGTAAGAGGAGGCATTGATTCTGCAGCCATATTAAAAACTCTAGTTAAAATTGGTGCCCATAAACTAACATTTTGCTTAAAAACATCCACTGGTACCCTGTCCAGGCCCAGTGCTTTCCCCCTTTGCTTTCATTCAGTGCCCAAACCACTTCCTGTAAGGTATTTATTTATTTGAAAGATTTTATGTAGCACTGGCTAGACCCGGAAGTATCAGAGCGCTTTACATGAGTATCAGACCATAGTTGCAGGTTCCATCGTTACAAAGGTTACACAGTTATTCGAGCATAGCTACATAGTTACATGTTCAGTCGAGACAAACAATAAGGGCATATGCGTAAGGGAAAAAGCAGGCAAGGGGAGTGATTCAGAGGGGAGGGGGTAGGAGATGGGGAAGTAGACAGCGAATGAAGGAGGAAAAGAGGAGGGGGAGGGTGAGAGAGTAATAGCTGCGTCCAAAGTCCAGTAAGCTGTGATCCCAGGGCAAGTGTATCATTCCCCTAACTCAGATGCGAGAGGCTCCCTTTACACAGTTGTCTCTCTCAGAGGGGTCTCTGAGACTTCAAGGCCTACCTACTGGATCCTTCCCCAAAAAGGGGAGAGGGAGTGCTTTGGTAAGGGGCGTCATACCATGCCTCAGCTGTGCGTGGTTCCCTTGACGCTGTGGACTCTCTCAGAGGGTTCACTGAGACTCCAGAGTAAGAATATTAGATCTTTCTCCAACAAGGGGTGAAGGAGTGCTTAGTCAAAGGGCAACAAGGGACAGGGGGCTAGGAGGAGGGTCGGAACTGGCAGGTCAACAGAGGGGGAACAAACGGCAATAGAAAATCGCATTAATTACAGAAAGATAACACCTACAATACCCGGATAAATTAGCGATCCAGTAAAAGACAGGATCCACTAAAGGCAAGGGTCAGGGAGAACAAAGGGAGGGAGTCAGTGAGTTGAAGAGTCCCACAAGAAAGATCCGTGTTAAGCTTGGTATATTTCGCTAGGTCGTGGACCATTTCCAGGTTCCTGAGTATCATGTCCATTATGCTGGTACCTTCACCTTTAATATCCAGAGGTAACGATGGATTTATCAACTGGCCCCTTTTTAGAGTGGGCACCGATTCTGCTACAGGGAGATTAAAGATACTAGTGAAGTGCACCACCCAAGCCTCGCAGGTGACATGCCAGGAAGTCAGGAAGGGAATCATCCTTTAAAAAAGACGAGTTAACAGTGTCCCAAAAATAACTTACTATCCCTTATCTCCGCCGCTTGAGTCAGTTTTGACCAGGCTATTTCCTGCAAATCTTTTTTCCTTGCTAGAGGTAACTCTCTTTGTTTAAATCTAAGAGATTTAACCAGTAGGCTATCTCTAGGTTGTTTGAGGGTCTTTTCCATTGTCCATATGTAAATTGAAATCTCCCAGAATAAGGCAGTTGTTGTATTTTAAGTCCAGGGAGGTGGTGGCTGTATTAAATGTAGTAATAAAATTTCCAATTGCACCGAGAGGTCTGTAAATCAGAAAACCAGCTATGCTATGATGGGGGGATAAGGTAGAGCAGAAGCCTAAGGACTCTGCACCCTCGATGTTTTCCATTGGGATGGGAGAGCAGTCTAGTTTTTTATTGTAAATTATGGTGACACCGCCCCCCTTCGCACTCAGTCTGTCCCTCCAAAGGATATTATAACCCGTAGGAATGGCCGAGGTGATAGTAGGGTTGGAGGCTTCAGACAGGCAGGTCTCAGTGAGAAATAAAAGATCAGGCTGTTCGTCTAAAAGTAGGTCATAAATGTGTGGTTCATGCTTTTGCATAGAGCAACAATTTAAAAGGGTGAACTTTAAGTCCTCTGTTTTCTTATTGTTTTTACACTTATTGTTGCGTGGGAGGATCTTGGGTGCGAGTTTCCTGGGCTGGAGGAGAGACCAGTTGCACTTATTGCATTGAAAGTCTACCTCCAAGCTCATATCAGCCGCTGTACACTGACATAATGGTAGCTGCCTAAGGCTAAGCAGTTTTCCCTATTGTAATATAGTGGAAGAAACTCACCGGAGGGGAACTGGGCAGCATGGCTGGCGCCGGACGCCTCCGCGAAGCTGACGGGCGCAGACGCGCTTGTCTGTTTGCATCGGAAATATATAGGCTAATGCCTGTGATGCAAACTGGATCACTAACGCAGCTGAGGAAGCGGAAACTGCGTGGGCGGTAGTGAGGAGCCCGGTAGTAGCTCCAGCCCTCCGCACAATCTGCGTATAATCCGTGGCGGACCAGGACTGGAGGAAAAGCGAGATGCGAATCGGAGCAGCTAAGGAGGTGTAGGCAAGCAGAATCAAGTAAAGTGCAAGTGCGCGTATGTAGGAGAAATTGTTAAAAAGCATAGAGTAATTCAGCCACACATATACAATTTAAAAAGTATTAAAAACCTAGTAGCAGGGCAGGATACACTAAATCCTGACACTGTCAGCTGTGTGCGTCAGTTTGCAGCGGGACTATATAGGCTAATGCCTATGATGCAAACTGGATCGCTACCGCAGCTGAGGAAGCGGAAGCTGGGTGGGAAACAGGGGCTCAAATTGGATCATGAATTCAAAGCTGTTCTGAAAAGGGGCCGCCAAAATATGTTTGGCCCAGGGTCCCCAAAATCCTTAAGATGTCCCTGCTGGCATGGCTGTGCCCTGTACACAGCTGGCATCGCTCATTTGTGGCTGACTTTACCCCATCCCTTCCGGCCATCTTCAGACATTAGACTGTTAGGAAATCTACCTGCCGAACACCCAGTTCTCTCCTGAGCCTCCAGATGTCCAATGAGGCACCGGCTGCACTGCTGATGTGCAGAGCTCTGTCACTGACTACAAACACACACAGGCGGCGCTCAGTGCCTCTGGCCCCCTGAAGCCCCTCATTGGCTCACACCCTCCCTGCACAGCCTCACCCAGGGCCACTGACTGCAAACACACACAGGCGGCGCTCAGTGCCTCCGGCCCCCTGAAGCCCCTCATTGGCTCACATCCTCCCTGCACAGCCTCACCCAGGGCCACTGACTGCAAACACACACAGGCGGCGCTCAGTGCCTCCGGCCCCCTGAAGGCCCTCATTGACTCACACCCTCCCTGCACAGCCTCACCCAGGGCCACTGACTGCAAACACACACAGGCGGCGCTCAGTGCCTCCGGCCCCCTGAAGCCCCTCATTGGCTCACATCCTCCCTGCACAGCCTCATCCAGGGCCACTGACTGCAAACACACACAGGCGGCGCTCAGTGCCTCCGGCCCCCTGAAGGCCCTCATTGACTCACACCCTCCCTGCACAGCCTCACCCAGGGCCACTGACTGCAAACACGCACAGGCAGTGCTCATAGTGCCAATATCGGCAACTGTAGTTTTTTGTGTTGCTCCTCCTGCAACACAAAATAACATGTTAGAAATCCTAACCCCCCCTCACTCCTTGTACCTCCGGCTGCCGGGTAAGCGGAGGGGTGGGCAAGGCGAGACGTAGAGGGACAAGAGGGCGAACATCGTGCGGGGACAGCCTAAATACCCTTGTCCCCTCCCCCTTCCCCAGGAGTGGGTCCGCCGGACATCTTCCCTGGCCGTGGCCCAGGGACTAGAGTGGTGCCTCCAGTGCCTTCCTGTGGCACTAAGGTGGCCGCCCTTTTAGGGGGGGCTGCTGCGCATCTCCCCCCGGGCAGCCTTGCATAGTGCCAATATCGGCAACTGTAGTCACATAACACACATGATACATCAATAAACCACACAACACTTTTGTAAGTGGAGAAATATTGCTGCAGGTTTATTAGCATAACCAATATGCAAACATGGTGGGTTATCTTACGGGCGATCCGATCCCAGGGCAGGCCAACCCCTATGCCGCCTGCCCGTCTGATAAGCCTAAATTACACCGTGGCATTCGCCAAATGGTGCATACCAAATCTTGGGAGGGGCCACCCCCTCCCATCCGTGGACCACCAGTCCACTTGCTTACTCACGCCCCCCCCGAAAGAGGTGGGCGGAGCGTATTATGGCAGCCCCCGGTTGCTCAGACCCACAACCGCCCGTAGGACTAACGGGGCGCCGTAGTTCTTCCAGGGGACAACCTAAGACATCCCTGGGTATCCTGGCTTAGCACCACGCTGTGCTGCTGCATGAAGTACCCCTTGGTATCTGCAGACTCTGGATCGCCCTGTAACTCCTCCACAGCCTTGGGAGTGGCCACCGTCACTACCATGGCCCCCCACCAAGGTAGACCTATTTACTTACAACCTGCTGCAGCCCAAAGCTTCCCCTAGATCCAGTAGGAAAAGATCCATGCCTAAACTAGAGAGGTGCACCCCATCTCCCTCCAGGCACCGTGTGTGGACTCGGCGTGTATAAGACCTTGCCTGCCTCTATAGCTTCCCCCGAGGGCCTTGCCCTCCCAAACTTCTGCTAGCCTACCAGGGAGCAGACAGGACAGCATGACCCAGGGGGGAACCAAAGCATAAATACCTCTTTATGTTGAATACTGGGAATGCGAATAGTACTCCTGCTACTTTGTAGCCCAAATATGTTTCCCAGGAGTTTCCCCAAATTATATGGACCAAATCGCCCCCGTTGGAAGGCCACTTCCACAACCTGCATAGCTGCCAGCCAGTGCTGGAGGGTGGGAGAAGTTACCCGTTACCTTCACTCACATCACTGGTACCTGTTGCGTCGAACTCAAGGACGGGCTACTAAGTGAGCTTACCAGGCTCTGCCCTAGAACCAGAGGTCAGGCCCCAGCCCCTCTAAGTTCGCTACGTCACCTGCCTGATAACACGACTCCCAGGGCAGACCACTGGCCTCTAACCCCTGCTTGGCCATACCTGAGCTAAAACACCTTTGAAAAGCATGACAACAGACTAAACCTAACAATGCATACTGAATGTTCCTGACACTGCCAAGGAACATGCGCATAACTGAAGCAACTGGCAACATGCCCAAAAAGTATCAATGTAGCCTGCTATGAATGCAACCTGTGCTCTTGTGGCTATCCGTATTAGAGCTCCCTCCCACAAGCAGCCCTAACCAGGCAACCCGCACCCTCTTGGCACTGGCACCCTCCCGCCCCAGCTGCCCTAGAGTGCCCGTTCGTGTGTAGCCACAACCTTACGTTTTATCACTGGCGGTATAACAGGATATGATGACCTCAGCTGACTCTACTGCTGAGTGCCCGTTGCACCATCGCAACTATGTCTTTGCCTAAACCGTGTCTGGCTGCAAAGGTTGATGACATTGCCAGCCCCAGTCCCGGGCGAAAATAGAAGCTTTACAGCTGCCGGTGCTATCGACGGTACACGTAGCCTGATGGAACAGAATGCAGTTCCCTTACTCTTGTTGAGCACGAACCCACAACCAAATGCTCACCATGGTTCAATACCTGCCTGCTAATAATCATTTCCTTGAGGAATGTTGACAAATCTATTTCTGCAATGGAACTACCTAGCAGCCTGCACCATTCTGCCAGTGCCGAAAAGACCTTTGTCATGCTGCCTGGCCTAATCATTCTGGCCCTGCTCTAGAAGCGCCCACCTCGGCCTTAGGTCAAACAATTCGCCAATAACATAGCTTAGCAGAGTGTGCTGCCGGGTTCTGCCTCCTCATCCATCGCAACCAATTATGAATCAACCCTCATCCGGCCCTGCAGCAAGCAGGACTAGGACTCAAAGCGTCACACCAGGACTCACAGTCACAACCCCCGGAACGGACGCGCCCCCCCCAACCTACTGATCCCCAGACCGCCTGCATACTGCTCACCGTAAGGCTGCGAAGAGAGGCTGTTGATTTAAAAAACACTTTTAGCTGAACAATAGACAGACCCGACAGGGAGCATCATACGAAATGAGGTCAGGACCACCGCACCCGCCTGTGGATCATCCCCGGTGAATTTTGTCATGACCCCTCCTAAGCCCTTGGAGATCACCATCAACAACCGGTGTCAGGCACCCAGCGGGACCTTCGAATCCCAGATACTCTCAAAGTCCTTGCCACCTGGCGGCGCTCCCTGCTGCAGGAATCTTGCTGCCCCACAACTCAACCCTCTTGCCCCGTTGGAAATTAAAACGCTGAAATTGTGTGATCACCTCTCGTGTGGGGGGGGGTCGGTGGAACGTAAACATGCGTCCCGAATGTAAATATACACCAAGGTGTGCAGGCATAGAATCAGAACATAACCATGCTTGAGCATAGGACCTTGAATACAAACTGAGACCTATATAATATGCGTGGTGCACTGCCGCACAGCTTGACCCCTCAGATCCACTTCACAAACCTTGGAAGCAAGCCTTTGCTGGTTGCCCTCAGATCCTAGCCGTGCACACCTCACCCAGGAATTTCCCTTACTAATGGAGCATTTGTCCTACTGCTAACCGGCTTACCGCTCAGTGTCCCAGGACATGAAATGCTAAATCCAACATATAATCTACGTTCTCCGACCGCAAGCGAAAGGATAATGTGTTCACCAACCAATGTAAACTAACCTTGCAAGGCGAGACGTCGAGGGACAAGAGGGTGAACATCGCGCGGGGACAGCCTAAATACCCTTGTCCCCTCCCCCTTCCCAGGAAGTGGGTCCGCCAGATATCCTCCCTGGCCGTGGCCCAGGGACTAGACTGGTGCCTCCAGTGCCTTCCTGTGGCACTAAGGCGGCCGCCCTTTTGGGGGGGGCTGCTGCGCAACCCCCCTGGGCAGCCTTGCAGTTCCTCTGGCCCCCTGAAGGCCCTCATTGGCTCACACCCTTCCTGCACAGCCTCACCCAGGGCCACTGACTGCAAACACACCAGACATGCCAACCCTCCCGATTCAGGCGGGAGAATACCGATTTCAAGGCTAGACTACCGCCTCCCGATTCCTGTAAGCAAAAACCCGATTCCTCGGGGTTTCAGCTGACAGGGCTTGGTAATGTGTAACGTGCTAATTCTTTCAGCAATAGTCAGAGGCGATGCAGGGGCTCTAGAAGGGGTGAAAAACTACCAAAGCCCCATTAACAAGAGAATGGTCTTTTAAAGACCTGTGAAGTACTCGGGGCGGCTGTGTGGGTGCCCGGGAAGCTGTTACAGCCGGGATGCCACACACGAGGGAGGAGGGGGGGGGGGGTGTATGCACTGCCAGCAACCTGCTAGGCCAGTGCACAACACTTGCATCACCCTCTCTCTGCCTGCCACTGCGCTCCATGCTTCTCTCTGCCTGCCACTGCGCTCCATGCTTCTCTCTGCCTGCCACTGCGCTCCATGCTTCTCTCTGCCTGCCATTGCGCTCCATGCTTCTCTCTGCCTGCCACTGCGCTCCATGCTTCTCTCTGCCTGCCACTGCGCTCCATGCTTCTCTCTGTCTGCCATTGCGCTCCATGCTTCTCTCTACCTGCCACTGCGCTCCATGCTTCTCTCTGCCTGCCACTGCGCTCCATGCTTCTCTCTGCCTGCCACTGCGCTCCATGCTTCTCTCTGCCTGCCACTGCGCTCCATGCTTCTCTCTGCCTGCCACTGCGCTCCATGCTTCTCTCTGCCTGCCATTGCGCTCCATGCTTCTCTCTGCCTGCCACTGCGCTCCATGCTTCTCTCTGCCTGCCACTGCGCTCCATGCTTCTCTCTGCCTGCCGTTGCGCTCCATGCTTCTCTCTACCTGTCACTGCGCTCCATGCTTCTCTCTGCCTGCCACTGCGCTCCATGCTTCTCTCTGCCTGCCACTGCGCTCCATGCTTTTCTCTGCCTGCCACTGCGCTCCATGCTTCTCTCTGCCTGCCACTGCGCTCCATGCTTCTCTCTGCCTGCCACTGCGCTCCATGCTTCTCTCTGCCTGCCATTGCGCTCCATGCTTCTCTCTGCCTGCCACTGCGCTCCATGCTTCTCTCTGCCTGCCACTGCGCTCCATGCTTCTCTCTGCCTGCCACTGCGCTCCATGCTTCTGAAAGGTAAGAAAAAAACGTGCATTTGCGTTTCAAAAGGCCGCTCCTGCAGCAGCCACTTCCAAAGCCCATACATGACAGGAACCCGAGTCAATGCTCTTCTGAAATGTTGGCATGTATGACACACACAGGCGGCGCTCAGTGCCTCCGGCCCCCTGAAACCCCTCATTGGCTCACACCCTCCCTGCACAGCCTCACCCAGGGCCACTGACTGCAAACACACACAGGCGGCGCTCAGTGCCTCCGGTCCCCCGAAGCCCCTCATTGGCTCACACCCTCCCTGCCCAGCCTCACCCAGGGCCACTGACTGCAAACAGGAAGTCTGCGCGCCGGGGGGGATTCTCACGGCTGCAGCGCTTCCGGTTGGGTGTTTTGCAATGCTGTTTCTTCCTCTATTCTATGGCTCAGCATTTCACTTCTGACATAAAAATACAAAATGCAGTTTTATACGAAAAGTAGTTGTTCATATTTAGGAAGCAGCAGCAGGTAGCTCTCCACACACAATTAACAGCTTGGCTGTGAGCTCTGTTCCTTACATGAAAAGACTCGCAGGTCTTTCATTTACTTAAGGTTTGCTCATAGGCGACAAGTGTTCCAAGCTCAGTGACCGACGGGTTTCACCCACTAGCTGACTCCCTGTCACTCAGGCAGCCCACGGAGCGCTCATTGGAGCAGAGATAGATCTGCCCGTCTGAACCTACTAATCAGACCCGGCAGGGAGTCTGGCTGGCGCAACCCTTCAGTGGCCTCTGTGCGCATCTCTCTCAGTTTCACCTGCCCACAGTGCCAGCCCTTTAGATTCCCTCTGTGTGCGTCTCTCTCAGTTTCACCTGCCCACAGTGCCAGCCCTTTAGATTCCCTCTGTGTGCGTCTCTCTCAGTTTCACCTGCCCACAGTGCCAGCCCTTTAGATTCCCTCTGTGTGCGTCTCTCTCAGTTTCACCTGCCCACTGTGCCAGCCCTTCAGTGGCCTCTGTGCACGTCTCTGTCAGTTTCACCTGCCCACAGTGCCAGCCCTTTAGTTTCCCTCTGTGCGCGTCTCTCCATTTCTCCTGCTCACAGTGCCAGCCCTTAAGTGGCCTCTGTGCACGTCTCTCTCAGTTTCATCTGCTCACAGTGCCAGCCCTAAAGTGGCCTCTGTGCGCGTCTCTCCATTTCTCCTGCTCACAGTGCCAGCCCATCAGTGGCCTCTGTGCGCATCTCTCTCAGTTTCATCTGCTCACAGTGCCAGCCCTTTAGTGGCCTCTGTGCGCGTCTCTCTCAGTTTCATTTACCCACAGTGCCAGCCCTAAAGTGGCCTCTGTGCGCGTCTCTCCATTTCTCCTGCTCACAGTGCCAGCCCTTAAGTAGCCTCTGAGCACGTCTCTCTCTGTTTCACCTGCCCACAGTGCCAGCCCTTAAGTGGCCTCTGAGCACGTCTCTCTCAGTTTCACCTGCCCACAGTGCCAGCCCTTTAGATTCCCTCTGTGTGCGTCTCTCTCAGTTTCACCTGCCCACAGTGCCAGCCCTTCAGTGGCCTCTGTGCACGTCTCTGTCAGTTTCACCTGCCCACAGTGCCAGCCCTTCAGTGGCCTCTGTGCGGATCTCTGTCAGTTTCACCTGCCCACAGTGCCATCCCTTCAGTAGCCTCTGTGCACGTCTCTCTCAGTTTCACCTGCCCACAGTGCCAGCCCTTAAGTGGCCTCTGCGCACGTCTCTCTCAGTTTCTCCTGCCCACAGTGCCTGCCTTTCACTGGCCTCTCTCAGTTTCACCTCACAGTGCCAGTCATCAGTGGCCTCTCCCAGTTTCACCTGCCCACAGTGCCAGTCCTTCAGTGTCCGGATGTGCACATATCTCTCAGTTTCACCGCCCCACAGTGCCAGTCTGTCCGAGGGAGCACGCTGATCCCTGTCCAGTTTTCACTCTCCATGTGCTAGAGCCAGGGTTACTCATAGTACGGCCCGCGGGCCGCTGGCGGCCCGCATGACCTTCATTGGCCGCCCGCGGACCTTGTTCGATTACATGCCGCAGTTCCTTCCTTGGAGTAAACAGGGAAGATGGCCGCAGGAGCAAACGTTGTGAATACGCTTGAATACGTATTCACAACGTTTCCTCCTGCGGCCATCGTCTCTGCTTACTGCTTCCCTCTGATTGGCCTGCCTGCCTCCGAGTCACACACGGAACCGGCGAGTTAGTGCAACGAAGAGACCTCAGAGGGAGGCTAGGAACGCACCGCCATTGAAAGTGAGAGAGGCGTGTAGTCCGGAAGAGGCAGAGCTAAAAGGATTCCTCGTAGTCGCCTGGAAGAGTGCCTGAGGAGAGTTGCGTGTGGATGGGGGTTGTTGTGGTTAAAGATGTTTATGGAGCAGTGAAAAGAGGCTGGGTTAAAACCCGAGCTTAGTCAAGCGTCGAGTAGACGCTGGAGCGCAGCCTCTTCTCTCCTGAAACTGAGTTGCTTTCGAGGTAGAGTGGCATCTCTCAGTCAATTCATCCCCATTTGGAGGTTGTCACCTACTCATTGGACTCGGTGGCATACCTCAAATAATCAAAATGACCGCTTACACCTCCCTACACGGGAGCATTTCCCTGTAAAATGCTTATTCTCCAACGCTATAACACCCCCAAACTGCTCAATGTCACCCTCGTCGCAGATTCAGCATGTTTCTTGTGTAGTTCATGCCTTCAAATAAAAATGCATTATCAAAATGTGCTCTTTGTAGTTGCATCTGATTGTGAAATACAGCATTGTCTAATGTTTTGAAAGGTTTTTTTTTTTACTCTAGCTCCGCCCCCCACTGATCCCGCCCCCACTGACTCCACCCCTACCAGTGCGGCCCTCGGCCACTAACCACTCTGTAATTTTGGCCCCCGACAGAAAGTTTGTGAGTACCCCTGTGCTAGACAGTGCACCATTGAGACCGCGTGACTGTGTCCTACTGATAAGAGTGTTGCCATTGGTCAATGTTGTTGATATGCCCCCAAATGCGTTTCAGCGTGCGCAATGAAATTTGTTTTATTTGTTTACATTACTCTGGTTGGCCGTGACCCCGAGTTTACTATCCCTCACCCTGCCCCTCCCCCGCCCCGCCCCGCCCCACGGCACTCCCTCCATGGGCTGCTTGTGGGAGGGTGTCACAGTACTTTACATAACAGCACATGTTATACAGAGACAATAAATCAGTCTACGGGGAATGTCACATAAGCCAATGAGGATTACAAGGTGTAGGAATCACGTCATCCATACTGGGGGGCAGTATATTTTACGGGGGTTTGGTCTGGAAATGCACAAACTCAGGTTTTAAAGAGTACTCCAGAGGTTTGGGGGTCAGCTTTACTGATAAAAATGTATAACTGCCCAAAATTAGAATAATGGAAGAATGGAGAAGTTCTAACTATATCACAAAACAAAAACACATGTATGTTTGCACGCAGCTCTTTGATGACAGTTCATAGGTCACTGTCCTGTTAGGATACTAACTTCTGAACTGCGACTAGCACAAGGATCTCTGTGACAGCGGCAGTAACCCACTGAGCTATTCCCATAAAATTCAGTTTATCTGCATTTAAAAATTACCAACAGACACATGGCTGCTCTGCAGCAGGATCATAAATCACCAGTTATCTGAGTTTTTTTTATTGTTGTTGTACATCGGTGGCAGATTCACTGCGAGGGCCAAGGCTCGTGTGTGGGTGGGCCAGCTTCATGTTTGGGTGGGCCTGGCCCACCCGGCCCACCCTCTAGAACCGAGCCGGGGTTGGCTCCTTCCTGGTGACAGAGGGACCTGAGGTACATGGGTGGGGGATCTGTGCGCCAGGCATGCTGCCCGAGGTCACACGGGGAGGCATCTCTCAGGCAACGGGGGCGGAGAGGGTCAGGGCAGCCGTCCCATGCTGCTGGAGGGGGCGTTCTGTTACTCCTGGCAGGCACCGCGCTCTTGATTTGAAGGTTCTGATGATGTGTACAGAGCACATCGGTGCACCATGGCGAGGACAGTACTTGTGCGTTCCTGTGCACTGCCTCACACAGCATAGACAGCATGACGTCAGTCACTAACTTACACAGCATCCCTCCTCTGGGCTCATCCAGACTGTGCCGGGCCCTCTATTCAGGAAGACACTACAATGGGTCCAAAGGATGATGCAGCGGAACCAATAAGGTTTTACAAAACGTGTCCAAAGAGAGTGTCCATGGCTCAGATACAGCAGACATCTGGCGATGGACCGTAAAACAGTGCAAAGGGACCTCTGTGTACCAGCGCAGCGTGTTTAAAGCTGTACAGTATTAACTGCTGGATGATGGGTATTTAAGGTAGGGGCGGCCATAACTCGTACAATAGTGTGTAGCGTAATCACGTGGAACTACCTAAGAACTCTGCGATATTACGTGTGAATAATGCGAGACAGAGAAATTCTGCAGTTACTGCTATTTCCGAGGACAAAAAATGCCCCCTAAAATAGCCCTAAACGCTCACACTCACTAAATTTGCTCAAGGGTTAAGATTTCCCTCCAACTTACAAAGCCTTTAGCCCTATTTTCTTGGAGCAAAATGCCAACTCGCTTCCAAAATAGACACAAGCAGGCAGACAAAATAAATCTGGGGGTGGCATTGCCCGCGTACACCGGATTAACTTTATGGTGAATCGGTCACAAACCATCAACCCTGCCATGTGCGAATACCTATGCACAGCCCCCAAATCTTCCTCAGAGGCTTCACCCTTCATTGCAATGACCACAACTACCCCACAGTTAACCCCTTCGCTGCTGGGCCTTCTCCTCCCCTGTGCTGAGACCTTTTTTGGCTATTTGGGGTAGTGCGCGCTTAGGCCCCTGTAACTTTTTGACCACATAAGGTATCCACACCAAATTTGCGTCCTTTTCTTCCAACATTATGGGGATTCTATAGGTACCCAGGGTTTGTGGATTCCCCTGGAGGGGACCCAGAAATTAGCCAAAATAAAAGGTAAATATATGTATATATTTTTTAAATGGGCGCACAGCGTTATTTACCCTTTTATACTGTATTTCAGATTTCAAAAAACTTTAATCCATGTACTCCAGCGTGGTAATGATTTCATTTATTTCCAATGATAAAACACATGTGAGACAATATGTCTGTAAACTGCTTCTCAAACATAAAACATCTTCAGAAGTGAATTTAATGTTTTTGAAGACATACGCTTAGTGCTTGTTTTAACAGCTTGGAGTTGCAAATTATTGACATATGTTTTTTTCTATAGTGAAACCCCTGAAGAAGAGCTTTACAGCAGCTCGAAATGCTTTGGGTACCATATGATTCACTTCTGAAGATGTTTTATGTTTGTTGGCGTGCCCAGAGAAAGGCTTGGATGAGCATATCTGAGGCATGAGAAGCAGTTTACAGACATATTGTCTCACATGTGTTTTATCATTGGAAATAAATGAAATCATTACTACGCTGGAGTACATGGATTAAAGTTTTTTGAAATCTGAAATACAGTATAAAAGGGTAAATAACGCTGTGCGCCCGTATACGGAACGTTATTACGGACCGAATTTTCAAGTTACAACACAAACCGGGCTGCACGCTCAACAAAATGAGAAGGTTCAACTCAAAAAAACAAACAAAAGAAGAGGTGTGCACAGTATATTTTGATGAAAACATTGTATCACAGAACAGCCATAAGGAAGCATTTCCGAAAGCTGCAAAGGGGCTCAGCTCATGCGTGGGCACCCTCTCACACAAAACCAAGCACTCTGCCTTCAGGATTGTCAAGGCCTACCATAGGAGTGACTTATAGGTTTATATCTGTCTGTATATATATGTGGATATAGGTAGCCTATACCACTGTAAGGGGTGCAAGCACACCCTTACCCAGGCTGCAGTAGCAGACCTGTGGTGCCATTTTGGAGTGCTTCCCAGGGGTGGCATAATACATGCTTCAGCCCCTGGTAGGCCTCTGAGGTACCTATGCCCTAGGTACATAGTATACCATATACTAGGGGCTTATAAGGCACTCCAGAATCCAATTAGATATGTACCTAATGTACATGGAAACCATTTTAGAGAGGAAGCAGCTAAGCCATGGTCCTGATTAGCAGGGCCACAGCCAGACTAAGGTTGAAAAACAGTGAAACATCAGCAAAAAGTGGGGGTACCCATGTGAAGCAGATCCTACTCTCCTACACTATATATATTTGAAATCTAGACACCCAGGGGAATCCAGGATGGGGTGACTTGGCTGGCTCTCACCAGGTTCTGTTACCCAGAATCCCTTGCAAACCTAAACAATTGTCAAAAAAGCCCACATTTTCCTCACATTTCTGTGGTGGAAGCTTCTCGAATCTGCGTGTATCCACACAATTCGACCCACCCAGCGTTCCCCAAAGTCTTCCAAGAAAAATGGTACCTCACTTGTGTGGGTAGGCCTAGTACCCACGACAGGAAATGGCCCAAAACGCAAAATGAACACACCACATTTTCACAGTGAAAACGGACCCTTTTTTTGCAAAGTGCCTTGCTGTAGATTTTGAACCCTAGCTCTGCCGGCACCTAGGGATACCTATCAAACCTATACATTTTTTAAAACTAGACACCCAGGGGAATCAGGATGGGGTGACTTGACTGGCTCTCACCAGGTTCTGTTGCCCAGAATCTCTTGCAAGCCTAAAAAATTGTCTGAAAAAATACATTTTTCTCACATTTTTGTGGTGGAAAGTTCTGGAACCTATGTGGATCCACAAAATCCCACCCACCTCGTGTTCCCCACAGTCTTCCAAGATAAATGGTACCTCACTTGTGTGGGAGGCCCAAGTACCCGCGACATGAAACATCCCAAAATGCAACGTGATCACACCACATTTTCACAGTGAAAACGGATCCTTTTTAAGCAAAGTGCCTAGCTGTAGATTTTGAACCCTAGCTCTGCCGGCACCTAGGGAAACCTATCAAACCTATACATTTTTGAAAAAGTAGACACCAAGGGAAATCCAGGATGGGGTGACTTGGCTAGCTCTCACCGGGTTCTGGTACCCAGAAACCCTTGCAAACCTAAACAATTGTCCAAAAAAACATATTTTCCTCACACTTCTGTGGTGGAAAGTTCTGGAGCCTACGTGGATCCACAAAATTCCACCCAGCCCTCGTTCCCCAAAGTCTTCAGAGAAAAATGGTACCTCACTTGTGTGGGAGGCCCAAGTGCCCGCGACAGGAAACGGCCCAAAACGCAACGTAGACACACCACATTTTCACAGTGAAAACGGACCCTTTTTTTGCAAAGTGCCTGGCTGTAGATTTTAACGCTAGCTTTGCTGGCACTTAGGGAAACCTACCAAACCTATAAATTTTTGAAATCTAGACACTCAGGGGAATCCAGGATGAGGTGACTTGACTAGCTCTCCCCAGGTTCTGTTACCCAGAATCTGTTGCAAACCTAAAAATTAGTCCAAAAAAACAAACTTTCCTCACATTTCTGTGGTGGATAGTTCTGGAATCTGCGTGGATCAACAAAATTCCACCCACTCCGTGTTCCCCAAAGTCTTACAAGAAAAATGTTACTTCACTTATGTGGGAGGCCCAAGTACCCGCGAAATGCAAGGGCCCAAAACGTATTGAGGAGACATAAAAATTGCCTATCACGAAGCAACCTGGTTTTGCAAGGGGGGTCACCTGGGTTTTTGGCCCCGTGCTCGGTGGCTAGCTAGTGAAACCTACCAAACCCACACATTTCTGAAAACTAGACACCCAGGGGATTCCAGGGAGGTATTGGTTGCGTGGATCCCCCAACGTTTTCTTACCCAGAATCCCCTGCAAACCTCAAATTTAGCTGAATAAATCACTTTTTCTACATTTTTTGGGGGGAAAGTTGTGGCATCACCGGGCTGACACGAATTTCCTACCACCCAGCGTTCCCCCAGGTCTCCCGATAAAAAAATGGTGCCTCACACGTGTGACATGACAGGCCAAATTTTGAACAAGCTGTCATGGTCTGGATGGTCCCAGGGCAATGCAGCAGAATTGTCATTGAAATGTAGCATGCGCTGCAATAGCAAAAAACGATCTCTGCACATGTATGGTGCTAAGATGGGGGTTAATCAAACCGTGTGAGTAGACCAGTAGAATTGCAAGGTTGGTTTATGCACTACCCCCATTTTAAGCGTTTGGCCCCAAAAAATTCTTCAACTCCCCTAAAGTAGTGGGAGTCCATTTGCTGGCCCTAGAATGAGGCCCAAGAGTGCCTCCTTGCTCCCTCAGAAATTGTTCAGCACGCAAATTTGTTTGCTGCACAATTTCGTCAAGGAGGTCAACATCCAAAAAGAGATGGACGTAGTCAATTGGCAAAAAATTTGCCGTATCAACTACACATCCAACGTCACCAGTGAAAGGCGGAATTTGGGTTGAACTAAATTGGGAGGCTGCCAAGACAGCACTCCGTCTGTGCTTGCGGCCACACGTGCCTGCACTCTGGGTTGCTCTAACCTGTTACTGGCTGACAAAGGGACAGCACGACTGACATCGTCTCCTTCAGAATCGCTGGAAGATGAGTCGTCAGATGGAACTGAGCCGACTGAAAAATCACTCCCAGATTTGGCTCCATTGTCCTCTCCCTCAGATGCTGTCTCAGTATCTGCTGCGTCAGAGCTGGACTCCAGAACCAGACTTACGGCCTGGGCAGCATTCATCCAATGATATGCCATCTCTGCTAGTCTCTAAAACTATCCTTTTAAAACACTATCCTACGTAGAAGGCAGATGGGTTGTTGGTTTTAAAGTGTAGGTGGGTGTGTGCCTGACTGAAGTGTTTAACAGTCAATAATAACAAAGTCACCTTACCATTCCTTGGCGAAATCCATACGCTCTCCAAAAAGACTAAGAAAGAGAGAAAAAAGACACAGTATTACTTTACCTTGCCACATACCCATCATCACAGCCTTTTAGCGCTGGTGGAAGCCAGTGCGACCATCATTGTGGCGCCAAGATGCCTATGGGTGAACGTGTGCTTTACAATTGCACACTATGACCTTCTTTTACTCCCTCACTACCATCCTTGCAAACGTGCCCCTGATCTCTCCATAGCCCCTCTCTCACATACATTTCATCTGTTTCAAAGTGTTTCTACTGCATGGCTTTACTAATCCACTTAGGTATTCACATAATACAGATCTGTTCTTTCCAGCATGGCCTTTATGGCGTCAAAACTGCCACTAGACAAAAGTCAGATATCTCTATCTAGCAGCAATTTGTATTTGTACTCTGCAGTAGGGGTGGGTGGAATTTGCGTAGTCGCGCTATGCAAAGCTCCGCAAAATGGTAAAACATCTCCGTGAGCACGCATTGCTTGCTTTGCCCGTTCACAATGCTTTTTTCCTGTTTGCGAACGCTGTTTGCGTGCTCGGGTGGAAATATCTCACGAACACGCATTTTGAAAGTGCGAACAAGCAAAAATATCCACGAAGCTGCAGATCGCAGAATTTTTGGCAATTCTGCGTTCTACGCGGAACGCGAAATTACCCAAATTCCGCAAATTCTGTGAGTGGAACGGAATTTACTGCCTAGGCCTAATCTGCAGCAGTACCACTCTTTACTGCCTTTCATGTAACTTCAAAGCTCTGTTTCCTTGTTTACCAAAAAGAAAAACAGCACTCATGGGGGCAGTTGCTAGAGTTCATTGGCAACGCAACAGAGCTTGGATAAATATCGCTGGTGCACCCCTGCATTTGTAAAGCACCCGTCCACGAGTGTGCCGTTCACAGTGCATCAAAGAGCATATATATATATATATATATATATATATATATATATATTCACTGAAAAAACCATAGGTTTCAGGGGCGTTATAGTTAGCTGGACATTTCCCTCGTACAAAACCCTAGAAATTCCCCTGTTATAGTTAGTTCAGCTAACTATAAGTCACGCCCCTGCAATGCTCTGCTGATGACGTCACATATTACATCACTCATGACATGGTCAGTGACATCACTGATGACATCACTGATGACATCTCAAATGACATCACTGATGACATCACTGATGACATCATCCATTGAGTATGTGTTTCTGAACAGTTTTATTATGTTTAATATATATAGGGAAAGGCCTGTTGAAAAATAAGTGGGTGTACAAGTGTGTGAATGGATGATTTTCTAGGTGCGTAACTGACTCTTTAAGTGAGTAATTAAATGTATCTTACTGCAGACTAGTGACTAAACTGTGTGAATGTCTGTATGTGTCTGTGTGTAGGTGTATAAGTGGCTGCTTGTTTTTTTGAATAGCTATATGAGTGTCTATATGGGTTATTGATTGGTTGTCTGAGTATCTGTATGGGTGCCTGCGTGTTTGTGTGGGTAGGGTGTGTGTGACTCTGTGACTAGATGTGTGAGTGGGTGATTCAGTGGGTGCATGTTTTTAAGAGTGTATCTGTGATGGACTGTATGGTTGGATGAGTGTATGTATAGGTGTGTTAGTGATTAAATGTATATCTCAGTGGTACATGTGTGAGTAACTACATATGTGAAAGGCAGTATATATGTGTGTAAGATTATATAAGTGGGTATATGTGAGAGTGTGTGATTGTGAGAGTGGCTGTATGGATGAGTGTGTGCTTGTATCAGTGATTGTATAAGAGCGTAAGAATGTGGTACTATTTTTATGAGTAAGTGAACTTGTGTGTGTATAACTGCATAGGTGAGTAAATGGGAGTGTGATTAATTATTTCCATGACTGACTAGGTGTGTGAGTATGTCTATGGATGATTGGTGGTGTCTGAGTGTCTATATAGGTGTATAAATGCATATGATAGTCCTGTACTGAGTGACTGTAAGTATGAGTGACTCTACAGGTGAGTGAGTGGAGGTGTGTGTAAACCCAAGAGTCAATGAGTGTGTATGTAGTTATTGGTATTGGAGTATCTATGGTTTTGAAAATGGAAGTCTGAAATTTTGAGTCGGTGTATCAAAGGTTATATTAGGGTGTGAGAAGATGCACTAATTTATCACATGGATGCAGAAGGCAGATTGGGGGAAGGGTTGAAGTTTATGTCATTTGGAAAGGGTTGAAATGTTTAACCAATAGAAATGTGTGTTTGCTTTTGAATTTATGTGGGAAGGAATGTGATTTGATGTTTACATGTATATGTGTGGAAAATGAGAGGGAAACTTTGCCATTCTTTGGTTCTGTTGACAGGTGCACAGTGCAGAGATTCTGTATAAGAAAATCTGGTGTGTGTGACTGATATACTTCTTAATCTACAAAACAACTTGAAAGGTGAGTTATTTAATTGTGAGGGGAGGTATGTAGACTATTTTTATTTTAATCAGACTAATTTATTTCTTCTGCTAAAGTGTAGGGAGTACTTTTTTTCTCTACAATGTTATTGACAGTGTGTGTGCATGTAGAAACCATTTTGTGATAAGGATTTGTTTTTTTCATGTGTTTGTAGACAGATAACTATGCCGTTTTTATATTTTGGTAGAATTAGAAACCAGTCATTGTTTATGAATTTGTGAAATGAGTTATGTGTCTGCAGTAAAATGTAGTACTCCTTGTAGATGAAGAAATGTGATTTTGTATAGTGCAAGGGATAGTGTTGTTTGTCTAGAATCACTCAGAGAGCCTGTGTGCATTTGGGAACACTGTGAGAGAAGCATTTAGTAATATGTTGTATTTGCTGACAGATAACTCTTTTAAAACCTGTCATGTTGTCAAGTTTTAGTAGCATGAGAAGCCAGTGTTTGCTTATGTGTTGATTAAATGAGTCAGGCAATGATAGAAAAGTGCACTTTTGAAATATGCACATTGTGTGCAGTTCTCTTACCACTTCCATAGTAGTAAATAAGGTTTGGTAAACTCGTAGGGATAGTGGTTGTTGTCTAGAATCACACTGTGAGTCTGTGTGCATTTGGGAACCAATGTGAGAGAAGTGTGTGGTAACATCGTGTATTTGCTGATAGATAACTGTTTTAAAACATGTCATGTTGTGAAGTTTTAGTAGCATTAGAAGCCAGTCATTGCTTATGCTTTCATTAAATGAGTTAGGTATTGACAGTAAAGTGTAGTCATGAAATATATAGATTGTGTGCAGTTCCCTTATCACTTCCAGTGTAGTGAACGAGTTTTGGTAAACTCCTAGGGATAGTGGTGCTTGTCAAGAATCACACTGTGAGTCTGTGTGCATTTGGGAACCACTGTGAGAGAAGCGTTTGGTAACATTGTGTTTTTGCTGACAGATAACTGTTTTAAAACATGTCATGTTGTCAAGTTTTAGTAGCATTAGAAGTCAGTGTTTGACTATGCGTTGATTAAATCAGTCAGGCATTGACATTAAAGTGCAGTCGTGAAATATGTAGATTGTGTGTAGTTCGTTTACCACTTCCACTGTAGTAAATGAGTTTTGGTAAAGTCCTAGGGATAGTGGTGCTTGTATAGAATCACACTGTGAGTCTGTGTGCATTTGGGAACCACTGTGAGAGAAGTGTTTGGTAACATCGTGTATTTGCTGATAGATAACTGTTTTAAAACATGTCATGTTGTCAAGTTTTAGTAGCATTAGAAGCCAGTCATTGCTTATGCTTTCATTAAATGAGTTAGGTATTGACAGTAAAGTGTAGTCATGAAATATATAGATTGTGTGCAGTTCCCTTATCACTTCCAGTGTAGTGAATGAGTTTTGGTAAACTCCTAGGGATAGTGGTGCTTGTCAAGAATCACACTGTGAGTCTGTGTGCATTTGGGAACCACTATGAGAGAAGCGTTTGGTAACATTGTGTTTTTGCTGACAGATAACTGTTTTAAAACATGTCATGTTGTCAAGTTTTAGTAGCATTAGAAGTCAGTGTTTGACTATGCGTTGATTAAATCAGTCAGGCATTGACATTAAAGTGCAGTCGTGAAATATGTAGATTGTGTGTAGTTCGTTTACCACTTCCACTGTAGTAAATGAGTTTTGGTAAAGTCCTAGGGATAGTGGTGCTTGTATAGAATCACACTGTGAGTCTGTGTGCATTTGGGAACCACTGTGAGAGAAGTGTTTGGTAACATTGTGTTTTTGCTGACAGATAACTGTTTTAAAACATGTCATGTTGTCAAGTTTTAGTAGCATTAGAAGTCAGTGTTTGACTATGCGTTGATTAAATCAGTCAGGCATTGACATTAAAGTGCAGTCGTGAAATATGTAGATTGTGTGTAGTTCGTTTACCACTTCCACTGTAGTAAATGAGTTTTGGTAAAGTCCTAGAGATAGTGGTGCTTGTATAGAATCACACTGTGAGTCTGTGTGCATTTGGGAACCACTGTGAGAGAAGCGTTTGGTAACATCGTGTATTTGCTGACAGATAACTGTTTTAAAACCTGTCATGTTGTCAAGTTTTAGTAGCATTAGAAGCCAGTCTTTGCTTATGTGTTGATTAAATGAGTCAGGCATTGACACTAAAGTGCAGTCGTGAAATATGTAGATTGTGTGCAGTTCTCTTACCTCTTCCACTGTAGTGAATGAGTTTTGGTAAACTCTTAGGGATAGTGGTGCTTGTCTAGAATCACACTGTGAGTCTGTGTACATTTGGGAACCACTGTGAGCGAAGCGTTTGGTAACATCGTGTATTTGCTGACAGATAACTGTTTTAAAACATGTCATGTTCTCAAGTTTTAGTAGCATTAGAAGACAGTTATGGCTTATGCTTTCATTAAATGAGTTAGGTATTGACAGTAAAGTGTAGTCGTGAAATATGTAGATTGTGTGCAGTTCGCTTACCACTTCCAGTGTAGTGAATGAGTTTTAGTAAACTCCTAGGGATAATGGTGCTTGTCTAGAATCACACTGTGAGTCTGTGTACATTTGGGAACCACTGTGAGAGAAGCGTTCGGTAACATCGTGTATTTGTTGACAGATAACTGTTTTAAAACATGTCAAGGTCTCAAGTTTTAGTAGCATTAGAAGCCAGTCTTTACTTATGCGTTGATTATGTGAGTCAGGCATTGACACTAAAGTGCAGTCGTGAAATATGTAGATTGTGTGCAGTTCCCTTATCTCTTTAACTGTAGTGAATGAGTTTTGGTAAACTCTTAGGAATAGTGGTGCTTGTCTAGAATCACACTGTGAGTCTGTGTGCATTTGGGAACCACTGTGAGAGAAGTGTTTGGTAACATTGTGTATTTGCTGACAGAAAACTGTTTTAAAACATGTCATGTTGTCAAGTCTTAGTAGCATTAGAAGACAGTTATGGCTTATGCTTCCATTAAATGAGTTAGGTATTGACAGTAAAGTGTAGTCGTGAAATATGTAGAGTGTGTGCAGTTCGCTTACCACTTCCAGTGTAGTGAATGAGTTTTGGTAAACTCCTAGGGATAGTGGTGCTTGTCTAGAATCACACTGTGAGTCTGTGTGCATTTGGGAACCACTGTGAGAGAAGCGTTCGGTAACATCATGTATTTGCTGACAGATAACTGTTTTAAAACATGTCAAGTTCTCAAGTTTTAGTAGCATTAGAAGCCAGTCTTTACTTATGTGTTGATTAAATGAGTCAGGCATTGACACTAAAGTACAGTCGTGAAAAATGTAGATTGTGTGCAGTTCCGTTATCTCTTCCACTGTAGTGAATGAGTTTTGGTAAACTCCTAGGGATAGTGGTGCTTGTCTAGAATCACACTGTAAGTCTGTGTACATTTGGGAACCACTGTGAGAGAAGCATTTGGTAACATTGTGTATTTGCTGACAGATAACTGTTTTAAAACATGTCATGTTGTGAAGTTTTAGTAGCATTAGAAGACAGTTATGGCTTATGCTTTCATTAAGTGAGTCAGGTATTGACAGTAAAGTGTAGTCGTGAAATATGTAGATTGTGTGCAGTTCCCTTACCACTTCCAGTGTAGTGAATGAGTTTTGGTAAACTCCTAGGGATAACGGTGCTTGTCTAGAATCACACTGTGAGTCTGTGTGCATTTGGGAACCACTGTGAGAGAAGTGTTTGATAACATCGTGTATTTGCTGACAGATAACTGTTTTAAAACATGTCATGTTGTCAAGTTTTAGTAGCATTAGACGACAGTTATGGCTTATGCTTCCATTAAATGAGTTAGGTATTGACAGTAAAGTGTAGTCGTGAAATACGTAGATTGTGTGCAGTTCCCTTACCACTTCCAGCGTAGTGAATGAGTTTTGGTAAACTCCTAGGGATAGTGGTGCTTGTCTAGAATCACACTGTGAGTCTGTGTACATTTGGGAACCACTGTGAGAGAAGCGTTTGGTAACATTGTGTATTTGCTGACAGATAACTGTTTTAAAACATGTCATGTTGTGAAGTTTTAGTAGCATTAGAAGACAGTTATGGTTTATGCTTTCATTAAATGAGTCAGGTATTGACAGTAAAGTGTAGTCGTGAAATATGTAGATTGTGTGCAGTTCCCTTACCACTTCCAGTGTAGTGAATGAGTTTTGGTAAACTCCTAGGGATAGTGGTCCTTGTCTAGAATCACACTGTGAGTCTGTGTACATTTGGGAACCACTGTGAGAGAAGCGTTTGGTTAGATCGTGTATTTGCTGACAGATAACTGTTATAAAACCTGTCAAGTTCTCAAGTTTTAGTAGCATTAGAAGCCAGTCTTTACTTATGTGTTGATTAAATGAGTCAGGCATTGACACTAAAGTACAGTCGTGAAAAATGTAGATTGTGTGCAGCTCCGTTATCTCTTCCACTGTAGTGAATGAGTTTTTGGTAAACTCCTAGGGATAGTGGTGCTTGTCTAGAATCACACTGTAAGTCTGTGTACATTTGGGAACCACTGTGAGAGAAGCATTTGGTAACATTGTGTATTTGCTGACAGATAACTGTTTTAAAACATGTCATGTTGTGAAGTTTTAGTAGCATTAGAAGACAGTTATGGCTTATGCTTTCATTAAGTGAGTCAGGTATTGACAGTAAAGTGTAGTCGTGAAATATGTAGATTGTGTGCAGTTCCCTTACCACTTCCAGTGTAGTGAATGAGTTTTGGTAAACTCCTAGGGATAACGGTGCTTGTCTAGAATCACACTGTGAGTCTGTGTGCATTTGGGAACCACTGTGAGAGAAGTGTTTGATAACATCGTGTATTTGCTGACAGATAACTGTTTTAAAACATGTCATGTTGTCAAGTTTTAGTAGCATTAGAAGACAGTTATGGCTTATGCTTCCATTAAATGAGTTAGGTATTGACAGTAAAGTGTAGTCGTGAAATACGTAGATTGTGTGCAGTTCCCTTACCACTTCCAGCGTAGTGAATGAGTTTTGGTAAACTCCTAGGGATAGTGGTGCTTGTCTAGAATCACACTGTGAGTCTGTGTACATTTGGGAACCACTGTGAGAGAAGCGTTTGGTAACATTGTGTATTTGCTGACAGATAACTGTTTTAAAACATGTCATGTTGTGAAGTTTTAGTAGCATTAGAAGACAGTTATGGTTTATGCTTTCATTAAATGAGTCAGGTATTGACAGTAAAGTGTAGTCGTGAAATATGTAGATTGTGTGCAGTTCCCTTACCACTTCCAGTGTAGTGAATGAGTTTTGGTAAACTCCTAGGGATAGTGGTCCTTGTCTAGAATCACACTGTGAGTCTGTGTACATTTGGGAACCACTGTGAGAGAAGCGTTTGGTTAGATTGTGTATTTGCTGACAGATAACTGTTATAAAACCTGTCATGTTGTCAACTTTTAGTAGCATTAGAAGCCAGTATTTGCTTATGTGTTGATAAAATGAGTCATGATTTGACACTAAAGTGCAGTACCATGTAGTATTGTCTTCACTGCACCAGAGCTGAAAATTAAACTTTTTTACCCAGGCACTGTCCTAGAAGTAGTCTGATGATTTAGTCAGTTTCTAAGTACTTATGTTGTGAACCAACCATTACCAAATAGACTGCTTCAAATGTCTATGCAGTATGCATGTAGTTCTCTAACCACCTATACAGTTGTTTTCAAACCTTCAATTCCCTACTCAGTATCCATACACTTCTAGGAAACACCCTGTCAGTCCCTTTGCAGTCTTCTAGTGACCCATTCAGCACCATGTAGTAATCCATTCACTGTGCCAAAAAGGCAAACATTTATAAATTCACTAAGACACTCTGTTTACAGTACTGTAATGATTCAGTCACTGTCTAAGTATTCATGCACTGAGCCAGGCCTTAGCACATGGACTGCTTCAAACCCCTATGCACTATGCATGTAGTTTTCTAACCACCTACAGACTTGTCTTTTACACTTTCAATTCCCTAGTCAGTATCCATATAGTCCAGCAAACACCCTGTCACTCCCTTTGCACTCTTCTAGTGACCCATTCAGTACCAACTACTAATCCATTCCCTGTGCGAAAACCCAACCACTTATAAATTACTACTTTAAATGCGTATGCAGTATGCATTCAGTTCTCTAATCAGCTACACAGTTGTCTTTTGCACCTTCAATTCCCCAGTTAGTATTCATATACTTCTAGCAAACACCCTGGTACTCACCCAGTGTGTCTCCTTTTAGTAGTGTAATCATTCAGTCACTTAGCATGTAGTCTTTTAGTGAGGTAGGCTTTAGGGCATGAACTGCTTCAAAGTAGTATGCACTATGTATGTAGTGTTTTAATCATCGTCACACTTGTGGTTCAGGGCTATAGTTTCTTAGTCTGTTTTTATATAAAATGTGTTTGTACAGTAATGGAATACTGTAAATTTGAAAGTTATTAATATACATTTATTTGTGATTAGTTTTTGGAGATACTGTTTTTTAACGTTAAAATTGAGAAATTATGCCAGAAAAAAAAAGAGAAAGAAAAGAACAGAGACAGGAGGATTATTTGAAGAAACATCAACCAGAAGGATTGAATGAACAAGATAATGTGGCTAAAAGGAAAAAAAAATTCTGGTAAGATCACGAAGCAATTTATTTAAAATGTTTGTAGGAGCAAACAAAGTAAGAAAAAAAATCAAAATAAGAGGAAAAGTAGAAAAGCAAATGTTCTGTCAATGGAGATAAAGTATGGTAAAAGAAGACAAAATCAGTATAAGGAATTACGCAAAAAAATATTTTACAAGAGAGTAGTGCATAATTTGCTGAAAGATGTGAAGAAATATAAAAAGAGAGCTTTATTTTATAAAAGGAAGAAGCATATATAAAGCATTGTGGAAAAGGCTTTTGAAGTAAAAAGGAAACTGTTTATTTTACTGTTAAACAGAATTCAATCACTAGATAAAGCAATATTTGTAATGAAGGCCAAAACTAGGAGGAAAAGAGTTATTAATAAAAACAAAATTTGTGATGTTTTTTTGGGAGAATGGAAACACAGTTCTAGTTCAGAGCCTTTTTTTAATGAAGAGAGTTTTCACTAAGTGAAAAATTATTGTATGCAGTTGACAACAGTGGTAGAGGTTAGTGATGGTTGTCCAATGGAGAAAGAGAAAATGGTTGAAAGAAATGCAGAAGAAGTGATAGCTGATGAAGTTTTAGGGAGACATGCTAAAAACCCTGTGTACACTTGGGATTGCAGTAGTGTTTGTAGTGTACGACAGGAATCTATTGAAAAATTATGTAGGTTTTTCCGAGTCTATACTAAAAAAAGTGTAAAACAAAAGATTAAGCTGTTGCAAGGGCTAGACCCTTGCAGAGTGAGAAAACATACTGGGTTGCAAGGTCATTCTCTGGCTTGTCTTTCTAGGAAAGTTTGTGAAAGTGTTTTTCACCATTTCAGAATGCTGGCAGTACATCATACTCAAATGCGGAAGTTAGTGAGAAGGTTGTATTATGCAAAAAGTCCAGCACTAAAGTTAAGTGAGTTGAACAGTGCTCTTTTATGTGGGTCAGTTTCAGAGGTGAAGCAGGTCTGTTCTTGGCGGCGGCAGATCAGATCGATCGACTGCTCGCCATAGCACAAAGTCTTATTGCACTTAGTGCAGAGCACTTTTAAAAATTGTAATTGAGGACGGATGTCCAAGGTTTGGTCTGATGGATGCACTCTTGATGTGCTCGGCTGCGATGAGGTGGAAGGCGCAGGAGCAGGAGTGTTTCTCATCCGTCGGCACTCTTCTTTTGCAAGATTGTTTGGATGAAGGGTCCTCATGTGTTTCATAATACTTGCCGTGCCGCAAGAGTATTTCTTGTTAGGATCCCCTCTCGATATGACTCTTTTGCAAATCTTGCATGTGACCAAGGTGGCATTGGTTTTATTCTGCCCCTCGGGAAAAGTAAATAATTTCCATACCACTGAAGAGAAACGTTCTTTGCGTGGTAACGCCGGCAAAAATTCATCCTCAGAGGTTTGAGGTGATGCAGGTGATGCCTGCTGCCCTGAAGCCATTTATGGTTGAAAGAAATTAGAGCTAAGTGTAAACTTAGTCTAAAAAATGTTCTTCTCTCCAAAGAGGTGGTTCTCCAAAGAAGCTCAAAGAAGAATGATTGAAATGGGTAGGGTCTTTCAGTAGTTAGCTCTTTTTTTGCAGGTCACATGGGATCCGCGCACCCCTCGCTTACGCAGTACGCACCCAGCGCGCATCCGCGAAATTGAATTAAAAAGAAATATAGGATTAGATGTCAAAATTTATTAGTTTTAAGACTAGTTTAGAGTTTGTCACATGCAATACATAAATATGTTTTTAAATGTTAAATACTTCGCAGGATCCGCGCACCCACCGCGTCATAGACGCAGATGACGCATCGCGGAAGCGCGTAAACGTCGCGTTACGTGCATCGAACGTGTCGCGTATAGGCTAAGAGTCGCGTACCGGTCGCATTGAAATCACGCACTAACCACGTACCCACCGCATACCATGCGCGGATGCTATCGCGTAGGGATCGAGAACGGTGCGCTTAGGGTGCGCGGATACAAAAACATTGAAAAAAATATATAAAATAAAGTTTTGCACATATAGTTAAAAAAATATTTCGAAAAATATACAAAAATGTTTGAAAAACCCATTAAGTTCAAATAATATTTTTTAATTTTTAAAAGAATTAATTGAAAAAATACATTTAAAAATGGTGATAAAAAAGTATTTTAACAAAAATGTAATTAATTAAATGACACACTGAATTTGAAAAATAAAGAAATCCAATCAAAATCATTAAACATGATATCTTCAGAGATAAGTTATAGTTAGGAATTAGCATTTAAAAAACCTTTGAAATACACTGAAAAAAACATAGGTTTCAGGCCTGCTATAGCTAGGAATTAGAATTTAAAAAACCTTTGAAATTCACTGAAAAAACCATAGGTTTTATGCACGTTATTCCAAATAGAATGTTGCGGATTTCCTATGGAAAATAGGTCCTAACTATAACTATAATATATATATTATCTACTGGCGACTACCTCTTTGCCAAATTTGGTGTCATTTTGTTCAGCGGTTCGGGCTGTAGCTGCGACAACAGATCCTATGGGAAATTGCATGGGAAAAACGCGTTTTGGGACCGCTAGTAGATAATATATATATTATCTACTGGCGGTCGCCACTAGATAGTTATAGTTAGGACCAATTTTCCATAGGAAATCCGCAACATTCTATTTGGAATAACGTTGGCGCCGGTTGACGAATCCTCGTGAAATTTTCCAACCTTTTGGCCAGCTCCACTCCGCTCCTACCCTGAAAGTTTTGCGGTGATTCATCAAGCAGGGGCCAAGAAAAAAGGGGGGTCCCAAAACGCGTTTTTCCCATGCAATTTCCCATAGGATCTGTTGTCGCAGCTGAGGCCCGAACCGCTGAACGGAATGATACCAAATTTGGCAAAGAGGTAGTCCTCAGTTCGGACTCGTGCCTTTTGCATATATGGTGTGAGTCTGTTCAGTAGTTCCTGAGAAAATTCCGGTAAAAAAGTTAGTGATATCTATGGCCGCAGAGGATCCGCACCCTCCCCGAACCGAGTGCCACCCTCCCCGAACTGAGCGCGCACCTTCCCGATCGCGCGCTGAATGCTAATTGGCTGTCGAGTGTCTTTCTACATTCGAAACCAGGAACTGTTGGCGGCCATTTTCTGCCTCGGTAGAAGCGAGGCTGAAGATGCAAGGGGAATAAGTGTGTAAAACATATAAAAGGGGCAGAGGTGCTTAGGGGGCCGCAGAAGGACCCCCTGGGGCCCCCCTTTTAAAAAAAAAACGGCAAAATGTGCGCATGATGCGCGCATCCTATCGCGTTGGATGCACGGATCCTCTCGCGGTGGGTGCGCGGATCCACGGCAATGTTTTTTGAAAAACGACAACAAATCATTGGTTGTATGACAACTTTCCACACTGAAAGGTAGGGTGTATATTTCTGTTTTTTAAAGGTATGATTGTTATTGGTTAACAAAAACAGATTGTAAGGAACATAATATATGATAAGCTGATATGTTGAAAAGTCAAGCACACTTCCTGTCTTGTGTAGGAACATTGTGTGCTGAACTTGTGACCTGTGAGCTCAGTGCAGTGTTCCATGACCTGTTTCTATGGTAACAGGCAGAAGGCAGATTGGGGGAAGGGTTGAAATGTATTCAGTTGGAAAGGGTTGAAATGTTTAACCAATAGAAATGTGTGTTTGCTTTTGAGTTTGTGTGCAAAGGATTGTGTTTTGATGTTTACATGTAGATGTGTGGAAAATGAAAGGGAAACCTTTTCATTCTTTGCTTTTGCTGAGAGGTGCACAGTGCAGAGATTCTGTAAAAGAAAATATGGTGAGTGATTCATATACTTCTTAATCTACAAAAGAATTTGAAAGATGAGTTATTTAATTGTGAGGAGACGTATGTAGACTATTTTGATTTTAACCAGACTAATGTATTTTTCCTGCTAAAGTGTAGGGAGTACTTTTTTCTCTACAATGGTGCCAATTCCGATCCGGTAAAAACCGGGTACGAACCGTCGGACGGAGCCTTTTCTCCGGCCGACTCGTACCCGGTGCGAAATCCATCCGAAAATGCAAGTACGATTCATACGGAAACACCATTTCCGTACGAATCGAACAAAACACCGACCGAACAGAAACAAAACACAATTCCGATCCTGAAAGGCGCCGACGTGACGTCGGTACGCATCCAGCCTACGTTTCACGAAGCAGGAAGTACGATTCGAACCGACGTCATCCCGCACGGAAAATATTTACCGGCTGCCAAAAACTGCCGGGAAATCAGGACGACACACGCAAGGAGCAGCTGGACGCGACGAACAGACATGGACCCGAACCTACGTGCCATCCCTGCCCTCCTAGCAGTCCACCTGGCGTACAGGAACCGACGCAGACGCCGCAGAAGGTCAGCACAACAACCAGGGGCAAAGGGGGGGGCAGGGGCAGGACACACAACACCAACACATGGTACCAAATCACACATGGCCTGGACATACCTGACCATCTGGGCCTGGTCACTTCCAGGGGGTGGGGGCGAGGCCAGCAACGCAAGCGTCCGCCACAACGGAAGTGGATGGTCACGCGAACCGGTACGTACCCTACCCAGGCCGCAAGAGCGTGGGTACGGAACGTACCACGCGTCCCCCTACGTCACTCCAACAATGGCGGTACGACCCGTACCCACGTCAGAAATGCCTTGGTACTGCTCGTACCAGCATTGCTGGGGTCATGTAGGGGTACGCGTGGTACGACCCGTAGCCACGCCCCCAAGGCCTGTGTACGGTGCGGACCCCACGGCACCGCAACAATGGGGGGACGCACCGTACCCACCCACCAAAGGCATGGGTACGGCCCGTACCCAGGCACGCAGAGCGTGGGTAGGGGTATGTACGGACCGTACCCCCACCCGTGGTAGTACGGGCCGTACCCCCACCCGTGCATGTATGCCCCGAACCCCCACCCGTGTATGTACGCACCCAAGCACCACCCGTGTATGTACGCCCCGAACCCCCACCCGTGTATGTACGCCCCGAACCCCCACCCGTGTATGTACGCACCAAACCCCCAGCCGTGTATGTACGCACCAAACCCCCAGCCGTGTATGTACGCACCGAAACCCCAGCCGTGTATGTACGCACCGAACCCCCACCCCACCCTGGTATGTACGCCCCGAACCCCCAGCCGTGTATGTACGCACCGAACCCCCACCCGTGTATGTACGCACCGAACCCCCACCCCACCCTGGTATGTACGCCCCGAACCCCCACCCGTGTATGTACGCACCGAACCCCCAGCCGTGTATGTACGCACCAAACCCCCACCCCACCCTGGTATGTACGCCCCGAACCCCCAGCCGTGTATGTACGCACCGAACCCCCACCCGTGTATGTACGCACCAAACCCCCACCCCACCCTGGTATGTACGCCCCGAACCCCCACCCGTGTATGTACGCACCGAACCCCCAGCCGTGTATGTACGCACCGAACCCCCACACCACCCTGGTATGTACGCCCCGAACCCCCACCCGTGTATGTACGCACCGAACCCCCACCCGTGTATGTACGCACAGAACCCCCACCCGTGTATGTACGCACCAAACCCCCAGCCGTGTATGTACGCACCGAACCCCCACACCACCCTGGTATGTACGCCCCGAACCCCCACCCGTGTATGTACGCACCGAACCCCCACCCGTGTATGTACGCACAGAACCCCCACCCGTGTATGTACGCACCAAACCCCCACCCCCCCCTGGTATGTACGCCCCAAACCCCCACCCGTGTATGTACGCACCAAACCCCCACCCGTGTATGTACGCACCAAACCCCCACCCGTGTATGTACGCACAGAACCCCCACCCGTGTATGTACGCACCAAACCCCCACCCGTGTATGAACGGACCGAACCCCCCCCAGCCGTGTATGTACGCACCGCACCCCCCCCCAGCCGTGTATGTACGCACCGAACCACCACCCGTGTATGTACGCACCAAACCACCACCCGTTTATGTACGCCCCTGAACCCCCACCCGTGTATGTATGCCCCGAACCACCACCCGTGTATGTACGCCCCGAACCACCACCCGTGTATGTACGCCCCCGAACCCCCAGCCGTGTATGTACGCCCCGAACCACCACCCGTGTATGTACGCACCAAACCCCCACCCGTGTATGAACGGACCGAACCCCCCCCCAGCCGTGTATGTACGCACCGAACCCCCCCCCAGCCGTGTATGTACGCACCGAACCACCACCCGTGTATGTACGCACCAAACCACCACCCGTGTATGTACGCCCCCGAACCCCCACCCGTGTATGTACGCCCCGAACCACCACCCGTGTATGTACGCCCCGAACACCCAGCCGTGTATGTACGCACCGAACCCCCACCCCACCCTGGTATGTACGCCCCGAACCCCCACCCGTGTATGTACGCACCGAACCCCCCCCCAGCCGTGTATGTACGCCCCGAACCCCCACCCGTGTATGTACGCACCGAACCTGCAATAAGAATGGTGTGTGCCAAACACCCCCAGCAGTGCCCAGACACAGGAGGGGTGGGTGCAGAGTCCTCCCAGCAGTGCCCAGACACAGGAGGGGTGGGTGCAGAGTCCTCCCAGCAGTGCCCAGACACAGGAGGGGTGGGTGCAGAGTCCTCCCAGCAGTGCCCAGACACAGGAGGGGTTGGTGCTGAGTCCTCCCAGCAGTGCCCAGACATAGTACAAGATACCCCATCAACAAGTTCAGTGACCAACAAGGGTGATACCCCAGATGCAGGCGGAGCCATCGCTGAGCCAGCATGGCTATATTGAACGGCAACCCTCACACATCCAGGAAATGTAGACACAGCACAGCACAGCATTTGGGAGACACCCTGCAGGGAAAATGGCCTGCTCCACAGAGGATGGAACACACCTTGGGACAATGTCACCATACAGTGAGAGCAAACATGACCAAATACCATTGGCAGAGACCTTTGTGATGGCACGCAGATGGCAGGGTACACCCCATGAGCAGCACACTCCAACATTTCACAGACCCCTAACACATTATCACCACCCCAACTCAGGGAGCACCAGCACCAACAGCAAGTCCATGAAAGCATCAGTGTGCAAAACAAAAAGAAAATGCTTTATTCAGCAGGAAAATATCTCTGAGAAAATGTCCACTATGTACAAGGGCCATGGGCCAGCCCAGCAGCAAAGTCCGGGGGGGGGTACACATCGGGACGTGTGTCCCCTAGCTTGCCTGCACAGTTCACAAGTCCATTTCATCCACAGAAGAGGGGGCATCAGGGGGGAGGGTGGAAACAGGCACCGCAGGGACAGGAGGGGAAAGGGTAGGTGTTGTGGGTGCAGGGAGGGATGATTCTGCCACAGGGGGGTGCCAGCGCCAAAGGTGGAGGACAGAATGGCGCTGCACACGTCGGCAAGTTCCCCCAGCGACTCCCCCGCACCCAATCCAACCACAGGCCCCAAGGAGGGGGGGGGGCAAAGGGATGGGTCGCAGCGCCACTGGGGGAGGGTGTGGACAGGGTGGGGGACTCAACTCCCCTGGCCGGGTCCCGCCTCCACCGCTTGCGGGGTGGTGTGGTAAATAATTTAATTACCGGAACTTAATTTGATGCGGAAAATCTATAACAATAGCTCAGTAAAATAAGAGGCAGAATCCGTGGTATTAGAGGTTCGGAACGGGCTTTATTCCAAAATCAATTTAAATTGAGGAGCTCCATATTCCATCACCACGAAGGTTCAGGAAGTGAAGACGCTACTTTATTGACAAGTAATCATTTTTATACAATAGGCATTACAGTGAAGCAAATGCAGGAGGCGTAACAATTGATAGTAAAGATAAAACATACATGCGTAGCAAAAGTGGGTGTAACTGGGCGTAACTAAAGAACGTCATCAGGTATGATGTCATAATAGGGTGGTTCCATGAAAGAATTTCGCAATGTCAGCAGAAATACTTGGCAGAAATGCGCGCGCAGCAGCATGACGTGTGATTGACGTGCAACTAGGGGGTGAAGGGGACTTGACATTTAGCTCTACATGTGGCGACAGAAGTCTGGAGGGTCAAGTCAACCTAATCCCAAATCATATCTAACATCCTATGTTTAGAGAACTATGTTATCCAAAAGAGAGGTCTCTTAGAGTAGAATCTTATTCTATACTGACTATACTGACTGTTAGTGCGTGTACAAGCGTCTAAGTGTCTACACTAGATGCGAGGGCAGAAATCTTCCATAGTAACAGGGCTATGAATTACTTGCATAATGACAGTGAAGCCGGGCCTTTTGCTCGGTAGCTGGAAGAATGTTTACTTAAACTACTAGACAGGAATGCATTGGGTAGGGAGCGGAGCAGATAATCTCGAAGGTGAAATACAGTTTTTGGCAGGCAACAGGCTGATGTCAGGCACCGTTAGCTGCGCAGAGAGTAGGACAAAGTTCATGGATACAGATGCGAGCTCGGACTAGAGCTTTCAGAGGCAGAAGGCAGGAAAAGGTTGATGGCAGAATCAGGGCCTACTCGCCTGGACTGTAAAATGGCATAAGTGAACCATATAAAGCCGGTGGCCTTTCATACTTAGGAATGGAATATCCGGCCCATTCATGGCGGATCTGAAAGAGGACATGTTGACGGTGGACGCACATGTGTTTGCGTCTTCATAACTGGAACTGGAGGGAACATACATGTACTTGTGATTTATACATGAAACCGTTGGGGTCCAAGATAGGGGACATAACTGATCATAAAAATCCATATTTCCACATTCCCTCCTTGTCCCCTACTTGCCCGTTAAGAGATATCAATCTTCATCAATCCATCGATCTGTTCATATAGCATCATTTGTTCTTCTTTCTTCTTCCGTGATGAATGAAATCTTGGTGGTGGAATACACGATGTGGCACACAGACCACAGATCGCTGGTCCACATTGTAGGCATAGACAGCAACTGAATAATATGAGGAAGCCAATACCTAGGAAGGATAGGACCTTCCATCCAAAGGTAGATAATACACTCCAAAACCAACCGGACCAAGTCCAGGTGCCTGGATTCTGGTGTATCTGGCTTACAATCTTATGAAGACGAGTTATGGCTTTATATACAGATGGCGAATTTTCTGGTATGAAAATGCAACAACTTGATCCGATGACCCTACAAGCTCCGCCCCTATCGGCCAGGATGACGTCAAGGACAAGACGATTTTGAAGCACAACAATCCGCATAGCAGACTGCTCTTCTGTTAAATTGCCTAAGGCGGAAATAGTTTCGTTCACTACTGCTTCAAGGGTTCTGGTTAATCTACGTATCAGCTTACTATTGGTAACTGTACCTATATAGGGAAAGAGACCTTTATTGAAATCTGTGTATTTTTCCCATGCTGTCTCAGTGTAATCGACTATTGGGAGATCTCTCCTTTCTCTATTGTGTACTAAATGAGTGTTTCTGTGATAATCAGGAGGAGCTAGGAAAACAGGTGGCAAAAGGAATCCGATGTAGCAGGTACCATCCCAATCTAGTGGCAAACGTATGTATGCCGTCTGACCACATATGAAGTAGGAATGGCGGGAAGCTCTAAATGTAGACTTGCCTTGATCACTAAATTCTATTACAGTGGTGCATCTACTATGGCCCATATGTATGGAACCATTCTTTCTTACACATAATTCACCTTTTACTGGAAATACTGACATGGCGGGCAAAATTGGAGTAGCTTCGGATTCGACATTCAGGATCATGAGATTAAGCGTAAAATTACCTAATCCATACACTTCATTTTCTAGATCAGTTCCTGTTCTTTTGGGAAGTCCCTCCTTGTTAGGGTGACAGACTTTGAGTAAAACTAAGTTCAGATTTCCCCATACCCAGTTATTCTTGTAAACTGCAGAATTCGAATCTAGGGAATTAATTAAACTAAACCATGCTCCACAGGAGCCGTTGTGTGTGAACGGGTATGGAAAGAGAGGAAAAATTCCTTTATAGTTCTGATAGGGAGGGAGTCGACCACATATCCAACAATTTGTAGCATTGCTAACCTGATGGGAATGATGTAACATACTAATAAAAGTGTTATTGCGCAGCGCAAATCTATAAGACAACTCATGCGGAGGTAATTCACTAAAAGAATGTTCAGCAGTAACATTATAAACATGTCTAGAAATAGGATAATATGTGTGCAACAATATACTTGCAGTAATTATTAAAAGACTTAAGAAAAACAAAATTAATAACGTCACTGTGCAATGACTACGCAGTGATTTACAGTACGCATGTCGTTTCAACTTTATCCTTCTGTTTCTTTCTCTATACAGGTCTAAGGGATACATGTCAGAGACAAATTCGACCGATTCACCTTGGAGAGGACTTAAACAATCAAATTGCCTGACTGGTTAGACCTAAGTTTTAGTTTGTATTGTTCATGGTTATTCAGTTCAACCAAAGGAAGTTTTGAGTCAATCGGTGAAGACACGCAAGGTGTGTCGTTTACGTCTGACGGTAGTCCATGAAATTTCTTGATATGACTTGAATGTATCCAGCCTTTTCGACCTTCGATCTTCACGGCTGTCCTCGTCGTTAGTAATACGAGTTGAGGCGATTTCCACCTAGGATCCAGCTGAGACTTCCGGTCAAAGTTCCTCACTAAGACTAAATCTCCTGGAATTACGTCATGGGGTTTCACCTCGGTGTTGTCGGGAAAGGCTGCAGCTACCTGTGAACGACAAGATTGTAGTGCAGACATCAAGGAAGCCAAGTAATCTGTCAGCATATTACAGTCAATATCAGTTATTTTGCGTGGTATAGGCGTCCCCCACATATTTGGTGGTCTGCCAAAGATCACCTCATACGGGGATAGCCCTGTTCGAGAGTGTGCTACCATTCTCATGTAAAAGAGTGCAACGGGTAAGGCTACTACCCAGTCGACACCTTTTTCTCTACAAATTTTGGACAATCTAATTTTCAGGGTCTGGTTATGTCGTTCCACGAGACCTGCTGCCTCGGGGTGTCGGACACAGTGAAATTTCCACTGATAACCTAACAAAAGTGAAACGTGTTTCATTAGTTCGGATGAGAACGGCTGGCCGTTATCTGAGTAGACAACACGTGGTAAACCGTACCGTGGGAAGAATTCTCGAACTAACTGTTTGGCAGTAGTCGGGGCAGTGTAATCTGAAACCGGGTATGCCTCTGTCCAACGGGAAAGAGCACAGACAACTACAAGAACATATTTGAATCCTCGACATCGTTCCATCTGGATATAATCCATCTGGAGGACTTCAAAAGGGTGATCAGGAGGCTGAAATCCACCCTGCTCTACGGGAATGCTTTTACCTGGGTTAAACTGACAACAGATCATACAGGTACGAACTTTTTGTTTAGCTGCTGCTCGTAAATGTTTGTTGAACCAAATGTGTTGGATGCTGTCTAGCATAGCTTTTTCTCCTAGATGTGCTGGACTATGTACAGTGTTAATAACGACTTGGACCATTGAATCAGGAAGGAACCACACAGATTTTTCCTTCGTCATCCATCCTTGATCCGTTTGGATCCCTCCTAATTCAGTCCATTTCTTTATTTCGTCTGGTGTAGCATGTGTCTGTATGTCGATTACGTCAAGAGCGGGATCCTTAACCATCATGCAATGTGTTGGTGTCGGGACTATTGTCTTTGTCATGTCGGATGTTTGAGTTTGAGCAGTCTGTTTAGCTGTTCTGTCAGCTAGATCATTGCCTTGAGAAATGATATCAGTAACTTTCGTATGAGCTTTACATTTCATAATTGATATTGCAGTGGGTAGATGTATTGCATCTAATAAGGCATGAATAAGGGGTCCGTGCTGAATGTGGGCACCGTGAGAAGTTAAATAACCTCTCTCTCGCCACAGCACGCCGAAGTCATGTACAACTCCGAATGCATAACGTGAATCAGTGTATATGTTGACTTTTTTATTTGTGGCTTGAATACAGGCTTGTGTCAGAGCGATGAGCTCTGCGGCTTGAGCTGACAAGGTATTTATGCAATTTGTTTCAATGATTTCAGTGTCTGTTGTGGCTGCGTAAGCGGCCACTAGCTCTCCTGTACCTGTTCTCATACATGAACCATCTACATACAACGTCAGGTCTGGGTCTGACAACGGGACGTCTGTCAAATCTTGTCTGGGTTTCGTCGTGATAGTGATAACTTCAATACAATCATGTGCTAGTGGGTCTGTTCCATTTACAGGTAACAGTGTGGCAGGATTCAATGTACTACAACGTCTGATTTCTATATGTGGCTGAAACAATGTTAATTCGTAACCAGTGAGTCGTGCTATAGTCAAGTGTTGTGTTTGTGTGCGGTTCAAGAGAACCTCTACTGCATGTGGTACTTGTACTGTCAATGGATGTCCTAATACTATGGCATCGCTTTGTCTGATTGCTAAAGCTGTTGCTGCCACTGATTTCAGGCACGCAGGCAAAGCCTGAGCTACGGGATCCAATGTACTAGAAAAATAAGCACATGGTTTGTGTGATCCTGCTTGTTCCTGTGTGAGTACTGACAAGGCAGTACCTTCGCGTTCTGTAACGAAGAGTGTAAACTGTTTATTGTAACATGGTGTTGCTAAAACAGGTGCTTGGCATAAGGCTTTCTTTAGGCTTTCAAAAGCTTGTGTATGTACCTGAGTCCAAGGGAGAACAGTCGATGTGGCTGCCTCCTGTGTTGTCAATTGAATGAGTGGTTTTGCTAGAAATGCATACTGAGGGATCCACTGCCTACAATATGAAGTGAGGCCTATGAAAGCCCGCACCTCCTTTTGTGTCTTGGGTATTGGCATATTAGCAATTAGCTGGATGCGATCTGGTGTAAGCTGCCTTCCCTCCTTGGACAACGAGTGACCAAGGTAAACAACTCGCTGGACACAGAATTGCAGCTTAGAAGGGGACACCTTGTGCCCCTTTTCGGCCAAAAATTGTAAAACCGTCAGTGAGGCTTTTTCACATTCAGGTTCGCTTCTAGCGGTGATCAGCAGATCATCGACGTATTGAAGCAGGGCAGTGTTGACTGGCATGTGGATACTGTCGAGTTCTCGTTTCAGTGCTTGGCTATAGATGCTGGGGCTTTCGGTAAATCCTTGAGGTGCACGTGTGAATTTAAAGCTACGTCCATTTAAACTAAATCCGAACAAGTATTGGCTTTCCGGATCTATTGGGACGCTGAAGAAGGCATTCTTGAGATCAATTACAGTAAAGAATGTTGTTTCGGAATCAATGGCTGTCAGTAATGAAGAAATGTCTGGGACTACGGGGTATTGTGGTACTATGCATTTATTTAATTCGCGCAGATCAATAACCAATCGATATACTGGCGGGGCTGTTGGATCGGTTCGTTTAAGAATCGGAATTATCGGTGAATTACATACATTGGAGTCAGTTTCCACAACCACTCCTTGGGTAATAAGCTCGTCAATGATTTGTAGTAAAGCCACTACAGCATCTGGGGGTAACTTGTATTGTCGCATTCGTGGAAGTACCACTCCTGCCTTTAGTGTGACTCGATATGGTGTAATGTTCATGCAACCAACATCTGTAGGGCCTTGTGCCCATAAATGTGTGGGTAAAGTCTGTAGTCGGTGATCCATGTCTCGGGACACGTAATGCCCTTTGAAATCACGTAAAAACAATCTTACTCCTTCCGGAGAACAACATATAATAGCTCCTAGAGCTTTCAAAGTTTTTATGCCTAACAAGTTTTCTGGACATGATTTAGTAAGTAATAAATCTGTAGTTCGTGTCAAGGGACCGATCGTAAGTGGAAGAGGCTGTGTTACTTCGTTAATGATAGGTTTTCCTGAAAAGCCAAGGGAAATATTCTGTGAGCCTGAGAGGGGTGCCCCTGGAACTTCACTACGTTTTATTGTTGTTCGGCTTGCCCCTGTATCAAGTAAGAATTTTCTATCTTGGCCTAATAGTTCACTGTGTACATAAGGTCCTTCTTGGTCTACAGGGACCTCAATAAGGGGTAAGCCAACTTCCCTCTCTAGGCTGTTTCATGAGTATCGTTGATAATCAGGATAGTCATACTGTGCGGTCTGATACATCTGTCGGGTCGTTGTTTGTGTGGCAGCAATAGGCTGCGGTGGCGGAGCTGGCATAGACTGTTGCAGAGCTGGCATGGACTGTGCATGCTGCGGTGTTCCTTGTTGATTCTGATCCTGTCTAAGTGGTCTTGGTCTTTCTTTTGTGTGACCTATGGCGATATTATGTTTTAAGACTGGACAATCGTGTACATAATGACCTGGCTGTTTACAATAGTTACATGTCCCTTTTACAGGACCTGTTGAAACACTGGACTGTGTTATACCCTTCTTATGACCATCAGCTGGAACTGTCTGGGAAACTAGCATTTTCATTTTCGTGTCTTTCATGCGTCTATGTTCATGTTCTTGTTCTTCTCTAATTCTATTGTGATGGTACTGTAGCATTTGTAACATTTGTGACGGAGTGTTACCTTGCCAGGTACTCTCGAACTTCAATACTCTATTCTTAACTTGGGGCAAGGCATTTTCAACCAATTTTGTCACAAACAGATGTGGATACGACTCGCTACTTGCTTTTATTCCACTATTTATACCAAAACATTTCTCAAATCGGGAATAGAAATCACTAGTGTCTTCATCTGATTTTTGTTTACAGGCTGAGATTGCACCCCAGTCTTCCTTTTTCGTAGTTAATAAACGTGGCAATACCTGTACTAATAAACCTGGTAGTGCTTTGGTCTTGTCCCCGAGCCCTGAACCTGGACCTCGAGCTTTCTCTTCGTTTTCTAATGCTGTCCAATCTATCTTCTGGTCTCCCACCTCCCAATCCTTTTCCTTGAGTTTTTCGTAAATGCCCGCAGGCATTAATACCTTCAATATTGTCATAATGTCGGGGTAGGTATATTCTCCCATGAGTAACATATCTTTAATTTCACGATGGAAACCCGCTGGGTCTTTGTCATGACTGGGTACCACTTTCTTCATTTCTAATAGTTCTATTTTGGATATTGGTGTGTATACAAACACACGTTTAAACTCATTGTCATCACCCTTTATCGGGTGCACTTCGCGTAAGGGATTTTGTCTATCCATGTAATACGTCGTTCTTTCCTTGATGGGCAGTGAGACATGTTCGGGACATACAAAAAGAATGTACTGCCTTCTAGATTCTAGTATTTCTCTAATTAACTTAGTACCGGAACCTCTCCATTTATTCGTGAGTAATTCAGTCAATATATCAGGTAAGGGGCCAGGATCGGAGTGTTGGCTTTTATATAATATAAGGAGTTGTTGAATCATATAGATACCAGCTAAACGCTGTTCATCTGGGGCGAGGTTCAAAAACGTATGTGCTAGTGTGTCATCACCATATTTTCCAGGACTATCAACCCAGTGTACGGCTGACCTGGCTAATTCTTGTTCGTCCATAGAATCGAGTATATGATAACCCCTTCGTTCTCGGAGTAATTTGTCAGCGGCTTGGAATGAATGTTCGGGGGACCTTATATTTATTATAGGAGTTTGGAATATTCTGTTATTATCTGGACGTATCGGACATATCGGATCAGTAAAGCATCTAGTATTATTGCAAGATCTTCCTCTACCTACATAGGCCATGGTTTCTAACTGTCCTGTGGGCAGTTCTAATTCTTCCTCGTCCTCTGTTTGTTCAGGCTCGTCGACTGCTAATCTTTCTTCGTGTATTCGTTCTATTTCTTTGCGGATCTTTCGGCTCATAGCTACTATACATGATCGTTTATCGTGTCTCCCCTCTGATATATTCTTACCCCATGTGGTAAGGATTTGCATTTCTTCCGGACTTACCCCTGGTTGATCTTGATTTCTGATCACACAGTTTATGAGGAAACGTAACAGTTCCCCCTGTATTTCCACCTTTTGGTACTCCATGGCTCTGTTAATACTCTCAGGGTCTCGCCCTGACTGAACAAAGTGATATATATTTTCTAAATGTGCAGTCATTCCTGGTAGCTTTCCTAAGTATATTGCAGCTCGTCGGATACGTAATGATGCCAGCATCATTTCGTCCCCTTTTCCGGGCACAGGGTCATATCTACAATCTATTAGAAGTTCCTTGAGCGTGTTGGGAGTTACTAGTTTGGGTGTACGTTGGTGGGCTAATTCTTGAAAGGAAAGTTTATTTGTTCTGGGTGGCGTAGAAAAAATGCTTGATGTACCTCCGGTAGCACCACCTGGGGTGCTGGATGTGAAAGGATTCGTTGAACGGGATATAGCAACCATAGGTGTAGATGCAGATGTAGAAACAGATGTGATTGCCGGAACTTGTGTCGGGGTTTGCTGTTGCAGAGGTACAGACGGAGGAGGGTCTTGGCGTTGAACCCCCTCGGCAGACGGTCTATGTGGCGCAGCATTAGCATACTCGGGAGCTGCGTCGTCTAAATAAGAGGAAAGAAAAACATCTTCTGCGGATCTGGGGTGCCCTTTGGGATGTACTTTTATCGGAAACAATGGGGGTGGCAAGTCTTTTGGTATTTCCGGAGTAGCCTTAGGTAATCCTTCGGCCAGAAGAGGATACATACCATTCACAAGGGCATTTCTTTGTCTGTCTGTTTGTTCTGACTTTACTCGAGTACCTTCTTCAATTAATACATTTTCTCGAACTTTATTTGAATTCTCCTTACTTTTCTCTTCCTGTCTGAGCGCTTTTTCTGTACGTCTATATGATTCTTTACGCCATAATTCAATGGCATCTTTCTGTGACTGTCTAGCTTTCTTTTTCCATAATTCTTCTTCTACTTTCATAATGCACTCTGCATCCCAGGTCCCAGCTGCGGGCCACCTCTGACTTTCTGGTAATTCCTTGGTGTAGTCTACCCATAGATCAAGAAATAATATGGCATCTAGGCCATGTTTATGATACATGAAGTACCCTGGAGTGTCCCTAGGAGGAATGGGAACAGCTTCTTCGAGTACCCCTTTTCTGGTTTTGATCTGTCTTAATTTCGAAAAGAGCGGCATATTGAGAACTGATCTGATACCTAATTTTGAACACGTTTAATACCATAAAACACAACAATGAACAGTCATTCACACCACAGTATACAGAACGTATTTAAAACATTTTAACATTTAACATTTTAAATGAAATAGACAATGATGGTCATTTAGGGAACTAGTCACTAAGCATAATACTCGATACTAACTAGGTAAATCTGAATTATATACTAGACATACTTGATATACTGCTAAACAGTACAGATACACTGCTGAAACAGTGCAGACCGGATTTGTGTACCCAAACCCGTCTTGACCGGCACAACCTATGTGCACGTCAGAACGCCTCCCCGATAATGGTACTCACCGGGTAGCTCGGAACGGAAGGCCTCGGAACTGAACTGAACTTGAACCGGACTGGACTCGACTCGGAACTTCGGAAACTTCGGAAACTGGTGGGCCTCTGTATACCTCGGATCTTGCTCTCTCAGCTAGGCTCTGGTCGGGATACTTCGCACTTCTCACCGCCTCGTCTGGGTGTTGATCGCAGCCTCAGTTACCCCCGCTCGGCAGGAGGGAGATACAGGAAATCCTGTGGGTACGCGTTGTTGTCCGTCCAGCTGTGACAGGAGACCGGGCCTGCAACGCACCGCCGGCGCGTGAGATGAGAAAGTGTCCCTGTTCGGGCGCCATTTATGTGGTAAATAATTTAATTACCGGAACTTAATTTGATGCGGAAAATCTATAACAATAGCTCAGTAAAATAAGAGGCAGAATCCGTGGTATTAGAGGTTCGGAACGGGCTTTATTCCAAAATCAATTTAAATTGAGGAGCTCCATATTCCATCACCACGAAGGTTCAGGAAGTGAAGACGCTACTTTATTGACAAGTAATCATTTTTATACAATAGGCATTACAGTGAAGCAAATGCAGGAGGCGTAACAATTGATAGTAAAGATAAAACATACATGCGTAGCAAAAGTGGGTGTAACTGGGCGTAACTAAAGAACGTCATCAGGTATGATGTCATAATAGGGTGGTTCCATGAAAGAATTTCGCAATGTCAGCAGAAATACTTGGCAGAAATGCGCGCGCAGCAGCATGACGTGTGATTGACGTGCAACTAGGGGGTGAAGGGGACTTGACATTTAGCTCTACATGTGGCGACAGAAGTCTGGAGGGTCAAGTCAACCTAATCCCAAATCATATCTAACATCCTATGTTTAGAGAACTATGTTATCCAAAAGAGAGGTCTCTTAGAGTAGAATCTTATTCTATACTGACTATACTGACTGTTAGTGCGTGTACAAGCGTCTAAGTGTCTACACTAGATGCGAGGGCAGAAATCTTCCATAGTAACAGGGCTATGAATTACTTGCATAATGACAGAGAAGCCGGGCCTTTTGCTCGGTAGCTGGAAGAATGTTTACTTAAACTACTAGACAGGAATGCATTGGGTAGGGAGCGGAGCAGATAATCTCGAAGGTGAAATACAGTTTTTGGCAGGCAACAGGCTGATGTCAGGCACCGTTAGCTGCGCAGAGAGTAGGACAAAGTTCATGGATACAGATGCGAGCTCGGACTGGAGCTTTCAGAGGCAGAAGGCAGGAAAAGGTTGATGGCAGAATCAGGGCCTACTCGCCTGGACTGTAAAATGGCATAAGTGAACCATATAAAGCCGGTGGCCTTTCATACTTAGGAATGGAATATCCGGCCCATTCATGGCGGATCTGAAAGAGGACATGTTGACGGTGGACGCACATGTGTTTGCGTCTTCATAACTGGAACTGGAGGGAACATACATGTACTTGTGATTTATACATGAAACCGTTGGGGTCCAAGATAGGGGACATAACTGATCATAAAAATCCATATTTCCACAGTGGTGTCATCCTGGGGCTGGGGGGCACACTCGCAGTGGATGATGCTGTCACCGACTGTTGGCCAGGAGAGCTAAGGGGAGTGGATTTGGAGGGAGTGGGTTGTGTGGAATGCGGACTCCCACTGTGGCTGCGTGTTCTACGTTTCCCCCCCGACCCAGTGGGTGTGCCTTCCTCACCCTGTGTGTGCGTGACAGGAGGTGTGCGCTTTGACTTCCCTGGTGGTGTGGTGCCTGTGTCTGTTGGGGTGCGTGCACGCTGACGTCTGGATGTGCGTGTGACAGGCACGGGAGTGGGAATTGTGGATGGGGCAGGGGTGGGGGGGGTAGGCAGCGCTGCAGGAGATCCAGTGCTGCAGTCAGTGTGGAGTCTATGGACCTCAGCAACTGCCGTTGGTCAGACTGCGCAGCCGACATGCCCTCCATGTATGCCTCCATCTGGGTCAGCACCTGGGTGTGGGCATGGAGGACATTTAGCATCGCAGTCTGACCAACCTGCAACTGCCTCAGGATGTCCACAGACTCCGCACTCACCGCAGCAGTGGTGACAGGGGCAGGGGGTGAGGTGCCTGGCAGGAAGGAGACATGTGGGGACCGAGCACGGAGGGAAGGGCCACAAGCAGGTGGGAGGCCGGTGATGGAAACTGAGGTGGCGGGGGGATGTGGAGGGCTGCCATCAGCTGGGGGGGCAGACTCCGCCACCTCTGGGAGCTCAGCCTCGGACCCGTCTGCGTCATAGTCTGTGTTGGCAGTCGACAGGTCCTCTGCCTCACTCCCTTCGGCCTCCGTGCCACTCCATGTGCCAGACAGGACAGCACTGCTGGCACTGGTGCTCAATCCCTCCTCCCGGTCCGTGCTAGTGTCTCCTTCCGTGTCCCCCGGCGATGCTGTGGGCAAGGTGAAGAGACAGGAGATAATCAGACACCTGTACACATATGTCACATGAGTCAAATATACATAGGTCACATTGCATAGCCTGAAAAGCAACAGGAGTAACACCTACAAAACAATGTACACATGTAGGCCATGGAACACACAGTTTTTCGACCCACCATGCCACTGAGACACAATGGAGAGCATGACACAATAGCAAATCACTGCACCTGAAATTTTACAGAGGAGCCAGCCTCTGGGCACAAATGTGCACAGCACCTGCACCACACTGCGTCTTCAAAAAGGGATGAGCATGAATGATATACATTTACTCTTGCCGCATGCTGCAAAGGCAATACATGAAACCAGGCCAAACATGACTGGGTCACTGCACCTTGAGCGTATGTCCAGTCAAACATCACACACAGGCCACACCCAGCAAGGAGGATGAAGCTTCTGACATGTAGGCCTTGTACGCACAAACCACCCACACCTGAGACAATCTCATTGAGACGGAGAAAGTATGTACACCTCTTACTCTGGGATGAAAACACATGGCCTCCACTAATTAATGACTGTACACACATAGCCCCTGGTGGGCATGTCCACACATCATTGACAGGCAAACATCATCAGATTGTCTCAACAACACACACAGGTAATGCCCACTGTGAGTATGCACAGGCAAAATGGGTCCCCCTGTACAGTGGACACATGTAGCAACCTGTAGGTCCTAACAGTTGAGCCCAGGGTACAATGCCACCCTACCCAACCCATGGCGAAGACACAGTGAATGTCCATATTGTTGGATGACGCACATGATACCTAGGAAGAGGTGCCCCAGGGCACAGTAGTGCCCACACTCCTCCATGGTCCAGGATGGACATGACAGCAAATTAAGCAACCGTCCCTGCACTTAGCAGGCCTCCCACTCAGGCACATCATGTCAGAGGGCACACAATTGGACATGCATGCTGGAAGGCTGTACAGTTTGGAGACACACCCCTATGTCGTGATTCACAATCAGTGCCAAGTGACATGGACACCACAATGACTGAAATTGGCCATGGCACACGCAAGGTCCCCATACCTGTGGCACATCACCCCCACACATGATGCTGATGGCATAGGTCACCTGCATGAACTGCCTGCCTAAATAACCTTGTGCAAGAGTGGCTACAGACAGACCAGGGAACACATGGCAAGGAGGGGAAGGGAGGGAGTGAGAACAGCACTGTGCTAAATTGTTGAGAAGTTGACGCACTGCACAATCAAACCCTGGCAGTGTATCCATGCAACTGCACACTTACATTGGCTGGGGACACACAACTGACACACATGTACCTACCCCCTTCCTGCTGCTGCTTCTCCTGTAGGCGCCTGTCCATATCGGGGAAGACCACCGCCAGCACACGCTTCTGGATGTGGGTCAGACGACGGCGCCCACGGTTCTTACGGCTCACAGGTGAGTCCCCCAGCAGGACCCGTGCAATCCTCCTCGTCCAGCACCGGATGTCCTGCCAGCGTTTCCTCACCTGAGACAGGCTCCGCCTCCGACCCTCTGTACCCCTCACGGCACTGACGGCTTCACTCCAGATCTCCCCCTTGGCAATGGCGCCTACCTGTGAGGATGCAAAAGTGAGAATACATTAATCCACATGAGCAGAGACACAGAGACACACATATAGAACAATCCTCTTTATGAACAGGCCATGGTATGCATGCAACTAATTGCACCTTTGTCATAGGGACATTATCCACTGTGGAAGGCCAAATGCACTACGTGCCATTGAAAGTACACGGGTGGCATGAGGGGTACCACACACTCACTGACCAGGGATCACACTGTGCCTCACAGGCTACAACAGGATTATGTACAGCACCTCACATCAGTCACCTGCCCCAGCACACTGATGCTACCTCATCAGAGTACACAGACACACACAGGTACAGGACAATCACATGGCATTGCCAACTGGGGGTACACACCTCACTCTGCCCATGTGCCAGTAGACGGGGGTGTCACAGGTGTGGGGCTGGCTCAGCACGGCATGCACACAGCACTGCTCCCTGCTCACATTGGATGGCCAGGCTACATCCATCCCTCATGCTGCTTGTGTGCAACACTCCCCATATGCACTCACCCACATGACAGGGGACTTACACACACACCAATGTGCAGGGGACGAACACCGCCTTTGGACACTCACAGCACAGGTACACTGAACAAACACACATCCATGGGTACTGACACCTGTCACACTGGGGGGAACACAGGATCACATCAGGACTGTGGAAACAACATCCCCGGGAGGAGTATGCATGCAGAATGTGGCATGCACCGTGCATTCATTGTCACAGTAGGCACTATGCAAGTGAGGAGTGCACACAGGAAACACAGCATGCTCTGCATGGGTGACATCAGGCCTTCCACACCCTGGGACCCACTCCAAACAACAGTGCATGTCTGTCACACATGGATACAATGGCAGAGGTCACTGGCACACAAAAGGGGCACAGTCTAAGCTAGTGGAGTCAGCACTCACCTGAACCCCTGGTCGACCATACAGGCTCTGGAACTGTGGGAGGATCACATCTATCAGGGCAAGGTTCTCCTCCTGGGTGAATGGCTGTGACCTCTCCACAGTCCTGGACATGGTGCCAGAGGAATCACTATCAGCAGCAGTGGTCATGGATGAATGGATGTGCAGGCAAGTGCTCTCTCATGGGACCTGGCTGCCTTATATATGCCTGGCTGGCCTGTTCATGTACAGGAGTACTGATTGATTGGTCAGTCACATTTGCATCCTACGTTTCATCCAATCCCTTCAAACCTACCCCAGTGTGTGCCTTTGCATGGTTTCAGTTTTGATGATGATGTCAAGTCATCATCCACATTGCAACAATGTAGATTCTTTCAAACTGACTTCTGCTGGGCACCTGGTGCTCAAATTCAAAAATCTAACTCAGTCTCCATGGCAACCATCATGCATTTAGGCCCTTATACTTGTCCCTCATGTGTCCCCTATGTGTTTTCATACATATACACACAGGTACGGTGCGTTCCACGCCCTAGGGCACCCCCCAAGCAGTGATACGGACCGTACACGCGCTTGTACGGTCCGGATCACAATATGGGCGCTGGCGTATGCGTACGCCACAGTAGTACGGACCGTACACGCGCTTGTACGGTCCGGATCACAATATGGCCGCTGGCGTATGCGTACGCCACAGTAGTACGGACCGTACACGCGCTTGTACGGTCCGGATCACAATATGGGCGCTGGCGTATGCGTACGCCACAGTAGTACGGACCGTACACGCGCTTGTACGGTCCGTACTACTGTGGCGTACGCATACGCCAGCGCCCATATTGTGATCCGGACCGTACACGCGCTTGTACGGTCCGTACTACTGTGGCGTACGCATACGCCAGCGCCCATATTGTGATCCGGACCGTACAAGCGCGTGTACAGTTCGTACTACTGTGGCGTACGCATACGCCAGCGGCAATATTGGCCCAGGGACCCTATACACGCACTCCGAGCGTATGTACGGTGCGTTTCACAACTGTCAGTGGTGACAGGCGGCACACAGACAGGAATGGAGCGGTCAGATATTGCCAAGGGTGGACACCAATGCATTGTCTGTGCAATACCACATGTGTGTGACACAGGTGTGTCAGGATGTGATGTGGCACTTAACCCCTGAGGTGTGGGCAATGCACATGTACGATGAGCTGTGTACACATGTCGTGTGTGATGGTGCGCATTGTACCACACATCCCCTGCACTCCTTTGACATGTGTGCATGTCGTACACACTAGTGGAGCCATGAGTCACTTGCATGTCCCAGTCACGGACACCCGCACCTGTCCCCTGATGCCAGGTACACGGAATATTACACATGACATGTGTATGGCTGCGTTGCACGCTGCAACCATGTCATGTGTGTGGCATGTGTTTCCATGATTTTGCTGTAGGTGTGTGGTCCAATGCATCAGCAGTTGCTGCTGCCAACATGTGTCTGTGTGCAGATGGCCATGGCACACTGTTCCGCACACCAGCCCACATATGTGATTTGCCATGAGGTGTGTATGTATGCAACTACATGGAGTATCAACACAAGTACATATCCACATGCTCTCTATGTATGTTCTGTCTCGACATGTACTCCTCCAAGGCAATGTGTGTGGCCTGTCCTATTCCTATGACATGTGACCAGTGCATATCGCATCCAACAACCTGTCTGTACAATACGCATACTACTTCTGCACATGTGTGGATGTCTGTGAATCCTGTGATGCGTGTGCATGCTCACTTACACTGGCCCACAGCTAGTCTCATGCCATGTCATCGTGATCTTGCCCCCCTCCGTTAGTGGCTGTCCCTTGGTAGGAGTGTCTCCTGACTGGCGTACGTGTCCAGGAAATGTTGCACAGACCTGACTCAGAATGTGGCAAATGTGTATTGGCTGTGTAACATGTGCTCAGTGCATTGACAATGTCGTTGTACAGTGCTCACTCTTCGGTGTTCCTTCCATTTCACTGCAGGGCTCCGCCTCTCCCTCGACGTATGCCAGACATGGCTGCCCTGCATGAACGGGACTGTATACGCCGCTACAGATTCAGCCAACGGTTGATTGATGAGTTGACTGGCCGGCTGGAAGCACAACTCCTCCCGCGCCACAGGTATCCCAGTGCACTGACACCCAAGTTGAAGGTGATGGCAGCCCTACATTTCCTTGCCACGGGTACGTTCCAACATACCATTGCTGATGTCGGGGGCATGTCCCAGACGATGTTCAGCCGTGTTCTGCATGATTTCTTAGAGGCCATGTTGGTTCACCTGGATGAGTACATTAAATTCCCAATTCGTGAGCAGTTGACAGATGTCAAGCGTGAGTTCTATGCCCTGGGAGGGATGCCCCATGTCATTGGGTCCATAGATGGGACACATGTTGCGTTGGTACCACCACAGGCACAGGAGGTGGTGTATAGGAATCGCAAACATTATCACTCCATTAATGCCCTTGTGGTGTGTCTGTCCAACATGGTGATTTCACATGTCTGTGTTCGCTTTCCAGGATCAGCACACGATGCCTTCATCATGAGGCGTAGCAGGCTGCCTGAAATGATGCTGCAGCTGCGGAACGAGCATGTATTGTTGGTGGGTAGACTCTGGCAGTTCAGTGTTTGGCGTCATCTTCCAATCTCACTGCCTGTGCTGACACACTTCTGTCCATGATGTTTCCTTGTAGGGGACGCTGGCTATCCCAACATGCCATGGCTGATGACGCCTGTCCGCAACCCCAGCACGGCTGCCGAGCACCACTACAACAACGCACATGGGCGGACCAGGAGAGTCATTGAGAGGACGTTTGGACTTCTGAAGAGCCGATTCAGGTGCCTCCACAAGACCGGCGGAGCACTCCCATATGCCCCGGTGAAGGTGTGCAAGATCATCATCGTCTGCTGCATGCTGCACAACATGGCAGTGGAGGAAGCTGTTCCACTCATACTGGATCAAGATGACCAGGACCATCCACCCGTGGAGGATGAAGGCCTTGGTGACGGGGCAAGTGATGTGGAGGAGGAGGAGGCTGTGGAGGACATGCGGAGTCGGCTCATACGCAACTTCTTTGCTTAGTGGTGAGTTCCAGTGTCTGAGTGTGCACGCATTGGGCCGTGTGTGGCATGTGTTGCAATGTGTGTGTCCATCTGCATGTCTGCCAAGTGAGTCAGTGGTGTGTATTGAAGTGTCACTCGAGTGATGGCGCAATGGAAGGATGTTGTCTGAGGGTCATCATTGTCACCTGTCATGTTGACAACATGATACGTGTTGAGTACATGCTTGCGGATGTGCTCCTTTGGGCTGACTCCTTGTGTGTCTCTCTTCCACAGGTCCATGGGCATGCTGTCTGCTGGTGGCATTGTTGTGCTCCTGCTACTCCTCATGAACACAGCAACATGTGCTGATTCTGCGTCACATGCACGGGCAAGTTTTGAAATCTCCTTAGGGTAAGGGATGCCTCACGGCGTTTTGGGTGTGTGAATTGTTTGTAGTCTGTGTGCACTTCTCCGGTTCATGTGTGTTCCATTTACATACATGTGGATCCTACATGGGGAACATGACATGGGGCAGGCTTCACCTGGAGCCATGGTCAGACTTGGTGACTGTCATGTGGCAGGGGATTGGGGATTGTGATGAGGCCATCATTGTGTGTAACACTGACCTCGGAAACATACAGGTTGCACCGGGTTGACATGGTGTGTGATTGCCCCATCAGGGCCTCAATGGTGTATAGCGGCCTCTCCGTGGCAGCAGGGGGTGTTTAGCTGTTATCCGTCACTTGTGTGCCAGTTCAATGGAATACCAGCATCTGTGTTGCAATGGGGGGTGCCAGTGTTGCTCCCACATGTTCATCCACATGACCTGTGTATGTGTTGACAGAGTATCATTGTCATTCCAACACACATGACTAATACATTTGTCCCTCTGTCAATGGTGGCCTGTTGCCACTGTGCGTGCGGCATGTCTGGCATAGTTTTCTGAGGTGGTGCATATGTGTCTATGTGTAGAGTGACAAGATGCTAGGGGTTTGTCAGGGAGTGGGAACTGTATTATGCACAAGATGCACAGTTCCATCCACCTCAAGGCAAGAGAGACCATCCCCCAGGGCAACCACAACATCCGTGTCGAATCCTACCATGCAGTATACGGACATGTGCCTTACGACTCCCATGATACTTGTCCATATCCGGAGTGCATCTGCACAGCTCTGCTACTGCATCGGGCAACCAGGCCACATCAACGTCCAAACGGGATGGGGGGAATGTTTCACAGCCAGCTGCAGGATGACCTTCTCGATCCACGGCCACACTCATGATGCAGCCCACAACCCCAACACAACCATGTGGCACTGTGATCCAAAACTCCATTCTGGCATCTCCATGCATCCAACCTCGGGCTAGCCACCATTGTCAACATCCGCCTGACGCAAGCATGCAGGACATTGTAGGGACACATGTCTAGACATGCCTGGGAGCGGCAAGCCAGGGCACTCCACATGATCCCTGACCTCTGCGCATGACTGTTGCTCCCCTGAATGTGTCTGTAGCCACAGTTGTGCGGGAACCACTCAGCTGGTTGGGCCCAGCACAGGTGAGTATGGTACTCCATGTCTGTATCAGATGATACATTGGGACCCATGTGTGTCCTGGGCAAGACTGCGACCCCACGGTTTGGATGGTTGGAGTTAATTCTGAGATCAGGCATGCTTTGACTTTACGACACACACATGTATTGTAATAATGCAGAATCACGGCATCATCTTGTAAGTGTGATTAATTTATTTGTGGTGGGGTACGGGTTTGTGGGGATGACAAGAGGTGCACAGTGTAGAATCCAAAGTTCACTGGGGGAGTTGGTATCCTTGCCGTAGCAAAATGTCAGAGTCCATGCCACAGTCTTCGTCAACATAGGTCAGACAGTGACCAGCAAGTCCATGTGGCAGAGAATGTCATGTGCTGCTATTGGGCCAGAGGGCCAGGTGCCAGGCCAGGTGACCTGGGAGATGGTGATGTTCTGCTGACTCTCACAGTCTTTTTCGTGGACGACCCACCTTCCTGCGGGGACCCTCGGAAGCAGTCCGTGACGATGTCTGTGACGCTCCGTCGGATGAATCCTCCTCCTCCTGATCCCTCCCTGTGTCTGGTAATGGCCTTCGCCTGGTGCCACAGGGAGGGTTGCCCATGTTGTCGGCAATCCGACGGAGTACACCGGTCATTTGGGTTTGCACCGCCACGAGCTCAGCCTGTCTATCCTCCATCCTTCCTTGGTGTTGCAGTTGACAGGCATGTTGCTGGGACTGCAGGGTCTTCATCTCCTGGAGGGTCCCCTTGATGTCATTGAGGGTGGACGCAATCTGGTCCATGCCCCTGGTGTCACGCCGGTATGTATCCAGGATGTTGCTGACCTGGGACACTACCGGGTCCTGAGCTGCCTGGTCAGGTTCGCGCCTCCGCCGTCCTCCACTCCCGCCACCCCTGCCCACGTGCACCTGGCCTGCCGTTGTGGGTGCATCGGGTCTCCGGGACCCCTGAGGGATGGCATCTGCGTTGCCGCCTGCCTCCTCCTGGGTGCCCGGAGGACCGTGTCCCTCCTGGGCAGACTGGCTGGGTGGTCGTGTGCGGGCAGGGCTCCTGGACGTCTCCTGGGATGTGGCAGGAATGGGGGTGGTGGTTGGCACAGTTGTACCTGACGCAGGTGCTGCAGGTGGTTGGACACCAGAGGGGCCAGGTTGGTCTGGGTCATCCACGGAGTGGTGAGAGTCGTCGCTGGCGGTGGGGTCCTCATCCCGCGGAGCCTGGTCCTGTGAGACTTCCCCCCCAGTGTTGGGGGGTGTTCGTCGACGTTGACCTGTGTGTGAGAGAGACAATGTTAACAGTGTCACATGTGGCATCCATGTTTCATGCATTTCTGATTTGGCACTCTTCCTCTGGGTAGTTGGATCTGTCTTGCATTCCTCTCACAGTGCACTTGTGCATGGGTATGTCCCTTGGCCACAGCTGTCAGGGCTTTACGCATGTGTGAGACACAATCTTAGTTGATGCATCTATTTGGGTACACAGTCAGCAGTGTGGTGTGCGGGCGTAGCGAGCCATGCAGAGGCGCCTCACGTGTTGCACTGTACGTGGCCAAATGGTGTTTTGCCAAGGCAATTTGATGTTGCAGGTAGGGGACTGAAGCATTTGTGACAGGGTTCTTACCGACACAGTGGGTGGGTATACTGGGTGTGTGGTTAGGTCTGTGCCTGCAGCACGGATGGACTCGTGCACAGATTGACACATGGACCGGTCTTCATCTACGGAAGGGGAGGTTTGAGGCACTGCCAGACCTGGTCTGCATGCACACAGTCCACCGGCTGACGAGTGGACATGGCCACACCACCCAAGGGTGATTTAGTCTCCCTGTGTCTCCCTTCCTCCCTCCCTCTGTCACCCTCCTCCCTCCCTCTGTCGGTCTCCCTCTGTCACCCTACTCCCTCCCTCTGTCTGTCTCCCTGTGTCCCCCTCTGTCTCCTTCCCTCTCATTCCCCCTCTCCCTCCCTCTCTTTGTCACTCTCTGTCACCCCAGGCCAGCTTCCTGGGCACACACAGTTAGCCGGTCTTTGAATGGCCATTGGCTTGTTCATGTGAGTTAGTCCCTGTTCTCCGGGCACCCATTGGGCAGTGTGTCTGAGTGTAGGCTGCTGCTGTGGCGGTGTGTGCTGAGACTCTATCAGAGCGCTGCATCTTCATTGTCTGCTGTCATGTGCAAATTGTGCCTTCAGACCCATGTCATCCTGCATGGCAGCCACCATTTGCAGGCAAGACAGTACTGTGTGGGTACACACAGTTTGTATGGCTGTGCCCTGGGCCATATGGGCTGAGGGCATTGTTTTGTGCTTGTGAGTTGCTCAATGTTAGTTTTGATGCCCCCACTCCCAGCATCGACCACATCCTGTGTTGTGTTGGTGTTTTGTGTGGCCTGTGACTTGGCATGGCCCTGATTGATGCATGGGGCATGGAGGCGCTAGTGGCATGTGTGTGTTTGTGGAGTGTTGTTGTGTGCGGTGGTGGCTTGGGGGGGGTGGCATGCATGATTGATTGTGTATGGCATCCCCCCCATGTGAGGTGAGTTGTTTGTGTACTCACCAGGGTCTGGGAGTCCAGGCAGTCCGTGTAGTCCCTCCACCGCCAGCGTGGACATCACCTTCTCCTCCCAGGGATGGTATTGTACCGGTCTGGGGGGCGGCCCTCCTCCAGTGATGTTCCCCTGGTTGTGATTGTCAGTCATCTTCCTCTTGACCGTCCTCCGCAGATCGTACCACCTGGATTGGCACTCGTGCCTGGTCCTTCTGGTGGTCCCAACAGCATTCACAGAATCGACAATCCTCTGCCACATGGCCGTTTTTTCGGATATGCTGGTCTGTCTGACCAATGTCCCAAAGAGCTGTGGCTCGACTCTGAGGATTTCGTCGACAAGGATCTCCAGCTCCTCCTTCGTGAACTTTGGATTCTTGGTGGTGGACATGGCGTGGGGTGTGGGTGTGGATGGTTGTGGGGGTGTGGGTGTGGATGGTTGTGGGGGTGTGGGGGTGGATGGTTGTGGGTGTGTGGGTGTGGTAGTGGAGGTGTGTGTGTGAATGTGATGAGGGGGTGTTTGTGTAGGTGGTTGTGTGAAGGTATGCAAGTGTGAGGTTCAAGTATGGTGGTGTGGGTCGTCTGTGGGCTCTGGCAGCAGTGGGTCTGTTGCAAAGGCTCATGGTTTGCGTGTGTGGTCCATTTTTATTGGTCCATTTGTGGGTGTGGCTGTGTTTGAAATTTGTGTGGGTGTGTTATGAGGAGTGATTGAGTTTTGGGCCTCTGTTTGGCAGTTTGGCAGTTGCAGGTGAGTGTATGTGATGTTTGTGGGGTTGTTGGGCATGTTTGGTGGTGTGGGGAAACTCTAATTGCCTCTCCTTGTGTAAATATGGTTTGTCCTGGTTCAGTACGTGTGTTTTTGGCGTCAGTACGGTCCGTACATGCACTGGTGGGGGTACGGTCCGTACATTCCCTGGTGGGGTGTGGGTACGGCCCTACATACACGGGTGGGGGTTCGGTGCGTACATACACGGCAGGGGGGGGGTTCGGTGCGTACATACACGGGGGGGGGGTTTGGTGCATACATACACGGGTGGGGGTTCGGGGGCGTACATACACGGGTGGTGGTTTGGTGCGTACATACACGGGTGGTGGTTCGGTGCGTACATTCACGGCTGGGGGGGGTTTGGTGCGTACATACACGGGTGGTGGTTCGGTGCGTACATACACGGCTGGGGGGGGGTTCGGTGCGTACATACACGGGGGGGGTTTGGTGCGTACATACACGGGTGGTGGTTCGGTGCGTACATACACGGCTGGGGGGGTTCGGTGCGTACATACACGGCTGGGGGGGGTTCGGTCCGTTCATACACGGGTGGGGGTTTGGTGCGTACATACACGGCTGGGGGGGGTTCGGTGCGTACATACACGGGTGGGGGTTCGGTGCGTACATACACGGCTGGGGTGGGGGTTTGGTGCGTACATACACGGGTGGTGGTTCGGTGCGTACATACACGGCTGGGGGGGGTTTGGTGCGTACATACACGGGTGGTGGTTCGGTGCATACATACACGGCTGGGGGGGGGTTCGGTGCGTACATACACGGGGGGGGTTTGGTGCGTACATACACGGGTGGTGGTTCGGTGCGTACATGCACGGCTGGTGGGGGGTTCGGTGCGTACATACACGGCTGGGGGGGGGTTCGGTCCGTTCATACACGGGTGGGGGTTTGGTGCGTACATACACGGCTGGGGGGGGTTCGGTGCGTACATACATGGGTGGTGGTTCGGTGCGTACATACACGGCTGGGGGGGGGTTTGGTGCGTACATACACGGGTGGGGGTTGGGTGCGTACATACACGGCTGGGGGGGGTTTGGTGCGTACATACACGGGTGGGGGTTCGGTGCGTACATACACGGCTGGGGGGGGGTTCGGTGCGTACATACACGGGTGGGGGTTCGGGGGCGTACATACACGGGTGGGGGTTTGGTGCGTACATACACGGGTGGGGGTTTGGTGCGTACACACACGGCTGGGGGTTTGGTGCGTACATACACGGGTGGGGGTTTGGTGCGTACATACACGGGTGGGGGTTCGGTGCATACATACGCGGGCGGGGGGGTGGTGGGGTGTTCGGCGCGTATGCGGGCACATGTCTCCATGGTTGCTATGGGAGTTCGGTTCGGACGGTGTTTTTTGCGTACGGTTGTGGAATGGGGAGGACGGGAGGGATCGTACTTGCGCTGTCGGACTTTATTTTTCCGCACGGTGGGTTTTTCGACCGGGGACGTGTGGGGAAATCTTCCCAATGCGATTCGTATGGACTTTTTTCCGTTCGAATCGTACTTGGCAGTTTGTACGCTACTTTGACGATTCGGACGGAAAAAAATCCGGATACAAGTCGGACGGGGAATTTTTTTACCGGATCGGAATTGGCACCAATGTGTGTGCATGTAGAAACCATTCTGTGATAAGCATTTGTGTTTTTCATGTGTTTGTAAACAGATAACTGTGCAGTTTTTATATTTTGGTAGAATTAGAAACCAGTCATTGTTTATGAATTTGTGAAATGAGTTATGGTATGTTTCTATACTAAAATGTAGTACTACTTCTGGATGAAGAAATGTGTTTTGATATAGTGCAAGGGATAGTGTTGTTTGTCTAGAATCACACAGTGAGTCTGTGTGCATTTGGGAACCACTGTGAGAGAAGCATTTGGTGACATCGTGTATTTGGTGACAGATAACTGTTTTAACTTGTCATGTTGTGAAGTTTTAGAAGCATTAGAAGACAGTTATGGCTTATGATTTGATTAAATGAGTCAGGCTTTGACAGAAAAGTGCAGTCCTGAAATATGTAGATTTTGGGCAGTTCCCTTACCAGTTGCACTGTAGTGAATGAGTTTTGGTAAACTCCTAGGGATAGTGGTGCGTGTCTAGAATCACAGTGTGAGTTAGTGTGTATTTGGGATCAGTGTGAGAGAAGCATTTGGTGATATCATGTATTTGCTTACAGATAACTTTTTTAAAACCTATGATGTTGTGAAGTTTTAGTAGCATTAGAATCCAGTCTTTGCTTATGCGTTGATTAAATGAGTCATGCTTTGACACTGATGTGCTATACTTAAATATGTAGATTGTGTTCAGTACCATTAACACTTCTAGACTAGTGAATGAGTTTTGGTAAACTCCTACAATAGTGTTGATTGTCTAAAATCACACTGTGAGTCTGTGTGCACTTGGGTAAGGATTGTGAGAGAAGCATTTGGTAACATCGTTTATTTACTGACAGATAACTGTTTTAAAACCTGTCATGTTGTCAAGTTTTAGTAGCATTAGAAGCCAGTCTTTGCTTATGCGTTGATTAAATTAGTCAGGCATTGACATTAAAGTGTAGTTGTGAAATATGTAGATTGTGTGCAGTTCCTTTACCACTTCCACTGTAGTGAATGAGTTTTGGTAAACTCCTAGGGATAGTGTTGTTTGTCTAGAATCACACTGTGAGTCTGTGTGCATTTGGGAACCACTGTGAGAGAAGTGTTTGGTAACATCGTGTATTTGATGACAGATAAGTGTTGTAAAACATGTCATGTTGTCAAGTTTTAGTAGCATTAGAAGACAGTTATGGCTTATGCTTTCATTATATGAGTCAGGCATTGACAGTAAATTGCAGTTCTGAAATATGTAGATTGTGTGCAGTTCCCTTACCACTTGCACTGTAGTGAATGAGTTTTGGTAAACTCATAGGGATAGTGGTGCTTGTCTAGAATCACACTGTGAGTTAGTGTGTATTTGGGATCACTGTGAGAGAAGCATTTGGTAACATCATGTATTTGCTGACAGATAACTGTTTTAAAACCTGTCATATTGTGAAGTTTTAGTAGGATTAGAATCCAGTCTTTGCTTATTCGTTGATTAAATGAGTCATGCTTTGACACTGATGTGGTGTACTTAAATATGCAGATTGTGTGCAGTACCATTAACTCTTCCAGAGTAGTGAATGAGTTTTGGTAAACTCATAGGGATAGTGGTGCTTGTCTAGAATCACACTGTGAGTTAGTGTGTATTTGGGATCAGTGTGAGAGAATCATTTGGTAACATCATGTATTTGTTGACAGATAACTGTTTTCAAATCTGTCATGTTGTGAAGTGTTAGTAGCATTAGAATCCAGTCTTTGCTTATATGTTGATTAAATGAGTCATGCCTTGACACTGATGTGCTGTACTTAAATATGTAGATTGTGTGCAGTCCCCTTACCCCTTCCACAGTAGTGAATGAGTTTTGGTAAAGTCCTAGGATAGTGTTGATTGTCTAAAATCACACTGTGAGTCTGTGTGCATTTGGGTAAGGATTGTGAGAGAAGCATTTGGTAACATCGTGTATTTACTGACAGATAACTGTTTAAAAACCTGTCATGTTGTCAAGTTTTAGTAGCATTAGAAGCCAGTCTTTGCTTATGCGTTGATTAAATTAGTCAGGCATTGACATTAAAGTGTAGTTGTGAAATATGTAGATTGTATGCAGTTCCTTTACCACTTCCACTATAGTGAATGAGTTTTGGTAAACTCCTAGGGATAGTGTTGTTTGTCTAGAATCACACTGTGAGTCTGTGTGCATTTGGGAACCACTGTGAGAGAAGTGTTTGCTAACATCGTGTATTTGCTGACAGATAAGTGTTGTAAAACATGTTATGTTGTCAAGTTTTAGTAGCATTTGTAGACAGTTATGGCTTATGCTTTCATTATATGAGTCAGGCATTGACAGTAAATTGCAGTTGTGAAATATGTAGATTGTGTGCAGTTCCCTTACCACTTGCACTGTAGTGAATGAGTTTTGGTAAACTCATAGGGATAGTGGTGCTTGTCTAGAATCACACTATGAGTTAGTGTGTATTTGGGATCACTGTGAGAGAAGCATTTGGTAACATCATGTATTTGCTGATAGATAACTGTTTTAAAACGTGTCGTGTTGTGAAGTTTTAGTAGGATTATAATCCAGTCTTTGCTTATGCGTTGATTAAATGAGTTATGCTTTGACACTGATGTGGTGTACTTAAATATGTAGATTGTGTGCAGTACCATTAACTCTTCCAGAGTAGTGAATGAGTTTTGGTAAACTCCTAGGATAGTGTTGCTTGTCTAAAATCACACTGTGAGTCTGTGTGCATTTGGGTAAGGATTGTGAGAGAAGCATTTGGTAATATCGTGTATTTGCTGACATATACCTCTTTTAAAATCGGTCATGTTGTGAAGTTTTAGTAGCATTAGAAGCCAGTCTTTGCTTATGCTTTGATTATATGAGTCAGGCTTTGACATAAAAGTGCAGTCCTGAAATATGAAGATTGTGTGCAGTTCGCTTACCACTTCCACTGTAGTGAATGAGTTTTGGTAAACTCCTAGGGATAGTGGTGCTTGTCTAGAATCACACTGTGAGTCTGTGTGCATTTGAGAACCACTGTGTGAGAGACATTTGGTAACATTGTGTATTTGCTGACAGATAACGAATTTAAAACTTCTCATGTTGTCAAGTTTTAGTAGCATTAGAAGCTAGTCTTTGCTTGTGCATTAATACAATGAGTCAGGGTTTGACAGTAAGGTGCAGTACCATGTACTATTCTGTTCACTGTGGCAGAAATGAAAATGTAAAAGTTTTATCTAAGCACTGTCCTAGAAGTAGTCTGATTATTTAGTCAGTTTCTAAGTACCAAATAGACTGCTTCAAATGTCTATGCAGTATGCATGTAGTGTTCTAACATACTATACTCTTGTCTTTTACACCTTCAATTCCCTAGTCAGTATCCATACACTTCCAGGAAATATCCTGTCTTCCTTTGCAGTCCTCTAGAGACCCATTCAACAGCATGTACTAATCCATTCACTGTGCCAAAACCCAAACACTTATAAATTCACCAAGACACTCTCTTTCCAGTACTCTAATGATTCAGTCACTGCCTAAGTATTTATGCACAGAGCCAGGTCTTAGCATATGGACTTCTTCAAACCCCTATCCACTATGCATGCAGTCCTCTAAGCACCTACACACTTGTCTTTCACACCTTCAATTCCCCAGTCAGTATCCGTTCACTTCCAGCAAACACCCTGTCACTCCATTTGCACTCCTCTAGTGACCCATTCAGCATCATGTACTAATCCATTCACTGCGCCAAACCCTAATAAATTCACCCAGGCACTCTCCTTGCAGTACTCTAATCATTCAGTCAGTACCCAAGTACTCATCCAGTGACCCAGGCCTTAGTATATGGACTGCTTCAAACTCTTATCCACTATGCATGCAGTCCGCTAACCACCTACATAATTGTCTTTCTCACCTTCAATTCCCTAGTCAGTATCCATACACTTCCAGGAAATACCCTGTCACTCCCTTTGCAGTCCTCTAGTGAGCCATTCAGCACCATGTACTACTCCATTCACTGTGCTAAAACCCAAAAACTTATACATTCACCAAGATACTATCTTTGCAGTACTCTAATCATTCAGTCAGTGCCTAAGTATTCATACACTGAGCCAGGCCTTAGCACATGGACTGCTTCAAACCCCTATGCACTTTGCATGCAGTCTTCTAACTACCTAGACACTTGTCTTTCGCACTTTCAATTTCCTAGTCAGTATCCATACAGTCCAGCACTTGTGACTGCCTTTGCACTCCTCTAGTGACTCATTCAGTACCGAGTACTAATCCATTCCCTGTGCGAAAATCCTAGCACTTATAAATTCACCTAGGCACTCTCCTTGCTGTACTCTAATCATTCAGTCAGTACCCAAGTAGTCATGCAGTGAGCCAGGCCTTAGCACATGGACTGCTTTAAATGCCTATGCAGTATTGATGCAGGCCTCTAATCACCTACACAGTTGTCTTTCACACCTTCAATTCTCTAGTTAGTATTCATACTCTTCTAGCAAACACCCTGTCACTCACCCAGTGTGTCTCCTTATAGTACTGTAATCATGTAGTCAGTTAGCATGTAGTCTTTTAGTGAGGTAGGCTTTAGGGCATGAACTGCTTCAAAGTAGTAGTAGTAGTATAGACTCGCATACATGGCGCTAACTTCATACAAAGCCGGATGTATGGAATTCCTCCCACATTACCTGGAGGGACCAGTATCATGTAAAGCGTGTACCTATAGCAGTATACCTAACACCATAACTAGCCCAAAACCTGATGCCTCGCTAACCACAAGCTGCCTAAACCCGATGTTTATGTTATGCAATACCAGGTCCTTAGCAAAACACCCCATTGAAATCTGGGATATGATTAACTCATACTCTCCTAACCTGTGTTTCCTCACAGAAACCTGGCTAAATCCATCAAATCACCCTCAGATTAGTTTAGCGATCCCAGAGGGATATACATTTAATCATCTAGACAGGCAGGGGAAAACGGGGGGAGGAATAGCAATTGGGTTTAAAGAACACTTAAAAGTTCAGTGGACAGCCACCCACCTTTCGCCCACGCTAGAAGCCGGCTTCTTCAAGCTGAGACTATCACCTACGGAAACCTGGAATGGAGCCCTGATCTATCGCCCTCCAGGCCCTAGGACGAATTTTGTAAACGAACTAGTGGAGCTGATCGCGCTTCAAACAATAGCATCCAGCAATTTTATCCTGCTCGGGGATTTCAACTTTCACGGAGAGGCCTCAGACAATCCTGATACTGACAATCTTTTAACGAGTCTAAAACAAATTGGCCTTTCCCTACTCTCAAATTCCCCTACGCACAGAGCAGGTCACGCCCTTGATTTGATCTTCTCTCTATGGCGAATCTCACTGCCTTCACCCCCCTTCCTCTAACATGGTCCGACCATTTCTTGGTCCATTTCACACTTCGACAACAGATCCCCACTAATCCATCTAAACCTGAACCTCGCTCTTCTCAATGTCGAAGACCATGGAACAACCTATCGCTAGAAGCCTTTACGGCTGCTTATAACGCCCTACCCCCGGCCTACCTCACTCCAGACGCAGACGCGTCAGGGTTGTTGGAATCTTTTTCAACCAAACTCACCACAATATTTGACACACTAATCCCTATAAAAAAGTTTGGTCCAGCCAAACAATGAAAATCTGCCCCATGGTACACAGAAGAACTTAGGCTAGAAAAATCAAGGTGCAAAGGTCTGGAGAGGTCCTGGCGAACTAGTCACTCTCCCTCAGACCGTAGGACGTACAAACTCACTCTAATAAATTACCATCAGAACATAAAATCAGCTAGAAAAGCGTTTATTCTAAAACAAATCGACCTTGCGTCCAACTCCGCAAAAACCCTGTTTACCATAGTTAAAGACTTCGTTAATCCTCAGGCGTGTAGGTTGCCTCAATTAGAGTCACAATCCTTATGCGACTCGTTGGCAACTCATTTTGAGGAAAAAATTAACCTGATCTACGCCAATCTTGCCCCCTCACAAACACGCACTAACACTTTTCCTCCAAGCTATACCGAATCAGAATTCAAACCTGCGAGTAAGCTCAGTCAATTTGTACCATTAACTGATTCGGACGTGCACGCCTTACTCTAACTCTAGATAACTATAACTCGCGCGCCCGCAATCCACTGCTCATGATATCACATATTACATCACTCATGACATGGTCAATGGCATCACTCATGACATCACTGATGACATCATCCTTGTGATAGAGTGGCAGTCGCGCGAGTTATAGTTATCTGAACTAACTATAACGGGTGAATTTCATTGGTTTTTTACGAGTGAAATGTCCACCTAACTATAACATGTGTGAAACCTATGGTTTTTTAAGTGAATTTGCAAGGTTTTTTAAATGCTAATTCCTAACTATAACGTGTGTGAAACCTATGGTTTTTTAAGTGAATTTGTATGTTTTTTTAAATGCTAAGTTGTGTTTTATTTTTTTCGTTTTTGTTAAGGTTTTTCACCGTGCGTGCACCGTGCGCGCACGGTGCGCGAACCCCGCGATTTAAAAATAAAAAAAGAAAAAAAAAAGTTTTTTCACCCTTCGGGGTCCTTTAGGGACCCCCTGACAAAGGCTAGGGGGTCAGGTACTCTCTACCCTGCCCCCTTTTCACGTTCGCCACCTCTATTTTTCACTCTCGCACCCACAACAAACAAAATGGCGGCCGACACTTCCTGATTTCGACCGATTCGAACGTTGACTGACATGTAACCACCAATCAGAATTACGCTCGCGCACGTTAGGGTGCGTGCACGGTGCACGCACGGTGCGCGCACGGTGCACGGCTATAGATATTTATGTGCTTTAACTGCAATTTTCTCAGGAAATACTGAACAGATTTACTCCATACATGCAAAAGACACATGCCTGACCTGAGGACTATTTCTCTGCCAATTTTCACGTTATTCTGTTCAGGCGTTCGGGCTGTACCTTCGACTAAAGGTCCTATGGGAAAATACATGGGTTAAACGCGTTTTGGGACCCCCCTTTTTTCTCGGCCCCCGCTTGACGAATCACCCTGAGACTTTCAGGGTAGGAGCTGAGCGGAGCGCCCCATTCGTTTTGAAAATTTCGCAAGGATTCGTCAACCGGCGCCAAAGTTATTCAAAATAGAATTTTAAGATTTCCTATGGAAACACGGTCCTAACTATAACTATCTACTGGCGACCGCCAGTAGATAATATATATATACATATACACACACACATACACATATATATATACATTTTATCTCTTCATATATTTGTCAAGTAATTATTCGTTTTAGGTCTCATGTTTACTTATTTGAATTTTTTCTTTCGTAAACCTGACCAGTGCTCATTTATGACAATCATAGACCACAATTTATTGTTGGAGTATTGGGTCTCTATGCTGCTATATGGATCTATTTTTCATATGATGCCCATTCTGGTGTTTGAATTAATGTATAACTTAGTTATACTGTTCTCCTCTTCCCTATTTTGTACAGCAAATTCCTAGATCCGATACGATTTTATCAGATGCTTAGTGTTGAGGTGTTATTATATGTTTCAACCGGTAGAGGCACTTGCCTCTTTCATCGTGATAGCAATATTGAGAGCTATTGATGATTTATATACTATGACTGGCTATAATGTGTTTATTGTATATTATTATATTTTTAATATTACAATGTGCACAGTATTATATTTATATTTATTTATATAGATATTTTTAACACCCATGGCATTTTGAAAGCATAATACAGTGGATGCATAATCAACTATGAGCTACTAGGAATATGTTATAGTCTGTTTTCCATACACATAAACCGAGTGAGCTTGTTTTTACAGGCAATTGTGCACTTTTATGTTTTTTAATGAGTTCCCTGAAAGAAGACGCATCATATGATCAAGCTCCCTGTAAGGAGTGAAACGTGTCATGGCAGGCATTATGCCTGTTTAATTTGTGTGGACTTTTTATTAAATAAAACTTCACTGCTTCATCCACCAATACTGCGTAGGATTTTGTAAGTTTGTTGGGAGTGCCTGAGTCCGTGCCTGAAGTTTCAGCCAGATCAAGTGGCAGACAGGAGTTCTCGAGTGATATATTCATATATATGTATCTATTTACATATATGTATACAGATACATATATATATCATTCACTCTGTAGACTTATGTATATATGATGTGATCAAGGGCTTTGTAACAGCCCGAAACGCATCATCGTTCGTGGGAAACAAGGTTAAATAAAGACATCTAACCTGATGCTGCGGGGTCTGTGTTTCCTTCATCGCCGTTGTGGGAGCTCGAGTCTTTGCAATATATGTATCTATATACACATATATATGTATATAGATCTACATATATCGCCTTATCTCCGTAAACAGTCGTCGTTCTCGCTGTCCAGAGTGCAGACCACAGGAATTGTGTTACCATCCAAGATTTAATCAGCCACGGCAAACACAGTCAGCATGACGCGTTTCGATCCCAGGAGGATCTTGATCACATGACGCGCCCATACATCTCACGGTACCTTAAATTGCATTTTTTTGCATTTTTTTACTTTTAACTTAAAGTGACATGCACGCAGAAATTCAGTTGGGTTAGAGACACAGATGAAACCTTAAAATGTTAACTGGTTTCACATTATTACTACATAAATGTGCAAAATAGTCAATGTTAAAAATTGTTTTACAATGCTAAATTACATTTAAAACCAATTAATATATATACATTGATGTGAAGTATATAGGTGTTGTCTCCTAGCATTCAGAAATGATTAAAAAACAACCTCATTTCAATAAATAAGATTAAAATTAACCAATAAATATCTCTGATTTGTTAAAAGGAAACCTTATACTGACATTTGTCAGATGCAACATATATACATATATCATCTTCAGAGAGAAAGAGACTCTCTCTCTATATATATTTATATATTCAAATAGACTGCTCCTGATTTGCGCTTCGTTTCTCATCAAAGCAGACGCGGACCGCGAGGTATGTGCTTCAAAGATGATTTATTTGTCGGCCTTAACGTGTTTCGGTCCAACCGGACCTTGATCACATGACAAGGCTGCTACATTTTCACGGCCTTTTTAAAGTGACAAGTGCATACATGGAGTGGTGTAACTCATAGACATGGAGGACATATTTACACAGAGAGTTTTTTTGCAGAAAGGGTTTTTTAACACTGCAAATTGTTAGTCACATTTTTGTTGGAAGTTTTTGCGGTACCCTAATTTCATATTCGATTAAAAGTGCATTTTAGTATGTATGTAAAGATAAATCTTGCTTATTAAATTGTAATTCAACAATATTAAAATAATATCGCAAAAAAATACATATCTTGGAATACATAATCGAAGAAAAAAATAAATATTCATCATTTAAAATGCATAATCTTCACAAGTTATAATGCGTATAAATTATTTTCCGTAATGTGAACCCAGTGTGTGGAGTGGCCTTGCATAAATGGATAATTTCAGCTCTCTCCATCCCTCCGCTTTTTTGAAGGATCCCCTTCCAACAAATTATTTTAACTGTCTAAAATTTTCTTTATGTGCTTGTGCAAGTGAGTAGTAAACTTTCCTCTGGTTACCCCAACTCCTCGTGTTTAAAGTGATAAAAGGTGTGTATTAGTGTTAAAAAGCCATTATTATTCGTGGTTAAGGTCGGCATATCGGCTTCCTTCTGGTGTTATCTAATGCCATAACTAAATTATTGCTGGGTTGTCCTTTATCTATTTTCAGATCTGTTTCCATTATAGTTTTAAAAACTCAGTTAAAAAAGAAAGGGAAAAAGATTAAATTCAGTATCCGTGAAAAAGTGAGCAAGTCAGTAACTAGGTTTTATTGCAAGCAGGTATAAAGGTCTTCCGTGTTATTTAAACCTCCCGGACTTTTGCTATCAAAATTAAGAATGTACCTCGTCTCTAGTTTTCTCAGTCGTCCTTCTCTATCTCCTCCTCTTTTGGTGTTGGGTATGGAGTCAATTAAATGACACGAGAGGTACTTTAGGATCACTTTTATGCACTTCCCGAAAGTGTCTCGCGACTGGATACGTGGGGTCACAATTATTTATTGCTCTAGTGTGCTGTAAGATTCTTTTATTACCTGGGAGTTTGGTGTTTCCCATGTATTTGAGATTACAGGAACATTCTAAAATGTAAATGGCATAGCCGATTTTGCAGTGCAAAGGTTTATTGATTTTAATTTCTTTGTCACTAAAGGCCATAAAATGTGTTTTTTTTATTTATGCCATATTGGCATGCATTACAAGTCTTACATTTAGTGAATCCATTTGGTTTCTCCCACCACTTTTGTTGACCAATAGTTTCTGGGCGACTGATGACCAAACTGTTATACATCGAAGGAGCCCTTCTGTAAGTGATACTTAGTCTAGGAGACAGTTTGGCCCCTATGACTGGGTCACTTTTCACGATTGGCCAGTCGTGTTGCATGATTGTTTTGATTGATTTTTCTTGAGCACTGTACGCTACAATTAGTCTGGGTTCCAAAGGATTTTGTTTGGGAATAACTACCTTGTTTTTGTTCTTATTGGTAGTTAGTAACTGACCTCTATCTAGATTTTGTGTTTTACTGATAGCTGCCTCTACTGTTATTTTGAGTACCCTATAGATAAAAATCTTTTCTTGCTTTACACTTGGGCTTTTGCAAGGTCTACGGGGTTGCTGCAAATTCATTTAAGATGCAACATTTCCCCATATATATATATTATCTACTGGCGGTCGCCAGTAGATAGTTATAGTTAGGACCGTGTTTCCATAGGAAATCCGCAACATTCTATTTGGAATAACTTTGGCGCCGGTTGACGAATCCTCGCAAAATTTTCAAAATAGGTGGGGCGCTCCGCTTCGCTCTCACCCTGAAAGTCTCGGGGTGATTCGTCAAGCGGGGGACGAGAAAAAAGGGGGGTCCCAAAACGCGTTTTCCCCATGCATTTTTCCATAGGACCTTTAGTCGAAGGTACAGCCCGAACGGCTGAACAGAATTACTTGAAATTTGGCAGAGGTAGTCCTCAGGTCAGGGAAGTGCCTTCTGCAGGTCTGGTGTCAATCTGTTCAGTAGTTCCTGAGAAAATCAAAAGTAAAATCATATATATATGTGGGCGGAGCCTAACCACACATCTCATCCTGAGATCTGATTGGCTGTCAGCACTTCATCCAAGAAGTGTTGGCAGCCATCTTGGGACCAATATACATGATAGCACCTCATTAAAAAGCATTGCAGTTAATAGAAGGTTTTAAGACTTTAGGTACATTATAAATCATTTTTTGATGGTACCATACTCATTTTAGGAATTGTGGTATGTTCTAGGTGATTTCACCATGTGAAAAAGCCTTCTGCTGGGATATCATGATTGAGAGAAAAATATTTTCTCATGCTTTTCCCACAGAGGTTTGGAAGGTGATCTATAAGCTAAACTGAGAGCTTATTTTCTGTAAATTCACATTATCTTTCTCAGTCATGTGAGAATGAAGTCTGACATTCTCAGTAAAACACGTACATCCAACAAGGGCAGAGACTGTCAGTTGATTCCTTTGTGTTCTACTGCAGCTTCCCAGAGTGTTCCAAAGAACAACTAGAGTGCTAACAGTCCTACTTATGATAAACTTATGGCACACCTGAAGCCATCGTGCTTGGATTAAAGTGGTAACTCTTAAAACATTTAATTTAAAAAGGAACAAAATGAGGGGGTTCATTTTTCCATAAAAAGTATGATTAGTGCTGCAGAAAGAAAAATTAGGGCACATTTTGAGTGACTTCTCAAATCCTCTTCTATTTCATTAAAAAATTCTGTCATGCAGACTGAAACATGCACTTTCAATACCAGCAGCAGTTTTCCCTGGTGAGCAGTAGCTTTACTACAGTGATCTAATGAGCAAAAAGAGTGCTAACATTCTGAATTTATGGCAAATGTGTGACACATCTGAATGCCTTCTTGATGGAATCAAAGTAAAAAACTGAAAGTATTTCCTACTGAGGAGACTGCAGTAAATGAGGAAATTAGGAAACTTCATAACAAATAAGTCTCCCAAGATGGCCACCAGAGACAAAAGAGCCCAAATGTAGCCCAAATATCACCCAGATGTAGCCCAAGTATAGCCCAATGACAGAATGTCCCAGAGTGTTCTTAAAAACAACTAGAGTGCTTACTGTCTTCGTTATGACAAAAGTATGGCACACCTGAAGCCATCTTGATTGGAATAAACTGGTAACACTTAAAACATTTAATTTAAAAAGGAACACAATGAGGGGGTTCATTTTGCCATAGAAATTATGATTAATGCTGAAGAAAGAAAATGAGGGCACATTTTGAGTGACTTCTCAAATCCTCTTCTATTTCATTAAATAATTCTGACATGCAGACTGAAACATGCACTTTTAATACCAGGAGCAGACTTCCATGGTGAACAGTAGTTTTACTACAGTGATCTAATGAGCAACTAGAGTGCTAACATTCAGAATTTATGGCAAATGTGTGACATATCTGAATACCTTCATGATGGAATCAAAGTAAAAAACTGAAAGCATTTCCTACTGAGGAGACTGCAGTACATGAGGAAATTAGGAAACTTCATAACAAATAAATCTCCCAAGATGGCCACCGGAGACAAAAGAGCCCAAATGTAGCCCAAAATCACCCAGATGTAGCCCAAATATAGCCCAATGACAGAAGTGTGCAAAACACTTATTATTTTGTGTTTTTGCAGTGTTATATAGTGCAGACTTGTCAGGTATTGGAGTGCTTCACATGAGCATTGGTTACATCACACAAGAACAAATTCATTTTGGTTGTAGACATGGGGAGACTAAGTGATTTGACCAGAATCACAGAATGTCGAGCTGAAGCAGAAACTCCAACCTGGTTCCCCAGTAGCAAAGTCTGCAGTTCTGGAAGTAACACCACATCCTCTCCCCTAAGTGCAACATTTAATCAAGTGGTCAACTGGATAAAAAAACATAAAGATAACAAACAATTTAAAATTGCTTTGTCGCTATTTGAAACCTCAGAAAATATGTCCTTATTTTAGTCTTTTAGAGCACTAACCATAATTTTGATGCCAATAAGACCCTCTCATATATGTAATATCTAAAGGAAATGCTCTAGGTATTACAGTTTTGATTACATCAAGATGACGTCAGGCGTTCCACACTTTTGTAATAAATATAGAACGTTAGCAATCTAGTTGTTCATTAGGATACTGTTGAGAGGCAAAGGCCAGGGGCACGGACTCTGAAAATTGAAGGCAGGTAGGAGGGTGCAAAGGCAACAATTTAACCACACTGAGCAGGCAGGAAGGGCCGTGGCAGCACAACAGACTATGGAGGGCAGTGGAAAGGGGGGCAGGGGCAACAAACTAACAATACAGGACTTGCAAGAGAGGCTGTGGCAATGTAATAGACCATTGTGGGCAGAAGGAAGAGGCAATGGTAGTACAACCATACATGCCAACAGACCCGATTCAGCCAGGAAACATCCAATGTTTTTAAGCTCAAATGGGCTTTATTTGATCTGTCGCCTGTCTACAATCTCCTCTTTTTCAATGTAACTCAAAGGGGAAAATCAATACCCCAGTTTTTTTTTCAAAATCTCCCTCTTACCAAGTTCAAAATGTTCGCAAGTATGGTACATTGGATCATGGAAGGAAATGGGGTAGGGACATGGACTTGGATAACAGAGGACAGGAGGGACATGGAGAGGTGCACCAAACTGACCCTGCAGGGCAGGCATCAGGGTTTGCAGCAGCACAATACACCACACAGGGCATGTGTGACGGGAGTGCAGCACAACAATCCATAGAAAGCAAGAGGGAGGGGACAGGACCATGCACATGGACAACAGAGAACAGAGGGGCAAGAGGCAATGGTAGCTAGCTGACCATAATGAACAGACAGGAGAGAAAGCTGCAGCATAACAGACCATAAACGGCAGGAGGGACGGATCAGGGGCATTACAATGGAACAGACAAGCCAGGAGGGAGGGAGTAGGGGTCTGTACATGTAAACAGAGGGCTGGGGGCAAGGGGGCAGGGCAGGAGCAGCAAGATAGCCATGGAGGTCAGTCAGGATGGGCACTAGAAGCAAGACACACCATGAAGAGCAACAGTGAGACTGTGATGGCATGCACACAGACCATGGAGGGAAGGTGGGAGGGGGTCAGGGGCAGCTAACTGACCACACAGGGAAGGTGGGAGGGGCCATGGCAGCACAGAAGACCATGCATGGCAAGTGGGAGGGTTAGTGGCAGCACAATGGCTATGATGGGCAAGAAGGAGGGTGCAGGGGCATGCACAAAGGACGATGGAGGATAGAAGGGAGGGTCAGGACCTGTGTACAGACAAGAAAGTTCAGGGGAAGGGGCCTCACAACAGACCGCACGGGGCAGACAGGAGGAGCAGTTGCAGCACAACATACCAGGGAGGGCAGAAGGGTGTGGCAGTACAATGGACAATGTAGGACAGGAGGAAGAGGATAGGGGCATGGCATGTGGACAGGCAGGGTGGAGGTGGCAGGGACAGGTTAAAGTCATCTGACAATGCTAGGCAGGTGGGAGTGGAGTGGCAGCTCAACAGAACACTCAGAGTAGATAGGAGTGGCAGGTCAATGGAACATGGTGGGCAAAAAGGATGGAGCGGGGGCATGCACAAAGACATCGGAGGGCAGGGGGAAGGAGAATAGGGGCAGCAAGCTAAGCACAGAGTTTAAGCAGAAGGTCAATGATGGGGCATAGAATTGGGCAATGGAGGGCAGGAGGAGTGGACTGGTACATCATACTAAATTGAGGGCAGTGGCAGCACATCAGACCATGCATGGCAGGAGGGAGGAGGCTAGTCCATGGATTCACACAACAGAGGATAGGGAGGAGGGGGATGGGGCAGCAAGCTAACTGTTCAGAGAAGGCGGGTATTAGGAACTTTATTGTTTTTAAAACGTGTGTCTGTGCGAACTACTTAAAATATGAACAAGTATGCAGCATAATCTCACTTTTATTCAGGAAGAAGAGGACGTTTGTGACTGTGACTCCGGGCTCACTTGGCAGAAACACCCCCTGATCCTCCACCCCCTATCGCAAAATGTAATGCCCGTGAAAAGGGTAGGTGAACACAGTGTTATATAGAACATAGTCCTGAGAGCATGATTGAAAATGAAAACTAGATATAGTGTATGGTATAAACTATGCACCAAAAAGTGTGATATAAGATGAACCGGGCGTGAAATATAATATGCAATACATTGTGCGCAATGACAGATTCATTGGAGAGCGCGAGATAGCACAGGCACTAGCGCGTGCTATGCGATATGCGCCTTGGAGTGTAATATGCACAGGGCAGTGTTGTGTAACCTAACTAGTCTCTAAAGTTGTAATATAAAATATGTGCTGGGGAGTGTAACGTTGCATATGCACTGTGACAAAGATATGGATCCCAGATTGTAATATGTATGGCATAGCGCTGTGCGTTCTAACATAGGCATCGAGGAAGGCACGTTAGATGGGGCAATATAACCCATGCGAAGACAAGTGTGGCATGACATATTCACGGGGTGGTGTTACAGTGCACATGGGCTAGAGAGTAGGCCTGGGCGTAGTTCGCGAAGTAGCACTTCGCGAAGCTACGCAAAGTGAAGTTCGCGCTACGCGAGCTACGCGTAGCACTGCGCGAACTGCATAGTACCTTGTTCGCACTGTGCCAGATGTCGTTTTCAATGATTGCATAGTGCGGACAAGCAACCGGCACTGTGCAATCTTTGAAAATGACATCTTGCACAGAGCGAGCTGTAGTTTTCTGCTGCTCGAGTAGATTTTTACTCGAGCTTCAGCTTTCTCAACGCGAACTGGTAGTTTCTCATCGCGAGCGGTCGCGAGCATACGTGACCACTCGCTATGAGAAACCTGACCTCCTCGCGATGGGAATCTCGCCGGGAGGTTTATTTTCCATGCTCGCGATGGCCAACTTGAAGTTGCTGATCGCGAACAAGGAAAAAGTCTCGCCGGGATGTCATTTTGCTTGCTCGCGGTCGCCAACTTGATGTTGCGGACCGCGAGCAAGCAAAAAATGACTGCAGCACTACGCAACACTACGCTACGCGTGTTCGCACTGTGCTACGTGCAGTTCGCATAGTGCGAAGTAGCGCGAACTTCGCAAACTACGCGAGCGTAGCGTAGTGCTTCGCCAAGGCTTACTAGAGAGTGTCATAGCATATGCACTAGCTAGTGGAATACAACACAGAGGTGTGTGGCACTCAGCAGGCAATGGTGGGTGTAACACAGCTTGGGCTCTGCCAGGAGCGCGCTGTGACTCTCAAGTGATGTTCATCCCCTTTCCAGAGTGTAAAATAAAAAGTATTACACATCCGGGAGTGGATGTGTGTTTTATTAACCGTGAGGGGGGTTTCTTGCATAGTTTTGGTCGAATTTTTGTCGAATCCCCTTTGAATGGCTTGGTGTGCATGTGTATTAAATGTGCCCGTCAATAGCTACCCATGTTTGTATAAATAAACAACAAGGGTGTCTACCGGGATTAGGCACGGTAGGGCATCAGACATGTCAGAGCTTCACTAGTGGTGTAAATACATTCCACATGGATTCATTGTATGCATGGTCGCCTTTTAATGAATATCACGCAAATCGTCATGGTGATAGGTACGTACGGTTTGTCCAGCATGTCCTAGGTGTGTCTATAAATATATATTTTTTAAAAATAATAAAAAACAGTGGCCGGCCCTGGGGATTGGGGTCAAAAAAATATAATTAGGAGACAGGCCCTGGGGGATGGGGTCATCAGGGCCAATAAATTAGAATAAGAAGGGGAACCACACAGCCCCCCTTCTTAAAAAATTAAAATAAATAAAAGACTGGCATCGTGCCGGAGGCCACGCCCCCTCCTTGCAGCACTCTGCAAACGCGCCCCCTGGCGAGTTGTAAGTTGGGGAATTAATTCCTCTTCAATACTGAGGGTCCCTGAGGGCCAACTAGCCCAACAGGCATCTCCAGTATGCGCCAGGGAGCTGTGCTGCAGACAGGTGTTCTGAGGCCAAGCCCCTTTTTACACCTCTTTGCAACGCAGCTCTGTGGCGCTTACTGGAGGTACCTAGTGGTCTAGTTTGACCCTAGGGACCCTTAGGATTCAAGGGGACTTAGGGGCATATCAACAAGGGCTTTATCTCTGCTTTTTTGGCTTTAAAAGCCAAAAAAGCAGAGATAAAACTAGCACCCTATCAACAACAGGGTGCTAACACGCAAATTTGCATGTTAGCACCCATTTACTCTACGCTTCCCCTTGCATCAATAATGAGATGCAAAGGGGGCGTTCCAGAGTAAAATAATAGGAGATATTATCAAGAATGTCGCTAACCCTGTTAGAGACAAAAAAAGCAGCGCTAACCACGGTTAACGCTGCTTTTTTACGTCTGCTAATTTTCAGACTTAGCCATGATATCCTATGGAAGGAGGATATCATGGCTAAGTTTGTCTGTCCCTATCAACAATCTAACGTGAGATTATCGCTGGGTTTCCAGCGATAATCTCACGTTAGCCACTTAGCGTGAGGATTTTTATCGCTATTGAGATAAGAGTTGCTAATAGCACGCTATCTCAGCGATAAAAATCAACGCTAGCCAGCGATAATTATCCTAGCGCTAAGTGTGCTTAGCGATAATTATCGCCGGTTGTTGTTGAAATGCCCCACAATCTCTCAACTTAGAACAGCCACAGGGCGCGTTTACACAGTGGTGAAGGGAGGGGACGGGGCCTGAGGTGACGTGTGCAAACACGCACTATGGCACGTTTTAAATTGGGGATATAATTTTCCTTCAATACTGAGGGCCCCTGGGGGCTAACTAGCCCACCAAGTGCTTCCAGTAAGCGCCACTGAGCTGCATTGCGGAGAGGTGATCCAGGCCGTGCCACTTTTTACACCTCTCAGCAACGCAGCTCTGTGGCACTTACTGGAGGTACCTAGTGGGCTAGTTGGACCCTAGGGACCCTCAGGATTCAAATAAACTTAATCTCCCAACTAAAAACGGACACAGGGCGTGTTTACACAGTGGTGAAGGGAGGGGACAGGGCCTGAGTTAATGTGTGCAAAAACGCCCTGTGGCCTGTTTTAAGAGGTAGTTTTAATCCCCCTGCCCTATTATATACTAGGGGCTTACAGAGGTCATGCTAATCACAGGGGGACCCCAACGCATAATATTCCCTAGTGTATGTAGGTGTTTTCACTGTATTCTAAGTGTCTTTTAACATAGCACTGGCTTTAGGACTGGTTAGTCAGACTCAGTTACCACCAGTATCCGTCTGAAAAAGGTGAGGGTA